>NC_051070.1:25970455-26302955 GCF_004664715.2 Peromyscus leucopus
AATGAGAAAAAGACTTCCTTAGGAAGAGACAGAGCATCCTTGGTCAAGATCCATGTTAATATATAGAGAGGCTTTTAGGACAAAGATTTGCTGATGTAGAAAACACTTCAAAAGAACTTAAAGTGCTCCCAGGTCTATTTGAAACCTCATTTGCAATGATCAGAGCTGTTTACTAGCCACCCCATGATTTCTGATAATGCCTTCTGCATTAATTTCTGTTGTTTCAGGAATTTATGTAGATAAAGTGCCTGTAAGCTGTCAGTCTTATCACTCTGAGATGGTAAGAGGGTTAGGAGCAGACTAATTGGGATGCCTGAAGTTCAACCCAATATACACTTAACAACACTCATCATTAACTGCAAGCTTAGAAGACATATGGTACCTTACCTATAGTGATTAGGTTTTAGCCAAACTTACCTGCTCGTTTCAGCTATACTAATTTTTTATTTTCATCTATCACTTTTACATCAAGGACTGGGAAAAAAATAAAAGGGGCATGGTATTTTGCCAAAGGTTGCTGGCTTTTTCCCTAGTTTTTTTTCCATTCACACAGAGATATCAATAGAAAGAGATACAGATCAAGGAGCAGGGGACCCTCTACTGTAATCCTTGGCTTAAAGACAAAGATCCTCATAGATTAAGGAGGCTAATAGAGACCTGCATGGAAGACAATGTTGGCCATCAGGTCTCTATGATATTTTTCCAGAGGTCAGGGCAGTAAGTGTTCCATGCTGGTGATGCTCACTGAAACCCTAGATCTTTAATATAAGTGAGAATCCAGTTCATTTAAATGTTCCAGTTCTTCTGCAAAATATCCCAGTGTATCCTTGGATGAGAAGATGGTGAAGAAAGCTTAGGTTTTCAATATTCCCAATGATATATTTTAGTCTTTCTTTCTGGCCTCACCCCACTCATATTCTACAAAGAATAATCTTCACTACAGATTCTCATTATGTAGACTGAAATCCCATAAATATAAACCAAAGCACTAAACATTGGCTCCTGTTCTAGGTTTCCAGTAGTCACATTGGCTGATCAACTGCTTCTGTGGAGTATCATTCAGCACTCCAGGTGTTGGCATGAATGGTTCCTCAACACTATCTTTCTTTTCTACTAAAGGGGACCTCATTTCTCAGTCCTTTACTTTAGATCCTCCATTGCTCAGGCTTCTTGTCCTACAAGCTGAAATATGCTAGCATTTTAGCCCTTCATTGACAGCTTTCAATCATTTAAACTTCAAAGCCTTGACGCTTGAACTGCACACAAAGATTTGTCTAAAATGAGATTTTACAATAAATTTAAAGAAATGGAACTTAATGTGTCTTAATTGCTTTTATTGAATCTATACCTTCAATTGTTAATAAGCCACATCACTGGGGAAATCATTTTAATGAATGATTATGTGTCTCCTAACTCAATTTTAATTAGTCAAGATCCATAAATAAGAATCTTTTAAAAATATGTGGAAAACAGCGTCTCAAGTAGTCATGTATTTCTTTTAAATCAGAAGAAAAGCATTGCTAAAGAATGTTAATGTAATTTAGATCACATACATCTTATTAAATTAAATATATTCATTATAGCTAATACTGAGTTATTTTATGTCCTTCAGTAGAAATTTTGATAATTGATCTCTACTTCACTAATTCCCGTGTAACAGAAGCACTGCTGAATAATTTAAAGATAAAAGCAATTTTGGGTAGGCTATCAGACAGTAACTGAGTAATTGAGCTCTACAATATACAGAATTTTGGAGGCTTGGAAGGCTGTTGGTCAAAAGATAATGTCAGGTACTTGGCTCACTGGACACTGCTTTTGAATACGTGTGGAAAGTTGATGTTCAACACTGCATACATCTACTGTGTCCAGGCTCTGAACATTGCAAGATGTTTGTATTTAACACTACATACAGCTGCTGAGTCCAGGCTGTGCACATTGTGGGATGTTTTTGCTCAACACTATATTCATATGTTGAGTCCAGGCTCTGAATATTACAGAGATGTTGGTGCTCAACACTACATACATCTCTTGTATCCAGGTTCTGAGTGTTGTGGGATGTTGGTGTTCAACACTACATATACCTGCTGTGTCCAGGCTCTGAACATTGCAGCTTTAGTGCCAGGGATTTATTAGTTGTCTCCAGTTTTCAGTTTTATTATCAATCATGTTAAAAAAATAAATAAATAAAACAAAAACAAAAACAAACAAAAAAAAAGTTCGGAGCCAGCAAGAGGGAACATGTGATAGGTCATTTTCCAGTAGATGGAGATTAGAAACTCTCCTTAACCTTTCTTAGAAAGAGGTGAAAGGAAAGTTCTTTCCTTTTCCCAAGACTCACTCAAAATGATGTCCTCGCATGAAAACAACCATTTGAATGTCAGTCCACAAGTTTGAAAGGTAAAATCCATCCATGGAACTGAACTTGCTCAGCCCACTAATGTTCTTTTTAATCGTAACTTTTCACATTTTACCAAAGGCTTTTAAGTTTTTGAAAACTATTTTTATATTTAAACGTATTTAAATTGAGTTCTAGGGTAGATATGAGTCTGTAAATTCATTTTTTAAGGATTCAGACAAGTTAAAAAAATCAAAAAAAAAGGTGTATGTAAATGGAAGAAGAGAGCCTAAGAGAGGAATTTAACTGACTTCAGTGACATGCTTATTTAGAGTGTTTAGTAAACCTGTCAATAATAACACAGATAAACCCTCATCATATTGAGTTGAAAATCTTAAAGATTCCTTCCTAGTACCCAAGCACTATTTTAATTTAAGAACTGCCATCAAATTATCTAAAGAACTGGGTATCACATGTTCTCTACTCAGTAAGGTGTAAGTGTATGACTATATGTGACATTTTTCATAGAATTAAAAAAAATTAATTAATTAATCAAGGAGTCAAGGTCATGAATTAGAATTAACAGGACAAAACAAAACAAAACAAAAACCTTAGTGTTTCAAAATCTTTAATTAATCAGACATAATCTTTAAAATCACTGTACTTCTCACTTACAAGGAGCAGTGCCCAATGGAATATTGGCAAAGAAAACAATAAAAAGAAAATTATGGACTGAAATATAAAACATCCTCAAATAGGAGCTTAGAGATTGATGTTTAACAGCACATTAAACAAAAATGAAGAAAAACAATGAAATGGAAGATCAATTAAGGGGAAATATCTAGCAAATTGGCTGCCAGAAAACATGATAGATAGGATCTAAAGACTGTATAAGGCGATCCATCATATGTATTTATAAAGCACACAGAATGAAGGATGGAAAATATACACAAAAAGCATTGAAGAGACTATGAAAAAGAGCCATCAAAATTAAAATAGGACTTCATGTAGTAGATTATGAAGGGCTCCACGTAGTATACCATGGCAGACAACATCAATGGAGAGATTCTTAAGAGTCTCTGGGGTGGTGGTGGTGGAGACTGGTAATAGCAGGAGAACCATCTTCATACAAGTTGGGTGATGATGTAAAAGCACTAATTCCAGTAGTAGGAAAAGAAAAGAAACATTGGAAAACCCAACTGAGGAGAAGGAAGGAGAGGAAATACCATCTAAACTATAAGCATAAATGACCACACAAAGGGAGATGCAGCATCTGTGTGTGTTTGTGGCCATCATTGCTATGACAATATCATAGATAGGAACAACTTTTAGGATGAATTATTTATTGCAGTTCATGATGGTCAATGGTTTTAGCTGGATCCATTGACTTGGGCTTGAAGTTAAGCAGAGCATCATGGCAGAAAAGGTATGGAAGATCAGAACTGTTCATCTCATGGCAGTGAGGAAGTAGAAACAACAAAAAATAGACCAAGGTCCTATAGTAAAATAAAAATAAAATCACTAGAACAATAATTAAAGAATATGTAACTCCCATCCAAATGGATAGTGGATGATGAAAAAATATAAAATGTAGTTATTTCAAAATGAAAAAAGAAAAAAAGAGAAACAATATGTGTAGAAAATTAGTAATTGCCAACTATGCCCATTTATTCAGTCACATCAATAATTACATTAAATATACATGATCTTTGTAATGATTACAAAGATACATCTGGAATAAAAAAACAAAAGAAAAAGATTGAAACAAAATATAGAAATGATGCACAGTGCAGAAGAATCCCAATGAAAGCGAACTATTTAATATCAAAACATGGTTTTAAATTTTTTTTAATCATCTTCCGTTCTCTTTTATTTTAATTTTACAATACAATTCAGTTCTATATATCAGGCACGGATTCCCTTGTTCTCCCCCCTCCCGCCCCACTCCCCTGCTCCCCAGCCCACCCCCTGTTCCCACCTCCTCCAGGGCAAAGCCTCCCCTGAGGACTGAGATTCACCTGGTAGACTCAGTCCAGGCTGGTCCAGTCCCCTCCTCCCAGGCCGAGACTAGCGACCCTGCATAAGCCCCAGGTTTCAAACAGTCAACTCATGCAATGAGCACAGGATCCGGTCCCACCACCTGGATGCTTCCCAAACAGATCAAGCCAATCAACTGTCTCACCCATTCAGAGGGCCTGATCCAGTTGAGGGCCCCTCAGCCTTTGGTTCATAGTTCATGTGTTTCCATTCGTTTGGCTATTTGTCCCTGTGCTTTATCCAACCTTGGTTTCAACAATTCTCGCTCATATAAACCCTTCTCTTTCTTGCTAATTAGACACCCGGAGCTCCACCTGGGGCCTAGCCATGGATCTCTGCATCCAGATCCCTCAGTCATTGGATGGGGTTTCTAGCATGAAAATTAGGGTGTTTGGCCATCCTATCACCAGAGTAGGTCAGTTCGGGCTGTCTTTCGACCATTGCCAGCAGTCTTTTGTGGGGGTATCTTTGTGGATTTCTGTGGGCCTCTCTAGCACTTTGTTTCTTCCTTTTCTCATGTGGTCTTCATTTACCATGCTCTCCTATTCCTTGTTCTTGATCTCTGTTCTCTGTTCTTGATCCAGCTGGGATCTCTTGCTCCCCTAGGCCCTCTTTCCCTCGACCCTCGCTCTTCATTACCCCCACTCATGTCCAGGCTATTCATGTAGATCTCATCCATTTCTCTGTCATTGGGTGATCCCCATGTCTTTCTTGGGGTCCTGTTTTCCAGGTAGCCTCCCTGGTGATGTGAATAGCAGTCCAGTCATCCTTGTTCCACATCTAGAATCCTCCAATGAGTGAGTACATACTATATTTGTCTTTCTGAGTCTGGGTTACCTCACTCAGGATGATTTTTTTCTAGATCCATCCTTTTGCCTGCAAACCTCATGATGTCATTGTTTTTCTCTGCTGAGTAGTATTCCATTGTGTATATGTGCCACAATTTATTTATCCATTCTTCAGTTGAAGGGCATCTAGGTTGTTTCCAGGTTTTGGCTATTACAAACAATGCTGATAAGAACATAGTTGAGCAAGTGCTCTTGTGGTATGATTGAGCATTCCTTGGGTATATGCCCAAGAGTGGTATAGCTGGATCTTGGGGGAGATTGATTCCCAATTTTCTAAGAAAGCGCCATATTGATTTCCAAAGTGGTTGTACAAGCTCGCATTCCCACCAGCAGTGGAGGAGAGTTCCCCGAGTTCTATATCCTCTCCAGCATAAAGTGTCCTCAGTGTTTGTGATCTTAGCCATTCTGACAGGCGTAAGGTGGTATCTCAGAGTTGTTTTGATTTGCCTTTCCTTGATGATTAGGGATGTTGAGCAATTCCTTAAATGTCTTTCAGCCATTTGAGTTTCCTCTGTTGAGAATTCTCTGTTTAGTTCTATAGCCCATTTCTTAATTGGACTGTTGGGCATTTCGATGTCTAATTTCTTGAGTTCCTTATATATTCTGGATATCAGTCCTCTGTCAGATATGGGGTTGGTGAAGATCTTTTCCCATTCTGTAGGCTGTCACTTTGCCTTGTTGACTGTATCCTTTGCTTTACAAAAGCTTCTCAGTTTCAACAGGTTCCATTGATTGATTGTTTCTCTCAGTGCCTGTGCTACTGGTGTTATATTTAGGAAGTGATCTCCTATGCCAATGCGTTCAAGGCTACTTCCTACTTTCTCTTCTAGCAGGTTCAGAGTAGCTGGATTTATGTTGAGGTCCTTGATCCACTTGGGCTTAAGTTTTGTGCACGGTGACAGATATGGATCTATTTGCAGCTTTCTACACGTTGATATCCAGTTATGCCAGCACCATTTGTTGAAGATGCTTTCTTTTTTCGATTGTACACTTCTGGCTTCTTTGTCAAAAATTATATGTTCATAGGTGTGCAGATTAATGTCAGGGTCTTCAATTCGATTCCATTAGAGAGTATATGTATTAACTCTTCTTTGAAGATCTGGTAGAATTCTGCATTGAAACCGTCTGATCCTGGGCTTTTTTTTTGCTTGGGAGACTTTTAATGACTGTTTCTATTTTCTTAGGGGTTATTGGACTATTTAAATATTTTATCTGGTCTTGATTTAACTTAGGTATGTGGTACCTATCCAGAAAATTGTCCATTTTTTTTAGATTTTCAAGTTTTGTGGAGTAGAGGTTTTTGAAATATGACCTGATAATTCTCTGGATTTCCTCAATGTCTGTTGTTATGTCCCCATTTTCATTTCTAATTTTGTTGATTTGGATTCTCTCTCTGTGTCTTTTGGTTAGTTTGGATAGGGGCTTGTCTATCTTGTTGATTTTCTCAAAGAACCAACTCTTTGTTTCATTAATTTTTGTATTGTTCTCTTAGTTTCTATTTTATTGATTTCATCTCTCACTTTGATAATTTCCTGGCGTCTATTCTTCCTGGGAGACTTTGCTTCTTCTTGTTCTAGAGCTTTCAGGTGTGCTGTTAAGTCACTAGTGTGAGATTTCTCCAACTTTTTTATGTGGGCATTTAGTGCTATGAATTTCCCTCTTAGCACTGCTTTCATAGTTTCCCATAAGTTTGGGTATGTGGTGTCTTCATTTTTGTTGATCTCTAGGAAGTCTTTAATTTCTTTTTTCATTTCTTCCTTAACCCATTGGTGATTCAGTTGAGCATTATTCAGTTTCCATGAGATTGTAGGTTTTCTGTAGTTTTTGTTGTTATTGAAATCTAACTTTAAACCATGGTGGTCTGATAGAACACAGGAGGTTATTCCAATTGTTTTGTATCTGTTGAGATTTGCTTTGTGGCCAAGTATGTGGTCGATTTTAGAGAAGGTTCCATGGGGTGCTGAGAAGAAGGTATATTCTTTTTTGTTAGGATGGAATGTTCTGTAGATATCTCTTAGGTCCATTTGATTCATGACATCAGTTAAGTCCTTTATTTCTCTGTTAAGTTTTGATTTGGGAGATCTGTGCAGTGGTGAAAGTGGGGTGTTGAGGTCTCCTACTATTAATATGTGGGATTTTATATGTGGTTTAAGCTTTAGTAATGTTTCTTTTACATATGTGGGTGCCCTTGTATTTGGGGCATAAATGTTCAGAATTGAAACTTCATCTTGGTGGATGTTTCCTGTGATGAGTATGTAATGCCCTTCTTGATCTCTTTTTATTGATTTTAGTTTGATTTTGCTGGGTATCAGGATGGCTACACCCACTTGTTTCTTAAGACCATTTGATTGGAAAGTCTTTTCCCAGCCTTTTATTCTTAGGTAGAATTTGAGATGTGTTTCTTGTATGCAGCAGAAAGATGGATCCTGCTTTCGTATCCGTTCTGTAAGCCTATGTCTTTTTATAGGTGAATTAAGTCCATTGATATTAAGGGATATTAATGACCAGCGATTGTTCATTCCTGTTATTTTGTGGTGGTAGTGTGTGTGTACTTCTCTTCTTTGGGGTTTACTGCTGTGGTTTTATCTGTTTCCTGTGTTTTCCAGGGTGTATCTGACTTCCTTAGATTGGAATTTTCCTTCTAGTGCTGTCTGTAGGGCTGGGTTTGTAGATAAGTATTGTTTAAATCTGGTTTTGTCTTGGAATGTCTTGTTCACTCTGTCTATGATGATTGAAAGTTTTGCTGGGTATATTAGTCTGGGCTGGCATCCATGGTCTCTTAGTGTCTGCATTACATCTGTCCAGATCCTTCTGGCTTTCAAAGTCTCCATTGAGAAATCAGGTGTTATTCTGATGGGTTTGCCTTTATAAGTCACTTGGCCCTTTTCCTTTGCTGCTCTTAATATTCTCTCTTTATTCTGTACGTTTAGTTGTTTAATTATTATGTGGCGAGGGGACTTTTTTGGGGGGTCTAGTCTGTTTGGTGTTCTATAGGCTTCTTGTATCTTCATAGGCATTTCCTACTTTAAGTTGGGAAAGTTTTCTTCTATGATCTTGTTGAATATATTTTCTGTGCCTTTGAGTTGGTATTCTTCTCCTTCTTCTATCCCTATTATTCTTAGGTTTGATCTTTTCATGGTGTCCCAAATTTTTTGGACATTTTTGGGTCATGACTTTGTTGGCTTTAGTGTTTTCTTTGACTGATGAATCTATTTCTTCTACCGTATCTTCAATGCCAGAGATCTTCTCTTCCATCTCTTGCATTCTGTTGGTTGTACTTGCATGTGAAGTTCCCAATTGTTTCCTTAGATTTTCTATTTCTAGTATTCTATGTTTGTGTCTTCTTCATTTTTTCTATTTCTCTTTTTAGGTCTTAGACTGTTTCCTTCATTTGTTTCATTGCTTTTTCATGATTTTCTTTCAGTGCTTTATTGTTTTCTTCCAGGACTTTATTGTTTTCTTCTACTTTATTTGTCCTTTCCTCTAGTTTTTTATAGCGTTCTTCCCATTTTTTTTGTCTTTTCCTCTACACAAGCCTCAACCTTCTTCATGATGTTATTCATAAGGCTGTTTTCTTCTTCTTCTTCTTCTTCTTCTTCTTCTTCTTCTTCTTCTTCTTCTTCTTCTTCTTCTTCCAATTTTTGATGTTCAGGTCTAGATGTTGGAGGAGGGCTAGGTTCTGGTGATGCTGTATTGCTCTTCATTTTGTTGTATGTACTTCTGCCTTGACATCTGCCCATCTCCTTGTGGTTTGTTCTTGGTCTGCCGGGGGTCTTGGAGAAGGGGATCCTTCCCTGTAGGGCTAGAAGGGAACTTGCCCGGTGTCCAGAACCTGGGGCCAATTTGGGCAGGTCTTCCCTGGAGTGACTGGTGCCCAGGGATGGGGTCTAGGCTGAGCCTGGACACTCACCTCTGGTCCAGAAGCGGTTTTAAATTTTGATAATAAAGCACACGATAATGACAAAAGGCATTCAAATCATTAAGAATAGAAGCTGCCTTTTATGAACCCAGTAACAGTTTCCAAGTACAGTCAAATCCAAAATTATGAGCAAGTTTTAATAAAATTATCTCAGCAACTGATGTGATAAACAAGCAGTAAAGACCAGACATTTCAAATTATTAAGATCATAATGTTTTCCCATCTAACTTCATTAGCTCCCTATGGAGAACCTCAGGTACTACAGTCTTTTGAGGAATATGGGACATTTCAAAAAAAAAATGTTCATAATGTAGCAATAATGTGAATCTCGGCAAATATCATTTTTCTTGAGTATGGTTGATTTGATCTATGTATCATTTATTTCCAAGAATTAACTAAAATGTCTCATACATTCACAAACTGAGAAAAGTTACATAAAAATGCCATAGATTCAGTAAAAATATCACCTATGAATTTGAGAAGGAAACCTACAGCTCAAATATTGGATGGCATAGCTAAAGTTCCAAGATCTACTTTAAATATTCACATTAGAAATGAATAAAAGATTAAATGTATAATAACAACATAAATAAATGAATTTTTAACATTATTCCAGAGAAACTGAAATTTTCAGCAAATTCTTAGTAAAGGAAACCAACTTTGCTTGAAATACAGCTTAGTAGTGGATAACATGCTAGCATCTGAGGTCTGAGGCTCACACCATACCACCCTAAAAGCACAATTTGTCCAAATGAGCAAAGCTTGAAGCTTGAAATGTCTCCATGTAAATATTTCTCCACAAGAAATCCTTGGTCCAGATGGCTTCGTGTTGAATAAGATGTTTGATGGTGACTTGATGTCAAGCATAGAAAATATTTAAAGTAGGATTGAAGAGGACTTCAAGGAAGGCATGGCTCTTTAAATGGCTGACAACAGAACCCCCAAACAGAATTTCAGGAACGCTCCAGCAGCTTCGAGGAAAAGCTGCCCAATGGTCTAATCAAGGCCAAATCCAGAGACAGTGAGAAAAGAAAAGACAACCTGAGAATATAATTTAACCTTTGGAGATGAATTATGTTTGCATGGACAAAATAGAGAGAGTGGTCATTACAGTGTCTCAGGAAGTGTAGAAACACTTTTGACAGAATTAATTAATTACTTGTGTTAAAAATCCATAAGCAAGTGAGAGTAAAACGAAGTTTTTTTTAACCTGATAAAAATTAAACAAAAGCCTTAGAGTGAGGCTGAGAAGGTAGCTTGGGGCAGCACACTGTCGCAGCGTGTGTGAGACGCTTGGTTCAGTCCTCAGTGCCCCACCAGAAAATCAGTCCAGAGAACAAAAATGAAGAGTGAAAATGTAGGCTAAAAATAAGAGCCACCCTACAGCGATTGTACTCAGTGACTGAAGACAGAGAGATTTCTGTTTGAAATATATGTGTAATGAACAGAGATGTCTGTCATCTCTCTTCAAGATGATTTTATCAGGGACGTTAAACTAGGGGAAAAACGTAGATGATGTTGAGAGAAGGACATAAAATTGTCACCACTTTTGTACGATGATTATATTTTTAGGAAATCCAAAAGAATATAGGGATAAATTACTACAGTTAATAAGTGGATTTAGCCTGATAAAGTAATATTAAGACTAATCGAATTGCTGTAAATCAACAATAAGTAGAACATAAAATTTAAAACAGACATAATTTATAAACTTTCAAACATCTAGGAACAAAAATTGCGTAAGACCTTTATGCAGGAAACTATAAATATTATTAGAGAATTTCAACAGAGTAGCATTCATGTCTAGACCCTTGCTACCCAGTGTGTGCTCCAGTGACAGCCAGATCAGCATACCAGGGAAGTTTAGAGACGTTTAAACTCTTGGATTCTGTCCTAGACTTACAGAATCAGAAACTACACTAGAACAAGGTATCTTTGTGAAATGTGTACCTATGTTGAAGTTTGAAC
The DNA here is from genome assembly GCF_004664715.2 of Peromyscus leucopus. Classification (NCBI taxonomy): domain Eukaryota; kingdom Metazoa; phylum Chordata; class Mammalia; order Rodentia; family Cricetidae; genus Peromyscus; species Peromyscus leucopus. The sequence continues at coordinate 25,981,563 of NC_051070.1, forward strand.
AATGGTGTGGAAAATGTGACACCAAGAGATCTTAGTTCACTCTATGCTGAAATGTACAGACTTCTGCAATCTTAAAACATTTGTGTGTGTGTGTGTGTGTGTGTGTGTGTGTGTGTGTGTGTGTGTGTGTATGGAAATAGGTATAGCAATGTATCCTTTGTGTCCTTAATTTTTTCTTGCATAAAATAGTGTCAGTCTATTCTTTGGTTTAGATTCTAAGCATGCCCTAAAGCTCTGTGTCTAAAAAGCTTGGTCCCCAGAGTTATGCCATTGGAAGAATTGGAGAATTTAGGAGGCAGAGCCTAATGAAAAGTCTTTAAGTCACTAGGGTATGCCATTGGAACAGGCCAAGGAAGACTATCCATTTCCTCTTCTTTACTGCTTTCTGATCCTCAGGTGATGGAATTATTCCACCACACACTCTACTCATACTGTGCTTTATCTACCACCAGGTACCTAAAAACAGAGTGCTTCCAATCCTGGAATAGAACCTCCAAGTCTTCAAGCAAAACAAACCAGGTCTCACTATAAAATAAAATATTCCAAGAGACCAGAAGAACTGAGACCTTCTTAATGGACAAGACTGAAAAATCTCTATAGTGAATTAACATTCCATTTTTTAGGGTTTAGCCAGAGAGAATAAGAAAAAAAAAAAAAAAGCAAGAAGATACGGAGATTTGTTGGTATAGATAGACAGTAGGTGTGTGTGTGTGTGTGTGTGTGTGTGTGTGTGTGTGTGTGTATGTGTGTGTGTATGTGTGTGTGTGCATGTGTGTGTGTGTGTACTGGGGTCATGTATTAGCGTGTGTATGTGTACATGTGGTGTGTGTGTGTGTGTGTGTGTGTGTGTGTGTGTGTGTGTGTGTGTGTGTTGCAGATATATTACCTTATATGACTGTGGGACTCAGGCAGCAGTCTGATATCACTGAATTTTATAAGCATCTGCCACACAGTTGGAATAGAAGAGGGATGCAGAATGAGGTAGTACTTCAGGGAAAGGTAAAGCCAGAAGCAAAAACAGGAAACTCATGATATTATCTGTCCTATCAGATACATTAAATGAGAACCCATTGGGAGATGCTAGAACCCTTTATCCTGGTCCTAAGCCTGCAGGTGACCAAGGAAGGATCCCAATGGATCAACAGAATCTTCAGTTATTGTCCTACACCAAGGTGAGCCAGAACTAGAATTGTGCCTACAGATCCTGTCTGGACCTTTGAAGCACTGAAATAGCATGACTACAGATTTAATTCCTGTGTTCATACCATATCTCAAATGTTTATTATGGCCCAACTTAACAGGAAGTAAACACAGAAGCAGTAAAGGAATGCCACAGGAAATCTGTGAGCTTAGCTAAGCTGACACAGTAAAATCAGTCCTGAGGTGAGGCATTGTTGTAAAGCTATGTGAAGTCATATGCAGTAGACTTGTGAGCCTAAAACAGGCCAGTGTATGTTTAGATATTTGGCTGACAATAAAACTGGCAAAAGGAAATGTGTGAATCTCATGTTTTCTAGATTGGGGTTCTTTTTCCTTCACTGCTCTCTTTAGATCTGGTCCCTGATTTTGAAAAGAGGAGTCCACTCCTAATAGACTGAAGCTTGTGTTGGCTTTCTCTAATCCTCACAAACCCCTGAAATAAAGAGAAGGAGAAAGCATTTACTTTGGCTCACAGTGTGGTGGTTTCAGCAGGTTGGTGATGTTGCTTTGGGAATGTAATAAAGCAGCACAGCACGGTATGGTGCATGGAGTGAAATAATCCACCCACTTCACGGAGGCAGGCAAGCAGAGAGTGGGAATGCGTGGGAGAGAGGTCCCAAGGAGGGGCCTCTCTTTGAGGACACATGGGCATTCTCCCAATGACTTAGCTTTATTTTAGTAGCCTTTAGCTCCCAAGGTTTCCACCAGCTTCCAGGAGTGCACTGGCTGGGACACAATGCTGTACCATCTGGGCTGTGGTGAAGATCTCAGACACAGAGATGGGGAGGATGGTGAATATTTAGGTAGAGATGCATCTCATCTCACTGCAGGCTCAGCTCAAGGATGGCAGAGAACTACAGAGCAGGCAAGAAGCCACATTTTGTAACTTGTGGGCAAAGCTGGCATAAGGAAGCTGAAATTGAAGGATTTCTAAGCTCCTAGATTTGGTGTACAGTTTGTATTTTTGAAAAAATTTAAACTCACAGCTTTAGTGGGTGCAGCACACATGTGTTACTTAGTTTCAAAACTATTTTCTAAGACATATAGACCATCTTTTGCCCATAAAATTAGGAACCAAGATGTATACATACAAACAAATATTTAGGGAAGACAATAGCACTTTGATGAACATCATTTTTAGGGCATTATGAAAATCAAAGAAAAAAATTTTAAATTTCAAGCAAAACACCTAAAGTCAGAGTTTAGATAAAAGGAAAGTTTTCTTATTTACCTAATCAGGAAAAAAAAGAATATCAGCTCTGAACAAAACACAGTTGATATTTTGTATACTGTGCCTTCAAATAATTTTTGAATATTCATTTCTACTTAGTTACCCTACTCTCTGACCCCAGCAGTCATGTCATGCAGAAAACAACTTCCTGTAACCCCAGCTCCAGAAGATCGAGCAGCCTTGACCTCTGAGAGCACTTGCCCGCATCTGTGTACCCCCCCCACATACTTGAAAAACAACATAAATCTTTTTTTAAAAAATATGATGCCTGTGTCATATACACACAATGTTCTGATTTTATTTGTCTGAGATATAGCCTGAGAGCTAAGATTTCTAAAAGCATCCTGGGTGGTTGGATGTTGAGAATTGCTTCTAAAGTCACTCATCTACAACCTCACAAAGCTTGACCCTAGCCTGGTTTCAGCCGGATCTCCAGATTCATGAAGAGTTCTCATTATTCCATTGTAACCAGAGGCTTTTCTCTGTCCCACCCCATTCTGCAGCTGCTTTAAATAATCACTCAGAGGCTTATACGATATCTCACAACAGTCTATATTTCTTTTGAGGTCACATCTTACTCTAGACTAAACCCTGATAGCTACTTCCATGACTAAAACTTACCTCCCATCCAGAGGCCATTTAATGTGAAACTATCCTCTCTTTTTTGAAGAAGGTAACAATATTAGAAGCAAGCCTGGTTGCCTCTAATTGTTTTTAATATGCTCCAAATTTCCTTTGTCTTCTCTTTGAAACAAGATGGATACCATTTCTGCCCCAGGTGGAAGTCACATCATCCACTTATCCTAAAGGTCTACTTTCAATTTCCCTAATGCAGAAGGAGGTTAGGGCTAAAAATCTTTACTCTTAATGAAAAAGGGTCAAAAAGGCAATAGGTATTATTCTTATATCATCATCTTTGAAGAGAGGATGATAAATGAATTATTATGTAGCTCTTTAAATCCTGCATGAATGTACTCATCTTGAAGGTCAAATGACATGTTCCAAAGCTAATGAAGGCCTCAAGAGCCTGGATGCTAAAATCTGTTATTCCATCGTCTAAGCACAGCTTATTCTGGGTCCTTTTGCCTTATTTGTATGGTCCAGCTTGCTTTCTTATTATTCTTGGGTTCCACCATTATTATTTTAATCAATGCGCTTGCAAAATGCACTGAGGTAAAAGTCTTAGTGCTCAAACTAGTATTTTTTTTTTTTCTGAACCTATGTACTAGCCAGATGTATTCTGTCACACAGTGCTAGGATATGCTGTTTGATGTTGTGCTTCATAGTATTTTTTTAAATTATTCACATATTGAATTTAAATTTATGCAATAGAATGAAGCGGAGAGTATGCACTTTCAGTATGCTTTTTTATTTTGGCAGCTCTTTATCCATATCACTTTTTTATTGAAATGGCAAATCTCCAATTCTGAAGCTTTATGCTAGTACCCGAAGTCCAAGGAGGATGAGTGTTGTTATTTTCATTGTTTGGGAAACAAAAATGTACCTCTGATAATTTTTGTCTTTGATTACTGCTTCTTCAAAGGATTTAAACCAGAATGAAAGCCTTTGAAATCTTCAGAGATGAGGAGACATGAGAGTTATTCTGTATGCACTGGATAAACAGATGTCTTAGCTTTTCAAACCAAACCTGAAAAATATAATCATAAGCCTCATCAGCAACACAGAACAGTCTTTGCAGGTGTATAATGTTTTCTATTTTACTAATGTGAAATGGAAGAAATAATGTCATTTTATTCCTTTTTCTTGTCTAAGAATTTAGTTCCAATTAACATTTCAGAAAACTTGCTTTTTTGTAAATATCTCAGGAAGCAAAATACATTACATAGGAGTGGAAAAAACCTCTTCTTGAAATCTCTTCTTGTCACTTTGGGTACAAATAAACACCATTAGAAACACACACACACACACACACACACACACACACACACACACACGCACACACACTTGTGTGTGTATGTCTATGTAAGTTGCTTAGAAAGTCAAGGTCCTAATTGAAAAATTCCAAATAAATAAAAGCCAAATTTCATTCATTTACTCAATGGACCAAATCTTGTAATCAAATTCATTCTGAGACACCCATTGGTTTCAGTGTGTGTTTCTCATATGGAATAATTGTAGAATTAAGCACAATGTTACTAACTGAGAAAAAAAATCAAAACACTAATAGACTTTGTATTGTGGCAACTGATGGCCTATACTGGATAACCTATTCAGTGGACGTGGATAGCATAGCTGTTCACTGACTCACAGCAGTGCAGAAATGGGCCTAATGATGCAAAAAGCAGATAATCTCTATCCATTATGTGTTCCGCCTTTCCCACATAAAAGTCTGCTTACACACTTAGGAGGATAAAGAAAAACTAGGGAATCACACCACCCATTGGCTGGATGAATCTTGGTACAAATAGACCTGAGTAGTTTTGAAGTTTAAATTGTACCTGAAGACTCTCTGTAAGAGGGTACCTTGCAATCTAGCAGTGTATTAAATACCTCCTTTAATCAAGCCACTTATTATGAATACTGCAAACAGCTGCACTTTTGGATTAATTCTAGTTCTTCCCTTTCATTTATTTACTCGATTTTAATTTTATGTATAGGCATTTTGCCTGCATGTATGTCCGTGTGCCACATATGTGTTCTTGGTACCAGTACAGGCAGAAGAGGGTGACATTTCCTCTAGAAATGGAATTACAGACAGTTGTGAGCTGGTATGTCAGTGCTTGGAATAGAAGCTAGGTCCTCTGGAACAGCAACAAGTGCTCTTAACAGTTTAACCATCACTTTAGCCTCAATTCTAATCTTTTAAATGCCAGACTGCTTATATAAATCCTTCAAGGAGTAGGATTTCTTCAACACTCAGCCCTGTAAGGCTGGCTACATTGAACCTTTAAAACACATGTAAAGATACAAAAAACCTAAAAGTGTAAAGGAGATTGATTTTTCATTGGTAAAATGAGCTGCAGATAACCAAGCTGGTCTTTAAACTTGTGTTGCAGATTGTTAAAATTGAGGAAGACTTTAGACATGACCTAGCTTATTTTTACCATGTTAAATACTGAGGGAAATTGTGCCTAACAGAGCCCAAGTGAATTGTTGCAGGACTTACATTCCTTAGGGCTGGATTGTGTCTCTTTTACAAACCCCTGTCATTCTCTCAGGACTCTTACCCATTTTGGCTTCCCCAGGTTATCACTAAACTATGGTTACGGTTCTGGCTTGTTTTTGCATTATTTTTCTCAACTTAAGTCAATGTCTACTTCAGGCTCCACCTACTCTGCAGTAGAAATATTAATTTCATCAAAATTTGAAAACTCAGACAATCCAAGGTGTGTTTTTCTTTTGTGTCATGTGTAATCAGGAATTTTCTTGACTATCATTTACCTCTACATCTGCATTGAACCCTTCCCAAACCTCAAAACTCTCATGTCCTTGGATCCTCTAACTCAACAACTCTATCAGTGTGGTTTCAGGGGCAAAGTAAAAGAGCCATCGCCTCTTCACCCAAATCTTCCATTTAGAGACAATTGTTCACTGAAAGTCGCAACAATGCTCAAATTCACTTAAATGGTTTATTTAGAACCAAAATCTGTAAATGGATATGTTGTGCTGGCCATTGTGAATTTCTATGAATTCTAAGAACTATTTAAAAGTCAATGTTTGAGTATAAATATTATGATTTCAGTGTCTTTTCTGCCAGAGGTGAGATAAGAGAAATCTCTGCAATCAAGAATATCAACATCTTTCTTTCCTCGTCTACTAAAATGGCATAGCTAATGTAAAACTGTGGGGCATTTCATACACAACTAACAGAAAGAGACATTCACATGTGTTTTTATATGAAATCATTTATATTTTGTTTAATACAACAGGAACAGTAATTATTAATCTTCCATTGTGTCCCAAATGGATATTGTGTCAAGCCCTTGACAAAGATATTTTCTTTCTTTCTTTCTTTTTTTTTTTTTTTGGTTTTTCGAGACAGGGTTTCTCTGTGTAGCTTTGCGTCTTTCCTGGAACTCACTTTGGAGACCAGGCTGGCCTCGAACTCACGGAGATCCGCCTCCCTCTGCCTCCCGAGTGCTGGGATTAAAGGCGTGCGCCACCACCGCCCGGCAACAAAGATATTTTCTAAAGGCCACACTATCCCTGAAAAGTTACTGTCCTGGTTTGTTTTTTCATTAACTTGACACAAGCTAGAGTTTTCAGGGAAGAGAAACCTAAATTGAGAGAATGCCTCAATCATATTATCTGTAGGTGAGCCTAGAACATTTTCTTGGTTAATGATTGCTGAGGGCAGGCTCTGCCCATTGTGGGTGGTGCCACCCCTGTGCAAGTCATCCTGGGTGGTATAATATACCATACTGAGCAAACCACATGAAACAAGAAAAGCAGTGTTTCTCCATGACCTTTGCTTCAGCTCCTGCCTCCAAGTTTCTGCCTTCAATTTTTAAACCCTTTTCTCCCTGAGTAGATTTTGATCAGTTTTTGTCACAGCAAGAGAAAGTAAATAGTCACTATGACAGTGACTATTACTATTGTGTATGGAATATGAGATAGCTAAATAAGAAAATCCAGTATACTATAAAGATATCCTTTTGCATTAACTCTAAGGGAAGACTTACGTTATGTTTGCCTAAACACAAATCATTGTATATTTTAAGCTCTGTTCTGTTTTATGATAGAAATATTAATTTAGTCAAGTCTCAGAGCATAGTCTATTCAGGTTTTATTTTTTCCTTATTTTGTATGATGTTGTTACTCTGGAATTTTCCTTAATCTCATCTTTCTTCAAATTTGCATCAAAGTGACAAAGATTCTTGTGGCCACAATCATCATCATGTGGGCACAATCATCATCTATATAGAAAGCATCTGTCAGAGTGTCTGTATTGGTTTTCTGTATGTTACAAATTATTATTAAGTTGGTTTCTTAAACAGCACTTACTATTATCTCATAATCTTGTAGCATATAAGTCAATTTGATTTTCTTTATAGGTTTCACTAAGCTCAGATAAATATGTCAGCCAAGTTGGGATCACACTTGGGTTTCCAGAAAAGGATCAATCTAAGCTTGCTTGGATTGTTGGCAGAATCTGGTCTCTTCCAGCTGAGGGAGTAAGATGACTGTTTTAACGTCACTTTCCAGTCCCTGCATAAGCAGCCTTATCCATCTGCATTCAGGCAAGCAAAGATGGATTCTTTTTTCAATTTCTCTGATGTAGTACTCCCTGCAACTAGTTGAAGAAAACTCTTATTTATAAAGGTTTATCATTGATTGAATCTTATTTTCTTTATTACCACAGAGTTAATTGATTAGCTGGGGGTGGGGAGATACCAATTGGAAAAACACTTGCCATGTGTAACATGAAGTCTGAAGTTCAATACCCATCATTCACATAAACAGCAACAATAACAACAACAACAACAAAAAAAATCAGGCATTGGTGCTCGAGAAATGGTTCAGAAGTTCAGAGTACTTTCTGCTCTTTTAGAGGACAGAATTGTGGTTCCTAGCATCAAAAGTCAGATGCCCTACAACAGCCTATAACTCCAGCTCTGAAGATCCGATGCTATCTCCTGGACTCTGAATGCATTGCACTCGTGTGCACATACCAACATACATGTGCATAAATAAAAAAATTAATAGAATAAATATATACATTTTTGTAAATCTTTCATGGTGGTGATAATCCCAGTTCTTGTTTTTTTTTTTTTTTTTTTTTTTTGAGGGGAGGCAATAGATCCTTGGGTTTACTGGCAAGCCAACACAGCCTATCCAGTGAACCCAGGTCCCAGAAAGAGACCCTATCTCAACGACAAGTTTAATAGCTTGTGACAAACTACATCTGATATTGATGTATGACATCCACATACATGTGCACACACTGAACATATGAGCATCTACATATATATACACACATATACACACAAACTGATTAGTAACTATACTCACATTTTAAAAAATTCCTTTACTATGCAACATAATGATTCTGGCCATGGTATCTCATTATTTTCACAATCCTAACAATTAGGATTGGGAATTTTAGGGGGTATTTAGAAATCCTGTGTAACATGCTGGCTTTTAGGCACACAGTCCAGCCCCTGTGCCATCCTAGAGTATATTCAGTTGTACAGTGAAAAATATTCCATTGCTTCCCATGTTCTCTGAGACCTTTTTGTGAATCAGTACCAAATTCTATCTCATATAATAAGCCCCTCTATGTATTTGAAGCCACAGTAGTAGAGATGTGACATCCAGAAAATACAGAAGTTCCTTTAATGTCAATTCATTTATTACTGACAAATGGTATAATTTGAAGATCCTTTAAGAATATTTTGTTTTGTTTTGTTTTTTACATCCTTGAAATGCTTTCCATGTTTTTAAGAGATATTGATTATGGGCTTTCTTTCTCTCCAAGTGTTAGGCACAGTGACTATGCCAAGGCATCACTAGTTTGGCCTCTGGCATGTGCTGAATTGGTGCTCAAAGGTTCATCCCCACTGTGGCATAGGCAGCATAGGCAGGCTCAGACTGAGTTCTAAAAAGAAGTCTCTTTTCATAACTCAAGGCAGTCATCTCCTCTCTGATGGGCAGTTGGGAGATTAATCCACATCTTACTTGCGCAATGAAGTATGAACTTTAGAGAAAGTGGAACAAGAACAAACTTTACCCTTTCACTCTCTGTTCACCTACCTACCACATTTTCTGAAGAATACAGCACTAAAATAAACTTTTACATCTTTCTCCATTCTGACCAATCTGGTATTTAAAGTAGATCTTTTTATACTGTGCGACTTCTGGGAAATTGTTCTTTGAAACATCCAAGGCTCCTCTGTTGTAAATGGAAACATTGACTTTCATGTTTACTGTTTCTACTAGGAACTGTGATGGTCACTTTTCAACTAAAGGTATAAACAGAAGCCAAAACCAAACCAAAACAAAACTTTCCTCTCTTTTCTGAACTCATGAGCAACTTCCTACTTAAGGTTGTGGTAAAGAGGTGAAAAACATAGTCTAGCGCACCCAGGTATAGCATAATGTACCATGAATTTTACCACAAAGTTTATGTCTTAATCAACCCAGTATTGTGTAGGAAATACTGCTTGTGTTTACTAATCTTAATACCTTTATTTGATAATAAGGGACATGACAGAGAAGGAGAGGTTCTTGGAAAGGATATCTGGATTCTAAATAACATATTGGTAAGCCAATAAAAGTAAACCATTTATTAATAAGAACAGCAGCTAAAATGCATTTTCTGTACAATAAATTCATGAGATTAAAATAATATTAAGCTTCTAATATTATGAGTTTTAATAACTTCAAGACTATACTGAGTTTGTTAAAGGGAAATCTTTTGACCACTACTCTCACCATTCAAACTAATCTATTGGAGGAGTGCCAAAGAGGGCCGCCATCGCCATCCTTCTACATGGATGTCTTCATCCGCTCTGTGTGATAACACCTGTGTCAGGCTGCCCCTTGGGCAGAACCTCTGGTTTAATACCTTGTGTAAAATGACTTCCCTTAATGGATGTCCTCTATGATGATCACTTGATTGGATTGAAATATATTAGGGTATTAGTAAGCACTTACGAATGCATGCCTCCAGAAATCACCAGATAATGAGAGCTTTGGGGACTAATCCATGGACAGATTCCTAACTTGAATAGATTAGTGAGAGGTGGTAAGCACTGGGAGGTGGGGCCTAGTTGGGGTAAACAGGTGGCTGGAGACATACCTTAGATGGATATAGCTTGGCTTTGAACCCTTCCTGTTACTGCTCTCTACTTCCTGGCTGTCATGAAGGGAAAAGCTTTCCTTTATCATGCTCTCCCTCCGTGATATTTTAACCTTGCTACTAGCATAAGAGCATTGGGATCATAGAAACATGGACCAACACTTCTGAAATAGGAACCAAAGCAAATATTCCCTTCCTTTAAGTTACCTTTTAGGCATTTGTTCCAGGGATGAAAAGTACCACTAAAACACTACCCCACTATCTTAATTCATGAATTATTAGGAACACAAAGATCAGAATTCCTCTAAATAAACAAGTTCTATGACTACCTTGTATGGGGACTGTGGCAATTTGAATGAAATATTCACCATATGTGCATATATTTGAATGTTTGGTTTCAAGTTAGTGGAACGGTTGGGCAAGAATTGGGAGATATGGCTTGTTGGAGGGGGTGCGTCCTTGGGAGAGGGCTTTGAGATTTCAGAATCCCAGGCCAAGCCCAGTCTCTTTGCCTCTGCCTCTGCCTCTAAGGGATACTATGTAAGATTTTAGCTACTTCTCCAGCCTGCTCCACCAGGCTCCCCTGCTGTGACGGCCATGCCCTCACCCCCTGAAACTGTCAACAAATCCCAATTAAATGCTTCTTCCTTTCTTAAATTGCCTGGGCCATGGTGCATCTTTACAGCAGTAGAGAAGGACTTAAGACAGAAGGGAGTACATTTGTCACAATTTCAAGTTTGTCTCTTTTAGCAATTACAGAGGCATTAGAGGAGTAATTCCAGTCACTCGTTCTGTTTAGGAATCTGTCCTTTGTGGTGTTGTTTGGTAAAATGAAAGTGATTGAAATTGGATGAGCCTTTATGTAAATGCTGAAAACAGAAACACAATCCCCCACCTGTCACATTTCACTTATTCTTCAGGAAAAATAACCCAAAATTTTTGTCTCTAACCCAGAGAATCCAGGCAGTGTTCACATTTCCTTCTGTGGCAGCCCCACCTGAGTTGTGTGTATGTTATAAGCCATGCTACGGACATAAACCCCTAGCACTCCATGCACAGAACTGAAGAGAAATGGACAGGAAATAGTCGAGTGATAGGTTAGCAGAAATGAGCATACATGGGACAGGAGGGAAGGGATGCAGGCAAGACTGTAGTCTTCATTTCTTAAAATATCTACAATTTTGTAACTGTGTAGTTCGTTTCATACTTCACCAGTTCACAGCTAACACAGTTGCCTAACACACACACACAAAATGTATTCCTCAAAGATCTGTGATGATAAAATGTAAACAATATTAGATCTTGTGTAAATAAATGAATGTTTTTCTAGATAAAAGGTATATACAATGCATTGCTACAATTTGTAGATAACACCAGTGTGTAGAGACACCAGTGTGTTCCTGGAGTCAATACTCCAATCCAGGTATTACTAATCATACTAATGCATGGTCTTCATTATCTGGCTTTTCTGGATCAGTATAATAGCATTAATCTATATTCTGGTTGTTGTAGGTACCAATGGTTTATGGTTTTATTGTTTACTTAACCATTGAATAGCATTCAATGACAGCCATATAGCATAATTGGTTTACCTGCTTCATATTGCCAGACATTTTGGTTTGTTCTAGGTTGGCAGTACTAATTAAAGTTCCTAAAAATGCTAATATCAATAACTTTTGAATACTTCTTCAGTTTCTTTTTATTAAGTAGCCAGCACTAAAGTTGCTGAGTCATAGCATGGATATATATTTGACTTGGTAAGAGAAAGGCACCTGATTATTTTACAAAGCAACTCTACTGTTTATATCCTTCCAACAGTGTATGACAATTCTATTATCATGCATATTTACTGATATTTATTTCTACTAGCCTGTTGAATTAGTCATTCAGGTTGGTGTTAAATATCATCTAATGAAATTTCAAGATTAACTCTTTGTTTGATTTAGAAGAATAGAATTTCCATTTCCACAATAAAAGCTCATGATGTCTAGAACATTTTCCCTTGATAACTAGAATTTAAAAATAAGACAGTTTATATTAAGAAAGCCAAGTATAGAGTATATCACCCATCAGTTATAAACTTGTTTTGCATAATCCTAGAGTACATAACTGAAAAAAAAAAACTAGGTACACTGTCCCGTTAAAAGTATAACTCCAAAAGGCCTGGGAAGATGTCTCAGTTGGTAGAGTATGTCTCATAAGCATGAGGAAGGACCTGAATTTGGATACTCAGAATCCATGAAAAAGCCTGGGGTAGCAGTGCATTCCTGGGGGAAGGGGTGGTAGTAGGGGGTGGGATGTAGAGGCAGAGATTGTAGCAGGCTTTCTCAGACCACCAGCATCCATATAAAGACATGGAGGCTTATTATTAGTTATGGATGCTAGGCTTTATCTCATGCTTGTCCTACTAGCTCTTATAACATAATTTAACCTGTTTCTCTTCATCTGTGTTTTGCCTCTGGGCTTTTTACCTTTCTTTAATTCTGTATGTTTTACTTTTCATACTTCCTCTGTGTCTGTCTGTTTGTCTGTCTGTCTGCTGCCTGTCTGTCTGGCCCATGGAATCTCCCTCTCCTTCTCCCTCTTTCTCCTCTCATTCTCTCAAACCTCAATTCCTCCTACTACTTATTCTCTCTGTCTGTCAGCCCAACCTGTCCTTCTACTGCCTAACTATTGGCTGTTCAGCTTTTTATTAGACCAATCAGGTTCCTTAGGCAGGCAAAGCAACACATCTTTACATTATTAAACAAATGCAGCACAAACAAATGTAACACATCTTTGCATAGTGAAAGTAATATTCTGCAACAACAGACAGATCCATTAAGCAATTTGGCCAACCAGGGTAGTCCAGTCAGTAACCTTCAAGTTTAGTGGAGAGACCCTGTCTCAAAATATAAAGGTGGAGAGTACTGGGAGAAAGTCACCTTCAAGCCTGTGGGCATCCATATGCACGTGCACACTAACAAATACAACACTAACACACATACGCATATGCACACAACAATACACACTCATTAAAAACAAAAGATTGTTATTAGGCCCAGAATCATAAGAAAATTCACTGTACTTAAGCAAAAGCAAAGACAACAACAACAACAACAACAACAACAAAACAACTAATGGCAATTGTTCTGGGTCCTTCCTGCTCAGCACTGTTCCTGTTATATTGGGGCAGCAATGGCAAGATTTCCAAGGTGAACATCTGTGCCCTGTCTCTGTACTCCTCACTCCCCTCCTCGGGATCTTTAATTTGACATCATTTATTTCCAGCTTGAAGAACCCTTTAGCTTTTTTATAGTGCAGCGCTATTATCGGCAAGTACTTTTTTTTTTTTTTTTTTTTTTTTTTAAGGTTTATATTTTTCCCGAGTTTCTGAAGAATACACAGTACTTCCTAGCCCATGATTCTGGGTTGACAAGGTGAGCGTTCCCTCCAGTGTTTCAAGGATACTCACTTAGTGCTCTCAGTTTTCTTCTGTGCTTCTTCCGGTTCTTCTGTAGCCATCACATTTTAGGTTTATGACCCAGTGATCTGAAGATGAAGTGATTATTTATGGTTCTTTTCAGGTTTATAACTGTTTACTGACCTAGATCTATAATTCAGTATTTGCAGAATAGTTACAAAGTTATCAGCCATCATTTCATTAAATATTTCTCTGATTCAGTCTTACACTTTTCTTCTGAGAATTTAATTACTCTATTATTACTGCTGTATTATAGTTTACAAGACTATTTTTTTTAAGTATTTTCATTCCTTATCTTCACATTAAACCATTTCCATTAATTTGCCTTAATGTTCGGGGATTAATTTTTATGCTACCTGTACTATTACACATATGCAGTAAAATTTTTAGCTCAGGTGTTTTGTTTCATAGTCTTGAATTTAAAAGAATGATTTTTTTCTTCTGAGTGTCCAGGATTGACTATTCATTTCAATTTTTCACTTTAATGTCTTAAACACATAGATAACAATTGTTTGTAAGCCAACTATCTACTATTGCAACAAAATACTTGAGTAAAGCAATTTAAAAGAAAGAAAATTTTACTTCGGTTCAGTTTATTGACCCATGATGACTTAGTTCCATCTCTAAGAGAACTATACTGAGAGGAAACATCATGGCAGAAACCTGTGACAAAGCAAACATACTCCCCTAGTGGCCTAGAAGGGAAAAGACAGAGAAAAGGGTTGGGATGAGATACTGTGTTTGAAAGACCTACTCCATTCATTTAGGCCTGTTTCTATCTTGCAATAGCCTATCAAATTAACCAATCTATTAATTAGAGGAGGGTCTTTATGATTGAATCACTTCCCCCAAACCTGTCAACTGGAAACCAAGCCTGTAGGACATGACTTTTGGAGTTCATTTTAGATCCAAACCATAATACTTCTTTAAAATTATTATCCAGATTCTCACCTATGGATAATCTCAAATAAGTTTCTAATAAATTCTGTTTCGATTTCAACACCCAGTGTCTCTTGCGCACTTTTGTCTTGTAATTTTTAAATCACCCTCCACGGTGGATGACAGATATCCAGAGGCAATCATGCATTTCTGTTACTGTGCATGAAATATTTTACTTAGTCACTGAACGATCCAGTTACTGCCTGTCCTGTTTGGTCTTATGTTGGCTTGGCTTTAAACATTGCTACTGTGAATGAATTTGTGAAAGGCTCAGATTTTCTTTTTCTCCAGTCTTTCTATCGTGCGGGGCTAAGCTATTAACCTGGAGAACTAGTTATGGTATATTTAAGCTTGGTCTGTGGTTTAGAGTTAAGAATTCCTTCAGAACATAGCCCTGCTTCTACGGTGGAGTTTTCTTTCCAGGGCTGATGTGGAGCTGTTAATAACTTGTTCACATTATATTTATACTCAGTCAGGACTGGAGTTCCACAGATGACAGTTTACCAGTACCTCTAAACTCTGAGTATCTGTAACTCTCAGGATTTTCCCTGCTTAAGTACACACTGCTTTAATTGCGGCAGATTCTCCTCCATCCACCCGACTCCCATAATGTCCCGACCCATTTTGGCAGCTTTATCTTCACAGATGCTCTTTGCTCCAGGACCCTCATCTCCACCCCTGGAGCTCAGCAGAACTACTACCTGCTAGGAGCAGTTCTTTTCTATACCTGTAAATTTTTCCCTACTCTAGGAAGAACTAAGTGGCAGTGGGACTCTTCTGTCAGTGAGGAAAGTCCTTAATGTCTATGATGCAGACTCAAAACCTGTGGCTTGTCTTTCCATGTCTCTGTTTACTAGTCCAATAACTTTAACTTAGTCATGGCTGGAATTCCAATTCAAGCTGATGCATGACTGTATACATAATTGAATCTCCAGGCTCCATCCTCTTTAGATATAAAATGAAACAGCTTATCTCTAGGAAGATTTCTTATTTTAGACACTTTGTTGCAATGTAATGTTTACATCAGGATCTACTCCAGTATGAAGATGTCAGTTTCCCTAACACTACCATCTTCATATTACCCTCCTCTGTATTTTTAAAACTCTTTGTCAAAAGCTAAAGATTTATGGAGCAGTATTCCTTTAATATTAAAAAAATTCTATTGTTGTGAATTAATTCTGAAACTATTTACTGGCTATAATTATGCTTCAAAAAATAAGATGGCTGCTATAGTGCATAGTTTTTACTAATAGTTTTTAATTTTCTTTTCTTTGATATCATTTAGTAAGCTGTAAACACATGTGCATCCCACAGTCCTCAGTGTTCAGTTGTATATATCTTTTTGCAATTCCTTACTTAAAATGCCATTTATTGTCCACTATACATGTACCAGACACTGCTGCCTGCAGAGACTATAATGAATCACTGAGACTAATACGTACCTTTAAGAGGCTGGCTCTATTAAAAAAAAAAAAAAAAAGACTTAGGCATAGGAACAGTAAAAGTAAGCTAATAAAACCATGCTCAAAATATTTTTGGGGGTCCAGATGAGAATGATTAACTCTGCCAGGGGCTTCTGATGAAGTTTCCCCATAAAAGGTCAACTTTAATCTCAGACTCAGCTAGAAAAGGCAATCAAGGATGAGGGGTTTAATCCTGACTCAGTACTTAGCGGCAAAGAGATCTTTGGTAAATAACATGCACTTTTCACAGTTTCCAACGCTAATTTTCCCACTTTTAACTTTTTTCTTTCTAAAGTGAGGAGTAATTCTGACCTAGCTATTTTGTTGTGAAGATTTGAAATTAAGGTTGTATATGCATAAAACGGTAGTCATCATTATTTTTTATACATCATGACTAAACAGTGTTGGCACATGCAGTTTTTACTCATTTCACATTGAGAATTTTCCCCTGTGAATATATATTCAATCTTTCAAAGTGTTCTAATCCATGCATGAATTATCAATTCCATGAAAATGAACTTATCAGCACAAGCAACATTCAATTGTCACTGCCTTTGTTAATTCAAGAGTTATAGTATCATTTTTTCAGAATGGCAAGATATCTGCATGTTTCTGTTTTTCTTAAATGTTGCTATAGGCTGACTTTGGGTTGCAAATTTCCCAGAACCTTGGAATTTTTGTGAAAGGTTATGTAGTAAAGAGTACAGTAGATCTCTTTTCAGTAAAAGTATATGAATTTATTATATTATTTCTGCCAAATCAATTTCCCTTTTTTCAACTTTTCATATCTCAAAGCACAGTTTAATATTTCTCTTATGTTTTTATCCTTTTTTCCTTCAAAATATCTCTTCGATGATGAATATTTTGGTGTGTATGGATTGTTTGTGTTCTTAATATTGTACAACCAAGTTTATTGATGAAAACCTTATACATAAAGTACCTATTTAAATATTTTATTTTGTTTTTAATTATGTGTGTGTGTGCACATGGGTACAGGTGCACTTGGAGGCCAGAACATTGAAGACAAACCACTGTTTTAGAAAGTTTTGAACTCCTTTGCCATAGCAGTATATACTTTTCACACGAACTTTTCTCCAGCCCAACACCATTTATTTACATAAAAGTTTCATTTTGGAAAAGTTTAGATTCACAGAAAAGTTAGGAAGCCAGTATAGGGAGCTCCTGTATTCCTTTCATTCTACTCCTAGTCTGTAAACATCTTACATGTTCATGATACCTTTGTCAAAGTTAAGACATTAGTGTAAATCTATTAATTTGTTATGAAACTCTTATTAGCTTTTCACCAGCTTTTTCCCACCTTCCTTTTATTGTAGAATCCAGTCCAGGCAACCATATCACATTTAACATTTATATGTCCTTAACCTTTTCTGGTCATTGTTTTCTGAAAGACTACTGACCAATTGTCTTGGGGAATGAGGTAGTTTGAATATAATTGGCTCCCATAATCTCAACCTCATAGGGAGTAGCACTATTAGGAGGTGTGACCTTGTTGAAGTAGCGCAGTTTTGTTGGAGTAAGTATATCACTGTGGGGGCAGGCTTTGAGGTCTCCTATGCTCAAGACACTGCCCAGTGTCTCAGTCCACTTCCTGTTGCCTGAATGATATAGCACTCTCAGCTTCAGCACCATGTCTGCCTGCACACCTCCATGTCCATCCATGATAATAATTGCCTGAACCTTTGAACTGTAAGCAAGCCACCCAATTAAATGTTTTCCTTTATAAGAGTTGCCATGGTCATGGTGTCTCTTCACAGCAATAGAAACCCAAACTAAGATAGGGAACATATTTGAATGTGGAGTTCTGTATTGATTTCACAGTGGTTAGATGAATCATTCACTGTGAAGTTCGAATGAATTCACTTTGACATATAGACTTTATTTTTTTCTGAATTTAAAGGTACTATTCCATTGTTTTGGGGTCATAGTTTTCAAATGATGGCTCAGAGATAATTCTGGTAGTGTACCTCTCCCTATGATGTCTCCTCTCCCCTCTATGTTATGTGCCTTTTTTCTCTTGATGTGTTAAGATTTCCTTTCTTTAGGACCAGTCTTAAAAGTTTGATTATGAAGTGACTTGCATGGTTTTATTTGTATTTATACTACTTGGGAGTAAAAATTCTGAAAACAATGACTTTAATTTTTAGATGTCTCTTGTCATTCCTCATTGGTTCTTGTTACACAGACACTTCATGGTTAATATAATGCCAAGGTCACTGATGAGCTACTCATTCTGCTATTACTTCCTGTCTTTCCCAATCTGTATGACTGGGTTTGGATAATTTCTGTTACGTTTTCAAGTTCATTGACATATCTCATGATGTGTATCAAATTGGCTGCTGATTCTGCACATTCATTTTGGATATTGTATTTCTTAAATCTAGAAATATCGTTTAGATTTTTACATATTTTGATTCCCTGCTCATGAGTCTCATGTTTACCTTTAAGCTTTACTTTATTAATAGTAGATTTTTGTTTATAAAACTTTGTCTGACTATAGCACTCAGCAATTTGTGGGGTTTTTGCTGAATTGTTTTGCTCCAAAATTTGGTCTAAGTTTTTAACTTCTCTTCCCAGAACATTTTTATAAGATGTTGTCTCTTGTGTCCTTGTCCCAGCTATGTTAAATTCAGGTTTAGTTTTTGTTCTTTTTTTCCTCTTTTAAGTCACATAAATAATAAATAAATGAATGAATAAATAAATGAATGAATACACAAATAAATAAATGAGTTTATTGAAGTTATTTACAAGAACGTGAACAACTGAAAGGCAGCTGGATCATTGAAAAGCTTGCCTAAGTGCAGGCAGTGCTCACAACAGCTGCATCTCTGGCGTTTCTTACTCCACTTGCAGGCAGCTCCACCCGCAAGTTTTCTCTTCCAGTGAAGTGCTTGCTTCTTTCAGACTTTGAGAGGTGCCATGTGACAATCACAAGTTGTATGAGCTTCCTCACTCCTGTAACTTTTATGAACGCGGTGAACTTCATGAATATCACTCCTCCCTCCAGTAAGGATTGCTTCAGTTCAGAAAAATAACTCCACACACTCCCCCTAGGACTTGCACATTCTTCCTGTGCCCCTTCTGCTGTGCTCCCTGAGGGCGTGAAGTAGATATCTGATTGTGTTTTCCTTTTACGACTGACCATCGGGTCACTGCGCTGCAGCACCAGCTGCTTATTCTTAAAAGTTTGGCTGGTTATGAATCTCTATGTAAACAATGTCCACTGAAGGAGGATGTTGGGGGTCAGAGAAGTGTCCCTCCATGACTGCTGCTGACATTGACAGTGATCTATAGGTACAAACACAGTATCTGTATGCTTTAGATGTTATTTTATGTGTGTTGTTTGTATTTTCATACATGTGCTTGCGTGTGTGTGTGTGTGTGTGTGTGTGTGTGTGTGTGTGTGTGTATGTGTGTGTGTGTGTGTGTAATCAATCTCCAGTTTTCATGTAGAGAGGAATGCTGCCAAATAAGTATGCATATAAATTCCTATTTATTGAAAATGTAACTATTATAGCAGCATAAAAAAATCAATGTTTATCCAATTATTTTCAAAGACAGTATCATGCAATGCAGCATACTTTCTCATTAGATTAAATCAAACCCTCCTTAAATACCATTTTACCAGCTGTTACTGGATAAAGGGCGATCAGAACAGTTTGTAGTAGCAAATATGTAACTCTCTGGCACATGTCTTTGCCAACATTGCTACAGCTGTGTATATGTTTATAAAAAACAAATGCCCTTGGTAGTTTTTCCATGAGTTTTATTGAAATGTTTTTTTTAATCTACCAGAATTTTATATGCTTCTTAGTGAGGAAAAAAAATGGTGTTTAGGCTTGAAAGGTTAGTCAAATTCAATACATACCTTAAAAAATATTTGGGGCTTTGATTTAGAATAAAAAAAAAAAATTCTATTACTAAGCAATACTTTCATCAAAAGAGTCAAATAGATTTTCCAGGTCCCTCCAATTGGTTGTTTATACATACCTTTAAAATATTCTACATTTCTTATACTTTCAATGGGGATTTGATCAAATAATTAATAGTCATAATTCTCAAATAGCCTCAAGATGATATTGAGAGCAAACACTGCTACCAGTTTCTTTTGTTTTTAACTTTTCAATATTTTCACTCTACACAAACGAAATTTAATCAAACTTTTACTTAAGATAAAAGCTGGAAGACTCAGACCCTTAAAAGTCTTGGTCAAGATGACACACTTGATGAGGCTGCCAGGTCCCATAAAGTTCAGGACCACGTTCAGGTTATATATATGAGCTTTCATTACTGGGACTAAAGTATACCTTGGAACATCTGCCCTCTATTTCAATTCACTTTGTCCACATCTTAATGAACAACAAAGTTTTTATAAGTCATAAAGCACAAGGAAAATATCATGTTAACACTCAAAATTACAACAAAAATGAAATTTTAATGTTAGTTTTTATGAAAGCATTATAAAGAGCGTTTAGATTTCAAGTAACCAATAAATCATCTGAAGTGCAACATTACATATACTAGATGATCAGAAAGGGTAATTATTTTCTCATTTTACTATCTGCCTCCTCTTATCTCTTTTTTAATCATCCTTCCTTATCATTTGAGTTTCTCCAGGAGCAGGCACATTTATAAACATGTAATAATGATTATAATGCTGTGGAATAGAAGAAAGTGTTTTTCTAGCTAAATAAAAACTTTATATTTCTCTGGTATTCTTCATTCTTATGTTAACAGATTTATTTTCAGCATATGAGAATCAGTGCTCCTATGTTTTACCATGAATTTCACTGCACATCAGGCCCTTCATTAAATCATTCTGATTATTATGTGAAAGATCTTTGAAGAAAACAGAAAATCTGCCCAGCCATTATATTCTTGGGACAAATGGTAACATTGTTGCTGTTTTCTTTGTCAACAGGTTTTCTGAAGTGTAAAAGAGATCATAAATGAGTGACTGGAGAACACATCTTCCTTCACTTTTTTTTTGCACTTACAAATGAGTCTACACAGAATGATCACATTGTATGTCCAGTATTGCTGCATATATTCATTTGGAACTGAGTATTGTTCTGGAGAAGGACATATGTGATTGCTTTTGCCAGAGTTACCACCATTACCTAAAGTTTTGAATATGTTGATACCATGCATGTTTACTCACTTCCTAGATCACATAGATTTGCATTTTACATCTCCAGAACAGACCAAGAGTTATGAAATACCACTTCAATAGCCACATCAGAAACATAGACTAACAGAGTCTGTGTGGTTACTGAGAAAATCGTAAGTGAATACATTTATAATGACACTTTCCCTAAATGATTACTTCCTTGTTATGCTTAAATATTAAAACTCATTCAACTTCCTACTGTAATGTGTTGCCTTTAGCAGGGACCACCCTTCCACAGCTCTCAAACGCAGAGTAGATAGGAGCTATTTGGGTTTCATAAGGCACGGTTACTTGCTATGTGTCATCTAGGTCTTTGCTCATTGTGTTTTCTCTACCTGATGTGATGTCCACTTTCCTGGTTCCTGTTCACTCAAAACAGCATTTCTTCCAGGGAATTGTTGATTCCTGATAAATCTGGTAAAGAAGGTCTTCTCACATGCAGTTCTACTAAACTGGGTATGGGAATTCTGTGTTTTTTCATATTTGTCTTGTTTTGACAGGCAGCCTCAGAAATTTTGTTCTATGCATTATTCACTATTTTTTTTTCTTTCCGTGCCTTTGGTTTCCTGGAAAAAAGAAAAATGTTTGATAATTTAGCGAAAAGAAGAATGTATGAATTAACTAGATTTTACATGTGTGGATGGTTAGACTTCCTACCACTCTATAGTGAAGAGCAAACATATAGAAAAAATAGAAAGTTCTTAATTTTCCTGTGGACATTTGAATTTGTGGTCATCATTGGCCTGGAAGTCTGATATACTTTTCAAAGTAATTTATACAAATATAAGTTTGGGGGAAACTTGGTCATCACAAAATATGATGGCAAGAACAACTGACTTAAAATAATGTTGTAGTCATGTTTGACGTTATGTTAGCTAATATTTTATTTTTGATAAACAGCACCACTTGTCACATAAAACTGCTAATTTGAATTGTGCTGTTATTTTTGTTTGTTTCTCTGTTGCTGGCATAAACACTGTGACCAAAAGTGAATGGTGCTTACTGGCTACTCACTTGTTTCATAGCTTATTCAGTCTACTTTTCTATATAACTCAGGATCATCTGCCCAAATGGACTAGACATTGTTTAGGTATTTATTACTTGTATATATTGTATATAGTTATTGTACTTTTGTATATAGTTTTTTCTTTGTTAGTTATAACTTTTTGCTTTTTTTATTTTTATTAAAATAGAAAAAGGGAAATATGGTGGTATTCTATTTGTACTGAAATGTGATTTTAATTGTGTGTTCATAAATAAAGTTGCCCGGGAATCAGAGCTATTATAGCCACAGAAAGAGCATGGCGGTGGTGGCACACGCCTTTAATCCCATAGATCTCTGTGTGTTCAGGGATACAGCCAGCATTGGAGACATACACCTTTAAGACCCTCCAGGCAGTGACAAGGCAGTCATGTGTTTGGGTTTACAACCAATGAGAAGGCAGAACAGAAAGACTATTTAAAGACATACACACAGGAAGTAGGTCTCTGTCGGAGAGCTAGGACCACCACAGGAGGAAGGGTAAGATTTTAGCTCTGAGCTCTGACCTCTTAGCTTTCTCTTTTACATTGGTTCTGTGTTTCTTATTTAATAAGACGGTTGGTTACATCTACATTTCTTATTTAATAAAACTGTTTAGAAATTTATCTGCATCAATCTTTAACTAAGAAAATGTCCCACAGACATGCTAATGGCCAATCTGATGGAAGCAATACCTCAGTCGAGGTTCCCTCTTCTTAAGTGAAAAATCAGCATTATTTCTTATTTTCTGGAATACTATTAAGTAGAATTGTATGGATTCTCATTTGAGTTGGCCTTTTCTTACCCATGTGGCTCATGAAGAGATTTTCAAATATTTACCTAACCGATGCTATATATATATATTCCACTCAGGAAAGTAACTGAAACAGTAAAAGACAAAGAATGTCCTCATCATGGAAGAATACTAATGTTCTATTTTAAGATAACAAATGGACAGAGATAATGAAAAAGACCACAACAAACACTTTATTTGATAATGCAGCTCATGCAAAATCCATGCAGCTAGCAACACCCTGAAACAGATGAACCCCTTGCACAGGGAAGAGACAGTCAAGTCAACTCAAATACTGTCGTTTCCATTTTTATTCCTGGGTGCTTTGTAAATCTCCGGAGTACAGCGGGGATAAGTTCCAGAGCAAATGTGTAAATTTAATTTATCAATGAAGAAATTTGTATAGTTATTGTTAAAACTGTGCTTTTGGTCACTTCATAGTAAGAAATATTTTTGGCATTTATCACAATAAGTCAGGAGCCAGAACTTTCTTTTCTCTAAATTATTTTAAAGTTAGAAATCTGATAAAATAAAATACTAGGTTTTGTTTTGTTTTGCTTTGTTTTCCTTAAGGAAACACCCAAATTTATCTATTCTTAGACTTTCTCTCTCTTTTTAAAATTGTTCTGTAATTCTATGTAAGCTTTTTTTTTCTTTTTTTTTAATCAAAATTCTTCTAAAGCTTGGATTGGTGTTATCAAAACATGATGTCTTAACTCAACCCACCCCTTGTTGATCGCTACAAAGTTCTTTCTTGTATCTTGTCAGCTTTTATGACTATCAACTTTCTGAGGACCCAAAGAGCTGCCTAAGAACTTGCTGACCTCCTTCTGCCACAAATGGTCCCTTCAGCTGACTTCCATCAGTCATCAGGGAATCTACTTCTCCTTACTCTGCCCCTTTGGGACCTTCGGAAGATAGCCTTACTTCTCCACACATGAACACAATGTCATTATTCATAGGCTTCTTCCCTGGTCAGATGGAACAATGTAAGTTTATCAATATGCGTGGTGATACAGCTTGCTCTTATTCTATGTCCTGCACCATATACTGCATTTCTGTTTCACATTGGAAGATGCACCATAGCCTGGTGTGGAAAGGCCATAGCTCTGTATTTTGCTAGGTTGAAGACAGAATACCCTAATGTGAAGGTCTTTGAAACAACCTCAGAAGCAAGTTTCTTTCAGTGCAACTTCATCTTTTCAGTCTCTCATTCCTAATTCTCCCATGAGGCAAGTTATAGAAACATCATCTTCTCTCCCCAAAATCAGGGCATAGAAATATTCTCTTTTCCCACCAAAGTCAACCATAAAGCTAAAAATACTGGGGCAATGAGAAGTGCAAAAGATGCTTGTCACTTGACCTGACTATCTGAGTTCAATCCCTGGAACCCTCAAGGTTGAAGGAGAGAACTGACTCATGTCTGTGCGCACGCGCGCGCGCGCGCACACACGCGCGCGCGCACACACACACACACACACACACACACACACTATAAATAAGTGTGAAAAATAAAATCTTAATATTGACCTAGTTTCCCCTGTCTTTTGAGTGAACTGTGATAACATTCTCTGACATAGCCTGTTTCATTGCAGGTTCTAAGACTTCCCATTCTTGAAAGTGTCTTGCCTCATACTCAGAAGAAAGGAACACTGTACAGAGATCACAAATCACCTGAACAGATAGCTTTCTTGGGTTACTCTACCTTAGCCTGTTACTATTAGATTACACTCTTTCCTATTGATCATGTATCATGCCTGTAGTTGCTCATATTGTGCCCAAATGAATAGTTAAAATTGTTTATTCTATATCTTTGTGCCTTAAATCTGAAGAATCATTTCATGACAATATTCAGTGCTAACCCCTGCACACATTGTGTGTGTGTGTGTGTGTGTGTGTGTGTGAATGTGTGTGATGTATGTGCATATAGTGCTGTAAGCAGAGGCTGAAAGAGGATGTCATGTGTTCTGTTTTTAATACAGGGTCACTCTCTGAACCTGGATCTCCCTCTTCCTGCTAGGTTGGCTGGCCAAGAAGCCTAAGTGATCTCTCGTATTGGGGCTATGGGTATATATGAATATGTCTGGCATTTTACATGGGTGCTGGGGTCTATATACAGGTCTTCAGAATCATACAGTAAACACTCTTCCCCACTGAACCATCTCCCTGGCCCGATCATATGATCCTGCCTTTTCCATATAGGTATGAGCAGTAAGAGATGATCCCCTTAGAATTCAAAATGCCATTATCCTCTGACAATTACTAGCATGTGATTGTGGAGAAATTATTTCACCCTCCTGTGTCTCAGTTTCTATATGTGAAAATAATTCTAAGCTACCTGATTTGGCTTTTATGAGAATGAAATCAGTTTAATATTAATCAAGACCTTAATACAACCTGCCGTCTATTGGATTAAATACTTCATACCTTAAATACTAACGAAATGTTTGAATAACCTATTAAACCCCAGTCATTTCTAGTCTGAACTTAGATACATTATTTTATGGTATTTATGTGCATATAGCAGAGAAATAGTCAAGTAAGCAAAAAGGGAACTCAATGTCTGCAGGTCAGACTTCACCAGAACCTTCCTCCTTATCTGGCCAATTGCAAGGATGAGCATTTTCATAACAGCTGGAGCAAGGTCAGGTGACAGGATTGGCCAGCTGAGAATCTCAAAATGAGTAGTGTCTTTTTAGGCAGCTTTTTCTTTTCCCTTCCCACATCCCTTAATTACCTTTAGTCTTGTCAGTGTGTCCTCTGTATTTGACTTTCTCTGGCTCAGACACTGTGGAGGAGAAATTCTGTGGTCTCTGTGGTACCAGTTCATGATAACCTTGGGGGTCACAGTGCATCGTTTGAGAAATATTGGCTTAAGCTATATTTTCTCTGCTTGTTGATGAAGTGTGTCATATGGGAGAAAATCAGAGGCTGTCCTGAGGTTGAGCTGTATCATGTTATTGCTTTTCTGCTATCTACAATGTCCCTTGCTCTGTCAGCAAAGGCTATTAGATTGGTCTTTGATAATTTTCTCTTCTGACTTCATGTTAGTTATTGCCCTGTGATCATAATGTTTGGAAAATTTTTGTGATATACCCCAGCAATTTTTATAGATACTTAAGTTTACAAGAATTGGTTATAATTTCTAACATTTCATTTTTTAATTTTTTAATTAAGAAAACTTTTTTTCATTCATTTTACACACCAATCAAAGACCCCCCTCCTTCTTCCTCCCTCCCCCTCAGCCTCTCCATCCCAACCCATACCCCAACATCCCCACAAGAAGTCAAGGCTGCTCATCAGGAGGCACATTCAGTAGAGGCAAGTCCAAGCCCTTCCCCCTGCCTCAAGGGTGCACAAGGTGTCCTATCACTGGTAAGGAACCTTTCTATAAGGTCTCTAATGAAGTTTGGGCATCACTCTCATCACGTGTAAGTTCTGAGTCCATCATATACTGCAGGGCAATTGTTGTCAGCACTAGTATGATTAATGCGTGCATATGCACAAGCGCGCGCGCGCACACACACACACACACACACACATGCACACAATTTTAGACAACTGGGTTTTATTGTTTGTATCTTCTCTTATTTGTCTTTTTTTTTCTTTTTAAATCAATTTTGGTTGTTTTTAAGTTAACCAGTGTAAGGTATATTGGTGTAGTCCTAAATACACAAAGATAGTCACTGGAAATTAGCCAATGCTCTTGTTTGTAAAATCAGAATCTACTTAAGCTCATTTAAGCAGAAAAGATACAGATTACTAAAAAGAATAATCAGAAAAAGGTCAAAAAATAGATTGTTGAGTGAGGTTCTAAAAGTTCAACATAAACCTGACAATTTCAACTAACCCGCCACTTGTACTGAACTGTTGGCTCCAAAACTATGCTGCTTAAAACATTGTCTGTGAGTGTGTGTGTGTGTGTGTGTGTGTGTGTGTGTGCACATTCACGTGAGTGCACATATGCATGTGTGCATGAATGTGTCTGTGTGTAAACACATTCAAACATGACTAACTTCTCTTTCTAAATGTCTCTTCTCTCTTTCTCAACATCTCTCTTTCATTGCCTCTTTCTCTCCCCCTTTTTTTCTTTACCATGAAGTATCAATAAAAGATAAGTCTTTCTTGAATTTTCTTTATATGAAAGACTTTATGTGAATTGCTTTATATGAAAGACTTCTAAACTTCTCCTGTTCTAAAACCCCTGAGCAGTGCTACTGCTCTTTTAAGTAAAAGATGATTGAAAATATCTAGTAAAAGACAGAGCTGGGGCTACCCTTTTCATTCAGACCTATAATAATGACAAGCATCTGTAATACAAATAATAAAAGTCCATGAATTCTCACACACAATGAAATCAAAATTCTACAAGTTCATTGCATATGGTCTATACTATTTGAAATTATATTCTATTTAATTTCAATATAAAAGACTGACTGTGGTCTAATAAATTCATTTAAAAGCCTACCAGTGAATGTGGTTTGCAATTGGAAGAGTCTACAAGTTGCTTTAACAAAGGGTAGGAGAACCAACAGCTTGTCGAAAACAAGACAAAGAGAAGACAGAGACAAGAGAGCTTGCTCTTCCATTTCTGAGTAGAATAGTGTATGTGTGAATCATAGACTTTATTTCCTGAACTACATCAATTCTACCACTAAGGTGTGTTTTTGAAGGTGCACCTGTCCACATACAATGATACTTAGCCAATACATACAATCACTATAGGAAATCTCTTTGCATGTAAGGGCAGACACTGATAATGCTGTCCTTTTGCTCAGAGAACATAGGGAATAGGCCTCCTGTCCCTCAGGAGGAAGAGTCAGGAGGATCATGAGTTTAGGCCAGCCTGGAGTATGCACTGAAAGTTCCTGTAAAACAAATTCACCATATATAATGATCATTATGGTAAATTTTAAAATTTTGTGAAAATAGAGACTAGATACTGAATATTTTCTGTTACAATTTAATTTTAACTTTGAGAATTTGAATTCTTCTACCAATTGCTGAGTAAAAATAGTGTTTATTTTGCTAATACCAGTTATTTTTCTTCTTTAAGCAAATAAGTGGAATGTGACATACATCAGCTATTTCTACACTTAGATCACTTATAAATTATACATTTGTGCACATGTGGATGTACAGGTGCCTATGCATCTCATTTGTGATTTTCTGTTTTATTCTTATTGTGGAGAATGTAGAACAATAATCCTGAGATTTGACATAAGAATCAGAAATGAGAAAAATAGTCACAGTGGGTTTTGTATTGTGGTGGACAGGTACAAAGGAACTGAAGATTCAATCGAGTTGGAAGCAAATCTTGGCAGATAAAGAAGTTATAACTGTACACCAAAATTTTCAAATTGAACGAACATCACACAATTACAAGATGTTTTGGAAAAGATGTAGATAGACCCTGCCATGAGAAAAAATTACTAAATAACTCTAGGCTAGTGCCAAGACATATTTCAGAAAACATAGATATTGCCTTGGAAATTGACTTTGGGCTTAGTGGAGCAATTATACTACCATATGTGTACGGAGGTCAATGATCAAGTTGTGTGAGTAGATTCTGTTTTTCTACTATGTTGTTGTATGTATTGGGTCCTCAGGCTTAGCAGCAAGCACTCTTTCTTGCCTAGCCATCTTTCTGGCTCAGCACTTTAACTTTCCTAACTGTAGTAATCATATATATCCGGCATGTATATGTGTATATTAAAAAAAACAGATGCATGAGAGAGAAAGAAAAAAGACAGAGACAAATGATAGAGAGAGTGACCCAAATGAAAAAAGGCACAGTTGGTTGCAAAAGGCATGGAACACATAGAAAAATGACATTTTGTGTTCCGTACAATCAGGATTATGTCAAATCAGATAGGCTGTGCAATCAGCAAAATATAAAACAGAGGAAACTCCAAGGGTTTTGTTTTTTTCCTCCAACAAGTATTTGTTAAAGGAATAGTTGCAAAAGAAAAGACATAGATGTATCTGCCAAAGCAATGTAGGACACTGATTGTGTCCTATGGTAAAAATTACATGGGTATAGTGGGGAAAATAATTTTTATTGCATTTTTATGATAGGAAGGAATTGTTGCTAATACTTGAGAGGTGACAATAATGGTCTGACTGTGTAATTGAAACCAGTCTTTATCATTCAGTAATGGTGTTAAGAGTTGATATGATTTTGAGATTTTATTCTAAATACAGCATAGACAGGGGCTGGGAATTTATTTCAGGGGTGGAATTATTGCCGAGCAAACTCAAGGCCCTGGGTTCAGTCCCCAGCACTAGAGAAAAAAATGAAAAGATAAAAGAAATGTAGATCAGTATTACAGGCAGATAAAGACATTTGGTAAGTAATCCAGGGCCCAGAAGATCAAAAATGATTTCTGAGCACTGTCTCGAAGCAGGTGACTCATGGAAGTCCTGTTTCCCTAGTTATAAAGAGAGGAGTAAGGGACCCAGGTGGAATAGCTTAGGAGTCTTTGTTAGTGCCCATTTTAAAGGCATGAATTACAGTTTGTCTCAGGGTGATTAAAAGCAAAATGCCCAGTAGTAGGTTTGTCTAATATTTAGCATTCTTATTCTTTCTCCGTATCTTCTGCCCTCCATGTCTGCTCACTACCTCATCTCTGTAAGTTCACAAATGGCTTTTCTTCCAACTCAAATGCTACCTTTGTACGAAACCTCACAAGTTCTTCCATCAGGAAGTGTCTGTTGTTATGACACTCCCATACCCTAAATACATTGTATGCATGTATCTCTAGAGTATGCCAGCCAATATGTCTGCTTATATGTCTGCAGTCAGTAATAGCCCATGATACATAAATATCAAATGACAAAAAAAGATGCAGAAGTATTAAGTACAAAAATTTGCAGACCAAGAAGGGTAAAAAAAAAAATCAGTCAACAAAGATCATTTTGGGTCTCTATAAAGTACTCTTCATTGAAGAAAAGATTCTTTTAGACTTAATTAACAATAAAAACTTCATCAATTCCTAACAGCCATGAGCTTTAGTTGTGGCCTTTTTGCAACATCCTCTCCTCTTTGTCGAACAGATTAGCAGCAGCCACATTTTGTAGAATTGTTTGCAAACATGTTGTCAAATATAAACAGCTCTTTTGTATATAAAGCAAGATAAACTGAATTTGGAATTGAACAGCCTGAAAGTTAAACTGCTTCTCTAAACCCAGAATGCATGCTAACAGCTTCATGAGCTTGTTGGCAGTTTCCCTAAAATGACCAACATTAAGGCCATGTAAACACTTTGAAGATTACACCACAGAAATTCCTATGTTTTCTCTTCTGCAGCGATTGCTATAATGTGTTCATTATGGGGAATTATACCCTAAGAATGCCTCACTGAATTTTAAGGGAGCCGTGGTTGAAAGAAAAGCTGTATATCCAACAATCATTAAGAAATGAAGATATAGAAACTCAAATTTATTCTCAGGGGTGTCAAGTTGCAGAGACTACTTGTTACTATGTGGGTGAAATAAAAGTTTCCAAAAATATTGAAATTAATTTTTAATAATCTCATTCAAAATCATTTACAATAATACAAATGTCACACTTAAATGCATAAAATTATTACAACATGGGGGTGTAATTCTTTCAATGATATCAGAGAGGATAAAGGGAAAGAGTTTTACTCCTGCATAATAAAATAAAGTGTATAAGCTTCAGGCACTGAACATTCTACATATTTTATAGTTGTTGGGGTAGGTAGGATCACGTGGCAGAATGGGCTCTTTTGTCCCCTTTTCTCTTTGATCCAGGACTAAGACAAGACAACCAAGACTTGTAAGGATGATTTCAGGTTCCTGTCAGCGACATATCTGCATGGTACCATCCTGTACCCATGACTGTGGGAGAGAATTGGTCCTTACATTTTACATCCTAGCTGTCTGGCTTTTCTCACTCTCTTTCCAGAAGCCATCCTACAGAGACATTAGTTAACGTTTACCAGCCTCCCCAGTGAGGATATATCTCATGACTGAGTTTTATCCAGTGAAATATCAATGGTAGTGATTTCCCTTCTGGCTGGTTATCTATTGAAGTTCTGTCTGGTTAATTTCATCCATCTAGTTGACTGGACTAAGGGATTCTCACATAGCTGGTTGTTTTGCTGTGTATATATGATGTTATTTTGAATGAGACTAACACATTAATCAGCTGACAGAGTAGATATTTGCATTTCTCAACATGGGCAGGCATTATCCAATTGCTTGAGATCCACAAGAGGAAAAAATATGGAGAAAAGATTAATTTTCTCCTTTTCTTGCCAAGCTGAATCACTGATCCGTCCTTAGACACGAGAGCTCATGGTTCCTAGGCCTTTGTATGCCATGAATTACACCTGGAACCCTGCTTCTCAGGACTTCAGCTTTGGACTTGGGCATGAATGGGAGTTTTCAGGCTTTGAAACCTAGACTCAACAAAAAAAAATGGATTTCTGGGTTGCCTTGCTTGCTGAAAGCATACTATGGGCCTTCTGAACCTATGTGGTCACAGGGGTTCTCTTTCAAAATCATTATATATGTATTTATATATGCAAATATAAATATATGTTTAGCACATGCAAATATACATATTTTTTTCATCCTATTGATTCTGATTATCTGTAGAATCTTGATTAACCATCATCATCATCAATGTTTTCTCACCAGTACAAAGTATTAGTATCTAGAAGAATACATCCACAATTTGAAAAGATCCTGCATCAATGAGCTTAAAAATCATGAGGGATTTTGTCAAGCAGTTAGCATACTCAAGTTTTCAGAATATATAGGTCTTGTTTTCCTGATCTTTGCATGGAATGTGTTAGCTGTCCAAGATCAACTAGTTCATGATGCCATGATGACAGATCTAGAATCACCACAGGCTCCTATGTTGAAGGTGTGGTCCTGAGATGGTTGTGCTATTTGAGAGGATGATAGGAACTTAGGAGGTGGAAATAGGAGGAAAGAGATTACTGCTGGAAGGCTTTTGCAGGGAATCTTGGTGACAATTCCTTCTGACCTTTCTGCTTCTGACTACTACTATATAAACAGCTGTTTCTGCTTCATGTTCCTATCATGGTAATCTGGACACTTCAGATTCAAAGCAAGAGGTCTAGCCAGTCAGAGCTTCAACTTTCCAAACCATGAACCCAAAGGAACCCTTCTTCCTGTAAGTTATTTCTATTAAGGATTTTGTCAGGGAGATGAGAGGTATAGTGTACTAGGTTCTCTGACTTTCAGGTTAAGCTCTCCAACCTGCTCTTTCTGTGTCCTAAAAATCATTGCAAATGGTTACGGAGAATATTCTTGATCAAGTTGGTAATTCTTTTCAAATATTTATTCAATGTTGTATATTTCTGAAATTCCAGACGCTGTACTCATGAAGTCCCAACAAAATGGCTGCCTAAATCATAGAAATCTCAAGCTAGGAGTTAAAATGGCATTGTTTTCTAAAGTAAGCTACTTTGAGCGGATAAATGTGTTTGAATTTGAGCTGTGCCCACTTATCTCTCCCCCATCCTACAAACACTATAGCCTTTACTTCACAGCTTAGCCCACCAGATCCTGAAAACTTCTAGAAGCTCTTTGGGATCTTGTCTCCATAAACTTCAGCAACAAGTTGATGCCAATAGAAGGTGGAATAATAATAAGATGTCATTGAAAAAAGCAATCTTTCTTTTACTTTATTGATTCCCAAAATTTTATTGAAAGAAACTCATTCAGACAGTAAATTTGTTATTTTCCCACAACAGAGCACATTTAGAGGTCTATGTATTGAAGTAAAAATGAGTATACAAGATCTATTTGTCATTCATTTGTTCTTTTTGCTGGGGGAAGTTGTATGCGTTTGTATAGAAAGCAAACATTTACAAGGAATGATCAAAGAAAAGCAGAAATCACAGCTTGAAAAATCCACACTCCAGTCAACTGGCAGAAAACTGGATCACCAAGTTACCTCTCTCCAGAGCAAACAAGCAAGGGAATGTGGGCTTGAAAATAAAATAGAGGTGTGCTTTAATTTTCCATGGTTTTACTAAATAGCTCCACGGTTGCTTCCGATATGTCTTTCAGATGAGATGTGGAAACTTCAGGTTTTTTTTTTCAATTAAGAAATTTTTTATTCATTTTACATACCGATCACAGATCTCCCTCTTTCTTCCTCTGACCCCTCCAGGCTTCCCCCCCAACCCATGCTCTATTTCCTCCTTACAAGAATGTAAGGCCTCCTGTGGGAAGTCAGCAGAGCCTGGTATATTCAGTAGAGGCAGGTCCAAGCTCCTCTGCCTGCCTTAACTGATGGGAGCAGATGCAGGTGCACAGCCAAACACCAGGCTGAGCTCCAGGAGTCCAGTCAAAGAGAAAGAAGGGGGATTCTATGAGCAAGGGGCATCAAGATCATGATGGGGAAACCTACAGAGATGACCAAACCAAGCTAGTGAGAACTCATGAAATTTAGACCAACACTTGTGGAGCCTCCACGGGACTGGACTAGGTCCTTTGCATAGCGAGACAGTTGTGCAGCTTGATCTGCTTAAGGGGCCCCTGGCAGTAGGATCAGGATCCATCCCTGGTACATGAGCTGGCTTTTTCATTTTTAATTGACAAAAGTTATAAAAGTTCATTTATAAAAAATCTTATATGCTGGCATTCTTATTGAAGTAGAGAAGTGATTCAGTCTAAGGAAAATATCTGAATATACTTTTGGAAAAGTGTGCTTCCATTTGGAGTCCTTTCAAATGCTGAACACTAGTAGAAAACCCATTGAATGTCTCCGAGATTCAATGTCTTATTTGTAGATGATATTATATGTAGTGATATCTGAATCACAAGTTATTTGACATGAACATCTCTGTGATAAAACTGGTCACAGAAGATAAAACTGAATGTGTCTATGTCAGCGATTAATACAGCTACTCTTGCTTTTTTTCGGTTTTATTTCCAAGATTTTGTGATACCATAGCAAATTAAAGTCTATACTTACGTAGAATTAAAGGTAAATAAAGCAGTTCTTTAAATGTTTTTATTACATTTACTTTTCTCTTTCTCGTGTGTGTGTGTGTGTGTGTGTGTGTGTGTGTGTGTGTGTGTGTCCATGTATGGAGGCTGGAGTATCAAGTATCATTTGTAGTAGTCATTTCTCTGCTTCCATCATGTCGATCCCACGAAGAAAATCAGGTTGTCAAGCTTGGCAGCGATGCCTTTACCTGGTGAGACATCTTGCTGGCCCCAGATATTAAAAAAAGAAAGAGAGAGAGAGAGAGAGTTCTGCTTGCTAAGTTGATGAACACAGGCACTGCAATGTTGACTGCAGTTTTCAGGGAGAGTGAGTGATCTTTCTGAACATAGTTCAACCATTTCTTCTCCACCTACCCTATGGAGTTCAGGAGACAAAAATCATGCTTTTATCATGCCTATCTGTAGCTGCTGTCTCTAGAACAGAACCTGGTAAATGAATGCACTTTCCTGGGTTTTTGCTTGGGAATCACTCATCATCACAATAGAAAATTTTAACCATTCCAAAAATTCCTTTTTATTCAAAGGAATTGGAGGGAAGGTCATCTGACCAAACACACATCTGCTCCCCTATGTAACTCTGTGTGAGCAGGTATCCTTCTGAGTTTACTTAGAAACTCTCAAAGGTATGAGACAACATGGATTTCCTTGCTACCTGTCTTAGGAAAGAGGGAGACATAAAGAAGAGGAGAGAAGGGGAGGGGAGGGGAGGGAAAGGAAGGGAGGTGGGGGAAGGAAGAAGAAAGGAGAAAGAAGAGGGGAGTAGAGGAGGGGGAAGGGAAGGAGAGGGGAGGAGAAGAGAGGGAAGGGGAGGAGAGGAGAGGAGAGGAGAGGAGAGGGAAGGGAAGGAGAGGGGAGGGGAGGGGAGGAGAAGGGAGGAGAGGAGAGGAGAGGAGAGGGGAGGGAATGGAAGGAGAGGGGAGGGGAGGGGAGGAGAAGGGAGGAGAGGAGAGGAGAGGGGAGGAGAGGGGAGAGGAGAGAAAAGAAGAGACAGAGGGGACAGAGGGGATAGGTATGCAGAAAGGAAAAAGAAGGGAGAAAAAATTCAACCCCGGACCCGAGGCTTTTACAAATCAACACAAATCCATCCATGAAGATGGTTATTTTGTGACCTAAATATCTCTCATGAGGCCTCACCTCCCACCACTGCTGCACAGACAGTGAAGTTTCTAGCACATGCTTGGAGGATGATGTAGTCAAACGATAGCATCTGCATCTCAAATTCATGGTTATTCTCCTTTTGGTTTTCATTGTTTTATTTTTAGCAAGTGGTGGTACCATTTTCCATTTATGGGAAAGTAAACAAACTGCAGCCTCTGAGCTAAATTTGGCACATTGAATTGATCTCCCTGAAATAGAGAGTTGTATCAGAACACAGGCATTTTGCTGTATTTACATGTCTCTCAATTCCCTGGTGATTATCACAGAAGAGTGGAGTACAGAGAAAATTTTATGAGCATAGTTTTTATCTGGAATACAACGTAACCATTTCTGATCAATGCCAGTGAAGGTATAAAACTAAGGTGTAGTTAGGATCACACCAACTCTTCTTCCTCATTCCTTTGTCCAATTAATTTTCATATCCAGTAACAGTATCCTCCTGAATACTCCTTCTGTTTGTCTCTCACTCTGTTTTGATAGCCAATTTACTCATTTAAATCCTTCTCCACTGCATCTACACAATGACTATGCACAGTCTTTTCATTGCTTGTGAATTTTCTAAGACCATTCCGCACATATAGTCAGAATTATCTAATTAAAATAAAAACGAGATCCGACCTTCCATTTTGGAAATTTATTGACTTCCTAAATCTGTGGGATTGTTATTGCTGTGGCATTACTAGTGTTACTGTAACATTACTGCTGTTGCTGTGGCATTGCTACTGTTGTTGTGGCATTGCTACTGTTGCATAACATTACTACTGTTACTGTGGCATTACTGCTATTGCTGTGGCATTACTATTGCTACTGTGGCATTGCTACTGTTGCGGTAACATTACTGCTGTTGCTGTGGCATTGAATACTGTTGCTGTGGCATTGCTACTGCTGCTGTGGCATTACTACTGTTGCTGTGGCATTACTACTGTTGCTGTGGCATTGCTACTGTTGCATAACATTACTACTGTTACTGTGGCATTACTGCTATTGCTGTGGCATTACAATTGCTACTGTGGCATTGCTACTGTTGCTGTGGCATTGCTACTGTTGTTGTGGCATTACTGCTGTTGCTGTGGCATTACTGCTGTTGCTGTGGCATTACTACTGTTGCTGTGGCATTACTACTGTTGCTGTGACATTACTATTGCTACTGTGGCATTGCTACTGTTGCTGTAACATTACTGCTGTTGCTGTGGCATTTCTACTGTGCTTGGAGCTCTTGAATATATCAAGATTCACCACCCTGACTGATTGCTTTGCTTCACTATTGAGCACCAGAAGATTGTGTGCCATTTACTCTATACCATTTATGACTCCTCCCATGTGTTTTGTTTATGCTGCCCCTTTCTGGAAAGTTCTCTCAAGAACAACCTTCATTCATCAAACGTGTATCTGTGTTTTAATTTTAGCTTAAGGGGACCTCACTGATATAGTAAGTGGGCCAAGTTTCCATTAGTGCCCTCCCATAGTGTTTGTGTTTATCTTCGTGATATTAGTGAATAAATTTTATTTTCAGTCTTTAATTTATAATCCCTGAGTGGGCTTCTTTACATTTAGTCTCTCCCATTCTAACCGTACTCCAAATCAATCTGTCAGAAGTTAAGAATTATCTCGCCTTCCACTCCAAATGATGGCCTCTGATCTGTTTGAGATCAACATCCTCACAGTATGAGAGCCTTATTCCATTCATGACCAGAGAAACAGTCTAAGGCATCTGTCCCTGGCATATTTCTGCAAACAGTGATGGTTCGCCAACTGCAAAGTATCTAAGAACTTTGACTGAAAATTTTAGACTGTTGCCCTTCCTTCTGCTGGGCTTGGTAGCAAGAGCATGTGCTGTCTAGGAGAGGTATAGTTCCTGTTGGTGCCTCTGACTGGGGTGCCTCTGACTGCAGGGTGCTCAGTGGAGCCTGAGGACAGAGGCCCCCTCAGGAAAAAGGCATCAGTTCTTTAATCTTTGTGACCTATTTTATTTCAGAATTGAATGTATAATATCTTCTAAAATGTATTCACATGCAAAACAATTCCCTTTTGTTTCAGCCAATTTAGGACTGATTTTTTTCCTTTGCCACTTAAAACAAAAGTAACCTGGAATGATATTAGATGTGAGAGTTGAAACAATAGCAAGGTTTCAGAAAGTGAAATTAAACAGCTAGGTTGAAAGAGAGAGAGAGAGAGAGAGAGAGAGAGAGAGAGAGAGAGAGAGAGAGAGAGAGATTTAGTAAATTTAATATTAAATATCCTCAAACCTATGAGTAATTTTGTTACTTCAATGTCTCTTAAATTCCCAAAGTCATACAAAAGATCTAAAGAAACACTTCTTTAAGTAACCAATACATTTATGGAAAACTCTGAATTTATTCTATAATGCAAAGCTCATGTAAATCAGAATTATTTCTCAAATTCAAGATGATTGAAATTTTACTGTGTATTGAAACCCATATAAATGTATAATAACTAATTTATGTAACCAATAAATAATATATAGTGGAATTTTTCTAGTCACTTCTAACTTCATTTTATGAAAATTAGCATAATGTGAACCCATGGAAAAAAATCTCTCTTTTAATCCAGCTGTTCAATTTCATTTCCTGAAACTGTGCTATCATTTCAACTTTCACATCTAACATCATTCCAGGTTCCATTTAGAATTCTAGACAATAGCTATTATGCCAATTATGTAATATTTTTGTTCTCTCTGACTGCAATTCATCGATGTTTCCATTTTAAGTTCAGAGGATTCATTCAAGGCATTTCTGTAGCTCTAGCTACTATAACTCTAATGGAGCACTTCACAGATTTGAATACTTTTGTCAAAATTCTAACATTCTCTTTGAACAGTGTTGACTGTTCTAAGAAACTCTGTCTGTTTAAAGCTTATGTGGAATGGTTTCTTTTCCATGTGTGACTGATTTTTTTTTTTTATCAATAGAAATAAAAACAACAGTCATCACCAAATTTTGGTAAGGTCAAAGTTTACCAGACTTGTTTCCATGTCTGTACTAGTCTTCAGTCTAGATCAACATACCTTGGATGAAGTTCTGTGTGCACCTCTCTCCCCAAAAATGAAAGTGTCAGTCATTCTGATACTTCAGCTCTCTAGAACCAGACAATGGTCATTAATGCCCATTTTGTCCATATTTTTCTAGTAAGTATGGGAGTCCTGCTTGCCTCCTCCTTACATGTCAGAAGTCATAACTCAATGTTAAGTTCTTTGAAGAAGGAGGAAAATATGTGTAGAATTAATGATAAATTTCTGACTTAATATAATGGCTAATCTGTTATATTTTCAGTGTTAACTAAACTGTTATGTTAGCTCTTGGGGACATTAACTTTAACAGTTAAGAGTTGCCTATGGCTGGAGTCCTGCAGGATGACTCAGTTGGAATTTCACCTTCTACACAAGCAGGGCAACCTGAATTCAATCCTTCGAATCTGCTGAAACTTGGAAGGGAGAACTGACTCCACAAAACTATCCTCTGAACGCCTTGTATGTACTGAGAAGTGCATGCCCCCCACACACATCATACACATATTCCATAATAATAGATGGAAAATGGTATAACTATCTAGTCTTCAATCCTCATCAGAAACCTGAGAAAGATATAATATTACCTAAGAAAACAGGAAGAGCAGAGCAAACAAGTTCCAAAACTATAGAAATGACAGAGATAGCTCACTGCCTGGACAGTCACTCAAGTTACCTCTGAAACATTGGGGCATCCATCTTTGACCTATAGGCCTAGAACATTTGGTGAAGCAGAAATTTTGATGGACTGGCCTAACTTGTCTTAGCAAAGTTTGGCACTTGGCTTCCTTGTGGCTGCTTGTCCATAATGTCAGCAGTTGAGGCAAGGAAAGTTTCTTGCCTAGTGGCTAGCTTTGCCACATTGAAAGCAAACTTCATGTAGAGATTCTTCAATTCTCGTCATCCTTTTTTTTTTTTTTTAAGTACATTGATGCTGCCAGGAGTAGACATATCTCACTGTCATGAAAAGCCTTACATTGCTAAAACATCTTAAATGCCATATTCTGCAGATCTCCAAAGTGTTTGAAGACCATCTATCTATCTAAAATGTATATTTAATCTTGAAAACATAACTAACTTGAACACAAATTTAATTGTTATAGACGATTAGTTACTAACTTAAATTTCTTAATTACCTTAATTTGTAATAATAGTTTTCAAGGACTAGAACTTTATATTATATTTATAAATGAGTTGCATAGGTACAAAACCTTAAACAAGAATAGAAACATATATACAGTATGTTGTAACAAAAATAACCTTAAATTTGTATCAATATATGTAAATCCATAATGATGTAAATTATTTGAGACTAGTAGTTGCTTTGTAATTTAAACATATACTCAATAATCTACCCTTTGATCATATCATTCCTATATCCCTCTTTTTTTCTTTTCAAAAAGAGATCCCTGAATCTAACCTCCTTTGCTTAGCTTCCTCCCTGACCATAAACAATAACAACTTGCAACTAAGCCTCCTAAACAATGATAAACATCCATAACCCATTGAATGACTAAAAACTACCCACTTCACCTCTTGGAAATGTAGTTGTTGTGTTCTTAAAATTACCTCCTGTTGTCTGGTGGTGATGGCAACTTTAGGGGACCCTGATAAAATTAGGATTATGTTCAAATCCTGGGGAAGCTACCTGTATCATTTGTTTTCCAGTCTCTGTATGATGGGCAAGTGAAGGACTTATCTAAAGTCTATGAATTTGAACCATCTTAGCTAACACTTTGAAGTTGACCTTAGCAGTTTGTAGTTCAAAGCTGATCTTTTGGTGGTGTTTGTCAACTTAGTGGTGTTATCACAATATAGATGGATTTGTTGTTGCAGGGCCCCATTTTTTTTCTTTTCAAAAAGAGATCCCTGAATCTAACCTCCTTTGCTTAGCTTCCTCCCTGACCATAAACAATAACAACTTGCAACTAAGCCTCCTAAACAATGATAAACATCCATAACCCATTGAATGACTAAAAACTACCCACTTCACCTCTTGGAAATGTAGTTGTTGTGTTCTTAAAATTACCTCCTGTTGTCTGGTGGTGATGGCAACTTTAGGGGACCCTGATAAAATTAGGATTATGTTCAAATCCTGGGGAAGCTACCTGTATCATTTGTTTTCCAGTCTCTGTATGATGGGCAAGTGAAGGACTTATCTAAAGTCTATGAATTTGAACCATCTTAGCTAACACTTTGAAGTTGACCTTAGCAGTTTGTAGTTCAAAGCTGATCTTTTGGTGGTGTTTGTCAACTTAGTGGTGTTATCACAATATAGATGGATTTGTTGTTGCAGGGCCCCATCATCTTCTTGGAGACCACAAAGGTCACTGCAAGGAATGGTCATGGTTCACTGCAGAAAACAAACATTTTAAATATCATATGCAGCAGATCTCTGAGAGGTTAAAGCACCACAATCTGTTAATTACATCTGAGGTACACAAACTTAGTTCCTAGTTACCTACTTTAGACTCAAGCCTGAAAACACATACAGGAAGCTAGATGAAGCTTATGTACAGAATTAGTTAGTATTCTACATGATCATTAATATCATGACAGAAAGTTCATATGTATATATATATACACATACATATATATACATGTATTCATATATATATAATCTTATAGATTTTAATATAATATTTATATCTTAAGAAAAAATTTAAAGATTTCAAACCAAAGGATTATGAGATTAGTGGCAATATAATAGTCCCTTAGTTTTGGTTTTTCTTCTTTCCCACATCAGGTAACTCTTCTGATATGAGACAGAGATTTTGGATTTTTCTTCACCAAGCTTGCTTGAGTTTAGAGAAGGAGAGAGCCACACTCCAACTCCAAAGCCAGGTTTAATTTTTAATTGAACTGTGTGGCCAGAAATTTTCTCTGGTCCTACCGGGCCCCTGAGGTCATGCAGCCACTTACAAAATAATCACTCAGAAGCTTAATATTATTTATAACTGCTTGGCCATTAGCTCAAGCTTATTACTGACTACCTCTTACACTTAAATTAACCCATAATTCTTAATCTATGTTTTGCCACATGTTCTGTGGCTTACAAGTCTGGTATGTTGTTTCTTTGGCAGCAGCTGGTGTCTCATGTTCCCTGCCTTTCTTCTTCCTATCTGCTTGGCTTTCTGCCTGTCTCTAAGCTGTCTTGCCATGGGCCAATGCAGCTTCATTTATCAACCAATCAGAACAACACATATTCACAGCATACAGAAAGACATCCCACAGCAGAACTGGGACTACAAAAGGACCATTTTTTTCCTTATATGTCTATAGGGAACAGCAGAAACGAACATTTAGGAAGATTTATGAAATTTTATCCTGTTGTGTAGTAGGACAGACACATAGGGTTGAGGATACTGGCTCAAACAAGTTGCCAAAGCATGCACATAATGTACTTCCTTATGAGTCAACCTGGAATCTGCCTAAGGGCCTAGCCACAGGTGTTACCAGAGTTTCTGGTCATTTTCAGAGTTCCTGATCATGCAGAGTCTGCCTGAGGGCCTAGCAATAGGTGCTGTCAGAGTCCTGGTCACTGTCAGAGTTCCTGATCATGCGCAGCCAATGAGGGATGACCACACAATGCCACCAGATTGGGAAACAAACTGAGTGCTGGGAGGAGGGTATGTAAGGCCTTCCCTGTTATTCAATAAATGAGTTTGTTTTTTGCCTTCAACTGACTTCTGATGCCTGTGCCATTGACACCATGCCTTCTCTCCCCCTCCCACAAGGGAGCCCTTAGCATCCAACAACATTGCTGCAAATATATTACACCTCTAGATCAATTTACTCTTTTTCTTGGGGGCATTTCTCATGATGATTTGTCCTATTTTTTCAGATATCTCATTTGTCCAGTGGTCTCTAGATTCCTTGGTTGGATGCTTTGATCTCCTGGAAAGATTAAAAAAACAAATAAATCTTGGCTCAACTCTACCTTTGGGGAGTCCCTTTTTTTTTTTTTTTTTTTTTTTTTTTGGACAGGTTATATCTTTGTTAAGGCAAAATGTTTTTTTGGCAACAAAAAAAAAGTATTGTCTTCTAATTATTTTTTTTGGAATTAAATGTAGATCCATGGTATTTGTGGATAAATATATCTATTTTCCCCTTTCTCTTTGCATATATAAATTCAAGGTTAAGGTGTATTTATTTTATATCACAAGGGATCTTGAATTTTATCCGGTCTTTTTAGTAAGCCTTTGGATTTACTTAAAACAT
This sequence comes from Peromyscus leucopus, assembly GCF_004664715.2. Lineage (NCBI taxonomy): Eukaryota > Metazoa > Chordata > Mammalia > Rodentia > Cricetidae > Peromyscus > Peromyscus leucopus. The sequence goes on from NC_051070.1 coordinate 26,024,043, forward strand.
TTTTAATCTCTTAACTGTGTTTTTAATATCAAACAACAAAAAATCATTTTTATTTGAGAAGAAAACTCAAAAGCTAATGTTCAAGTTGGCATAGGCCACATGGCATTCTGCAGTTTAACATTCTAATATGGAATTAAGACACATGGTCTAAAAAACCCCATTTCTCCTATCATGCCAGTAAGGCAATTGTGTGTTTGGTAAATTACAATTCAAAAATATTATTATTGTTATATTTTTCATATCTGATCAAATGAAAGGCATTTGTTAGTTTTATAACTTACTTTGAATTGAATGACTAAGCTGTTTGGTGAACTATCACCTCTCCTAATAAAGAGGTTTCTCTTGTTCAAATCTAATTTTTATCAATCTTGATGGCATCCATAACTTTTCTTCTCCTGTGAAACAAAAGCAAATCCTCTTCCCCAATGTAACACATATCCTGGTCTCCATTCTGAGGTCAACACCTCTTTAAAGTATACAGGTTGATTTAATTCAGCAGTTTTCTTCTAATATCCAATGTCTCTCTGCAGCTGTCATTCCTTTCTCATTAGCATTGAAAAAACTCAAAGTTAATAATGCACTGTGTAATCTATCTCTGGGGGTCTTTATTGATGCTTTCTGTTTATTAAGCATATTTGTTAAAATGTAATTAGATCTGTCCATAACTGCTTATCCTGTAGGATTGTGTGGTACCCCTACAAAATGCTTTATGTTGTAATATACAAAAAAAGTGTTTCATTTTACTAGAGACTTATGCTGGAGCATTGTTAGTCTTAATTTACAAAAATATCCTCATAATGGCCATGCCTTCTAATAAGTATAATAATTGCAGAATCAGCCTTTTCAGAACTTAAAGCAGTTGCCCATTGAAATCCTGAAATATATCTCTGGTATGGTACACATATTTTAATTTTCCAAACTCTGCAAAACAAAATACATCTATTTATCAAATTTCATTTCCTTGAGTACCTTTGAGGTTACTTCCTGCAGGTAATGGAGTTTGATTATACAATGAACATGTAGCACATTTCTTTGTAATTTCCTTAGCTTATGGCCTAGTGATAGAAAAAAAATCTTATTTTCAAACCTTTGCTATTAAAATCATGTTTTTTATGAAACTTTGAGGCTTCTAACACATTTCTTATTAATAATTGATCAATTTTATCATTACCTTGTGCCAGAGGCCCTGGCAGACCCATAGGGTATCTGATATGTGTTATATACAATAGATGACTTCTAATTCTGATTACTTGTTGTAGTTGAACAAATAGCAAAGTTAACTCCAAATCATCTGGAACAAGTTCAGCAGTTTCAGTATATAGAACAACTCTTTCTGCATTTTGAGAGTCAATAACTGTAATAAAAGGTTCTGGAAAAATCTAATAATACTTTAAAAATAGCATATAATTCTGACTTTTGAACTGAATTATAAGGGCTTTGAGCTTTTTTATTTATTTTCCCTGAGTGTCTTTCCTGATTTGTTTGTATCAATATAGAATACAGAGGCTCCAGAAATTGGTGTTCCTCATACCTGGTGAGGGAAGATCCAATTAGTACTTTGTATAAACTGAAGTCTTTTGCTTTTGGGACATTTGTTGCTAATCTCTGGCAAGAAATTACCATAAGCTCTTTGTCAATGTTCATTTTCTGTTCATAACAAGGATATTCAGAATTAGTAAAAGGTACCACAACTTTTGCTGGATCTATTCCTGCTCATTCATGGAGTCTCAATTTTTCTTTTAGAATCAATTCAGAAGTATTTTCTACATGGGTATTTAAGCTTTTAATCTATTGTGTGGTTAAAAAAAATATCCACTCTAACCAGTAGCACAGACACTGAGACAAACAATCAATCAATGGGACCTCTTGAAACTGAGAAGCTTTTGTAGAGCAAAGGATACGGTCAACAAGGCAAAGTGACAGCCTACAGAATGGGAAAAGATCTTCACCAACCCCACATGTGACAGAGGACTGATATCCAGAATATATAAGGAACCCAAGAAATTAGACATCAAAATGACCAACAATCCAATTGAGAAATGGGCTTTAGAACTAAACAGAGAATTCTCAACAGAGGAAACCCAAATGGCTGAAAGACATTTAAGGAATTGCTCAACATCCCTAATCATCAGGGAAATGCAAATCAAAACAACTCTGAGATACCACCTTACGCCTGTCAGAGTGGCTAAGATCAAAAACACTGAAGACACTTTATGCTGGAGAGGATGTGGAACTAGGGGAACTCTCCTCCACTGCTGGTGGGAATGCAAGCTGGTACAACCACTTTGGAAATCAATATGGCGCTTTCTTAGAAAATTGGGAATCAATCTCCCCCAAGATCCAGCTATACCACTCCTGGGCATATACCCAAGAAATGCTCAATCATACCACAAGAGCACTTGCTCAGCTATGCTCATATCAGCATTGTTTGTAATAGCCAAAACCTGGAAACAACCTAGATGCCCTTCAACTGAAGAATGGATAAATAAATTGTGGCACATATACACAATGGAATACTACTCAGCAGAGAAAAACAACGACATCATGAGGTTTGCAGGCAAATGGATGGATCTAGAAAAAATCATCCTGAGTGAGGTAACCCAGACTCAGAAAGACAAATATGGTATGTACTCACTCATAGGAAGATGCTAGATGTGGAACAAGGATGACTGGACTGCTACTCACATCACATCACCAGTGAGGCTACCTGGAAAACAGGACCCCAAGAAAGACATGGAGCAATGGATGAGATCTACATGAACAACCTGGACATGAGTGGGACCAATGAAGGGCGATGGTCGAGGGAAAGAGAGCAGGAGATCCTAGCTGGATCAAGAAAAGAGAGGGAGAACAAGGAATAGGAGACCATGGTAAATGAAGACCACATGAGAAGGGGAGGAAGCAGAGAGCTAGGGAGGCCCATGGAGATCCACAAGATACCCCCGCAAAAGACTGCTGGCAATGGTCGAGAGACGGCCGGGACTGACCTACTCTGGTGATGGGATGGCCAAACACCCTGATAGTTGTGCCATAAACCCCATCCAAGGACTGAGGAATCTGGATGCAGACATCCACAGTTGGGCCCCTGGTGGAGCACTGGGAGTCTAATTAGTGAGAAAGAGGAGGGTTTATATGAGCAAGAATTGTTGAAGCCAAGGTTGGATAAAGCACAGGGACAAATAACCAAATGAATGGAAGCACGTGAACTATGATCCAAAGGCTGAGGGGCCCCCAACTGGGTCAGGCCCTCTGAATGGGTGAGACAGTCATTTGGCTTGATCTATTTGGGAGGCAGCTGGGCGGTGGTGCCGGGTCCTGGGCTCGTTGCATGAGTTAGCTGTTTGAATCCTGGGACTTATGCCAGGACGCTTGGCTCGGCCTGGGAGGGGGGGACTGGACCTGCCTGGACTGAGTCTATCAGGTCAGTCTTGGTCCTTGGGGGAGACCTTGATCTGGAGGAGGTGGGAATGGGGGTGGGCTGGGGGGAGAGGGAGGGGGCGGGGGGGGAGAGCATGGAAATCTGTGGCTATTATGTGGAACTGAATGGTGTTGTAAAATAAAAAATAAATAAAAAATATCCACTCTAAAATGTTATCTTCTCTCTGCATAAGAATTCCTGTGGGAGAATGCCTATAAGGTAAAATAAGAAGAACACAGTCAAGTTCTTGATCCAAGGAATTCACATGTGCATCTTGTAATTTCTTTTCTACCAGAGACAATTCTTTCTCAGCCTCAGCTGATAATTTTCTTAGGCTATTTAAGTTCTTATTACCTTGTGAGGTTTGAAATAAATTACTTAGTTCTTTGGTTGTTAATCAAATTGTGGGCTATAACCAGGTAATAACTCCCATCAACTTTTGAAAATAATTATGAGTTCAAAATTGATCTCACCTGACTTTTATTTTCTGTGGTTGAATTTTGTGTAAATATCTCTTATATCCTAGGTAATTAATAGACTCTCCTCTTTGTATTTTTTCAGGAGCAATTTGTAATATCCAACAAGGCAAAACTCTCTATTTCATCAAACATGTTTTTCCTAAGGTATCTGCTTCTGAATCAGCTAGTAAGATATCATCCAAATAATGGTAAAGTGTTGATTGAGAAAACTATTTATGGATTATTTCTAATGGATGTTGTAGAAAATATTGACACAAAATAGAGTTAACATGCCCTGTGAGAAGACCTTCCATTGGTTCCTTCTAACAGGTTGAAAATCATCATAAGTGGTCACTGTGAAGGCAAATTTTTCTCTGTCCTGTTCTTGTAAAGGTATAGTTAAACACACACACACACACACACACACACACACACACACACACACACACACAATCTTTTAAATCAATCACTACAATAGACCATCCCTTACGTAATAAGAAAGGCAAGGAAATTTCAAGCTATAAAGAGCCCATTGGCTGACCTTATTTATAGTTCTCAGATATGTTATCCTTCTCCACTTTCCAGATTTCTTTTTAATGACAAATATAGGAGATTCCAAGGGTTGGTAGATTCTTCCATATGTAGAGCAATTCGGATGTTCCTGTACCTGTAATTTTTCTGATGTCAAAGGCCATTCATTGTTCTACCCACATAGGTTTGCCAGTTAATTAATATAAAGGTGAGGCAGTTGTTACCTTTGAAAGATCAACTGTGTCCTGCTGTGGGATGGTCTGTATGTCAAATGCTCTGATTGGTCAATAAATAAAACACTGATTGGCCAGTGGTCAGGCAGGAAGTATAGGCAGGACTAACAGAGAGGAGAAAGGAGGGAACAGGAAGACAGAGGGAGATACTGCCAGCTGCTGCCATGACAAGATGCATGTGAAGACACCAGTAAGCCACGAGCCATGTGGCAATGTATAGATTTATGGAAATGGATTAATTTAAGCTATGAGAACAGTTAGCAAGAAGCCTGCCATGGCCATACAGTTTGTAAGCAATATAGGTCTCTGTGTTTACTTGGTCGGGTCTGAGCAGCTGTAGGACTGGCAGGTGATAGAGATTTGTCCTGACTATGGGCACGGCAGAAAAACTCTAGCTACAGTGCCCTGCTTTTGTACAATCTGAATAGTCTGTTACTGTTCTTTATAATACATTTTAATATTTGTCTCAGAAGCATTTTTTATTTTATGGTTTATTTATGAGATTGGAAGAATATTAATCTGTGTTTTTCATTGCTGTAACAAATCACATTAATATAAATTCATTCATTGCTAAGTTAGCCACATATAGCTTTAATTTTCCTATCTGTCCTCTGGCCCTATAAACTCAACCCAACTTGTAGTTTGTTTGACATGAGATAAATTCCATTCTCTGGAAGCTGAATATTTACCTCCTAAAAATGCCAATCTGGATGCCAATATTTTAGTGAAATTATTGTTACATCTGTGCCTATGTCTACCAAACCTTCAATTACAATGTGATTTATTTGTATTTTTAGCTTTGGTCTTTGATAATTCACAGAAGTTTGCCAAAATACTTGTTTTAAGATCTCTCCTCAATTTTTTGTTTTATCTTTTGAGGCTGTTCTGTCCTTGATTATATCCAGAACAGTATGGTTTTTTAACAATAGCCAGTATATCTTTTAATTGTCCTGTGAATGAGTTTCTCCAATGCTGACAAGAAATGATTGGGCCAAATTTGATATTGGGGCCTACAGGAGGATTCCTAAGGCATTTGCTGATGGTAAAAGCTTACCTTGCCTGTGCCCTGTTGATTTGCATCCATCATAATCCAAAGATGGACTTTGCCATAACTTCTGCATACTCCAGAAGGCTGGGGTCTTTTATTTGGATTGTCTCTATAGAAAACATTGTTTCTAGGAATGCCTTGCATAAAATAGTTTTTTAGATGACCTTGTTTACCACAATTAAAACATATGACATTGTGATTTTTATTAAAATTTTTAGAAATCACTTTTCCTCTTTAAGTAGCATGGTAAGTGTGATATCCAATATCAGGTTTATTTTTAATTCATTCATCTATTGGTGCTGATCTTGATTTTAGAGACCTGCCTAATCACCCTTTTGCATTCTGAATTAGCATTTTCAAAAGCCAAAGGTTCAATCAATGTTTGTCTGACTTCTGCACCTGATGCCATTCTATTTCCAGCTTAAGGCAATCTTTCTAAAAAATAAATAAATACTTCTTTGGGGCCTTGTATAATTTTAGTAAGCGATTCAGACCTCTTTCCCGATTCTTCAACATTGTCCCAAACCTTGAAAGCTGCTAAATGACATAAAGCCAGAATGTGATCACCAAATTCAAACTGTTTTTGCAATTTAGCATACTGACCTTAAACAAACAAACAAACAAAAAAAAATGATCTGGGAAATATCAATATCTCTAGCCCTATTTTGTTGTTCTATGGCTCTATCTTCCTTTTTCCACCATGTTCTCCATTGTAACTGAGGACCAGCTTCCAATATTGCCATAGCTAAACCTTTCTGGTCTTGGGGAATAATTTTGCTCTTCATTTTCCATGAATTTAACAACTGATTCACATAGGGTGATGCATACCATGTGAAGTGACTGCTTCCTTAAATCACCTCAAATCTAACATTTCTATAGGATTCCATTTAACCTCTGTATAACCTCAAGGTGTCTATTGTCTGTTGGTCTTTCTTGCATAGTAATTGGATAAACTAAGGTTGGTTTTCTAATAACCTTGGGCTGCCACTCATCAGTTTCATCATGCCATGGTGCAGTAGGTTCTTGTCTAAATTCCTATGTCTGTGTGTGAGTATTTTTCTTATTTTCTTTAATAAGTCTTTGTAAGGCTTGTATCTTATCAGCCAACTTTTAATATTTGGCACAAGAAATCACTATGACTATTACTGATAAAATGTTAATTACCAGCAAGATCATACCATATCATATCATATCATATCATATCATGTCATGTCATGTCATGTCATGTTATGTTTTGTTATATCAGTCTCAGTTAAGTATTTTATCATTCTGTTTTCTGCTTCTATTTTCAAACTATCTAAAGCAGCACTGAACAGAGTCCTAATTCCCTGCATTGTGATATCTCCCATCATTAGCATGGAAAAGATTTTTCTGCTTTAATATTACCTAACTCCTTCCTTAAGAATTTCCTGAGTGTCCCACCAAATCTGCTGACTTCTCAATTTGTCATCAACAGCAATGTCAACAGTGAGCATGGGGTTCCTTCTGCAATTCCCAAACATGAGACAGCTCTCAGGATTCCTTGATGTGTCCCCACAAATGGTATTGGTGGCTGGAGCAGAGCCTTCTTCAGGAGTCCCCATAAGGAGTCCCCACGAATGATGTTGGGGGCTGGAGCAGAGACTTGTAAAGAGCAACAGTTGATTGTGGTAGCAGCAGCTAGAGCAGAGCCTTGTAAGAGTGGCATCCAACTGCAGAGGTGCCAGCTGGCATGTTTTCTCTGTTTGTATGGTTGTGCTCTTGGTTGGAACTCTAGATGTTGTTTGTCTATCGGCTTAGCAGCTGAACATAAATCTGCTGATATTTTTAACTACTATCTGCAGCCCAACAACTTCACAATTAGCTTCCCAATGGCCATTTAGGCAATGACATAGAGGGAATTCTGGTCCCACAACCCCAGCTCTGCCACAGCCATTATATGTGATATGTAGGGTGCTTTTTTTTTAATTAAGACAATTTTTTTATTCATTTTACATACCAATCAAAGATCCTCCTCTTCTCTCCTCCCAGTTGCCCAGCCTCCCCTTCCCAAATTACTCCTCCACTTGCCTCCATAAGAAGACAAGTCCTCCCATGGGGAGGTACATCCAGTAGAGGCAAGTCCAAGTCCTTCCCCCTGCCTCAAGGCTACACTAGGTGTTCCATCATAGGTAGTGGGCTCCATAAAGCACCCAGCCCTGTCAAGCACTAGTGATAGAGTCTGATCCTACCATCAGGCCCCCCAAAGCAGATCAAGCAACACAACTGTCTCACCATGTAGAGGACCTAGTCCAGTCCCATGCAGGCTCCACAGCCATTGATCCAACTTTCATGAGTTCCCACTGATTTGGTTTGGTTGTCTCTGGTGCCTGAACTGAGCTGGTTTACCCTAGTGATCAGATAAGTGAATACCCTAACTGCCATCACAGAGCTTTTATCCAATGACTGATGGAAGCAGATGTAGAGATCCACAGCCAAATACCAGGCAGAGCTCCAGGAGTCCAGTCAAGGAGAGAGAAGTGGGATTCTATGAGCAAGTACATGAGGATCATGATGGGGATATGTAGGTTTTTTTGTTTGTTTGTTTTTTTTTTTTTTTGTTTGTTTGTTTTTTGTTTTTTTTTTGGTTTTTCGAGACAGGGTTTCTCTGTGTAGCTTTGCTCCTTTCCTGGAACTTGCTTTGGAGACCAGGCTGGCCTCGAACTCACAGAGATCTGCCTGCCTCTGCCTCCCAAGTGCTGGGATTAAAGGTGTGCGCCACCACTGCCCGGCTGGGGATATGTAGGTTTTAATGAAGTCTCTATCATTCTATTTACTCTTAAAGACAAGGGGATCAGATATCGGGGTAAAAACCTTATAGACCAAAACCTTATAGAGGAACAACCAGTTGTCCTTCTCCCCACACTTTCTGGACAGAAGAGACTACACAATCTCTTAGTCCCTCCCTACTCCTTCCTGTATGTCTTCTATCTGTTTTCCTGGCTTCTCTATTGGTAATTCCTGTCAGCTAGTTGCTGGCTCCATTCCCTGATTCAAGGTTAACTTTATTAACACAGTCTCCAAGTGTCACAATGTGATCAAATATCCTGCAACAGTCAAAGCATCAGGATCTTGAGGCAGCAGTCAGATTTTATCTACAGTCAACAGCAGAGAGCATTGACTTACTGCCATGTTCCTATCCAGCCTGCTCTGTCTTTTTCATTCAGTGCTGGGCCTAGCCAAAATAATGATGTTGTTCGCACTCAAGGAGGGTCTTCTCACCTCAATTAAGTTAACTAATAAAATCCCTCAGAGGCATGGTCCCTGTTCAGCATAGAGACTCTCTTCCTTGGTGATTCAATTTTGTGTCAAATTCACAATCAAAACTTAATCATCACATTATCTAAACCACAATCATTCTTTGAAACGAACAACTATTTTCTCATTTGTGTACTAGTTAGATTTCACTTGCAGGGCTAAAACATAACTAACCAAGGTGACTCACTCTCTAACTTCCTACTGTGGATTCTACTCAGAAGTGCGGATTCTGCATGACGCAAGGCAATGGTAGTGAGAGAGGTCATTGAAATAGATAACATCCCTAGAATAGCTGCGGTGAAGGAAGAGGGTCACAATTCAGCCAAAGGTGAGCAACCAGAATACATGAATGGGTAGAAGCATGGAGACAAAAGGAGGATGCACATAAGTGAGAAAGCATGGCTATTCGGGGAAGAGCAGCCAGAAGGAAGCACTGGACTCACCAGCCAGCTGTTAAGCAATCACTTCTACCACTGCTAGGTCACTAAAGAGGACTGTGAGGTTTGAGTGATGTCTCTAAACACTAGCTCCAGCATCAATGCTCATGTCAGTGATACCAACTCTGTGATGGTCAATACTAATCTTGGTACATTTTTTTCTGGTTTGTTTATTTGGGTTTTATTTTTTTTGTTGTTGTTTGTTTGTTCTTAATAAAAATTTACTAGCTAACTAATCCCTGTGATTATGTAATCTAAAATGTTTCTGGGCAATACATATCTCTATCACTTGAAATAACTGAATCTACTAATTGTGATTTTAGTCTTGGAGTTTTTCCATAGAAAATAAAGGCAACAAAATGATTAAGTTTTCAATGCTAGAAACTTTCCTGTATGTTTCAACATCTTTGCTGTCATCCATATATACTTCTTTTTTTTTGTACCCTTAAATTCCCTAAAATTCAAGATGATATCTAATAATAAAATTATTGTAAATTTGTAGTAGATTTTAAAGGTAGGTTAATATGTTAACCTTTCTTTAGTTTATTTGTGTTTGTGAAGGGAATTTTCCATATTAGAAGTGGAAAATGGAAACAAATAAATTTTGTTGTGGTTAAAATTAATTTCCTATTTTAATATAGGTACTACTTTAGAGTACCTACTGAGTAGTCTAGAAAAAGAAGCTACATAGACCACACCCTTCCACAACTGGGTACTTCACCCTCTTGGATTTAAAAATGTTAATTGAACATATTCAGTTTAAATCATTAGTGTCATTTTTATATAATCCCCTCCATTCTAAGCATTTAGTCCACAAAGCAAATTTTCAGGGTCTTTATTATTCATTTCTATAGGTCCTTCTAGAATTTTTACACATGACACTCTTAAATATACCTTTTCTTGTGACTTTTCTTTACTAGTATAATTTACTTTTATAGTTCATAATGAAACACATCTTTTTAAAAGATTATCTACCTCCCAAGCAGCCTTCCCTCTCTAGGTTTTACTGAGATTATCCAATGTCAAATATTTAAACTAATCCAAAAAGTACATAAAAATTTGAGAGTTTTCAAAGATCCCTATGATTCAACCTAGGATTTTCAATGTTTAATTCACATTTAATTTTTAGAAGGTACATAAAATGACTGATAGAAGATTCCCTCCCTCCCTGCTTTCCTTCTTTTTCCTTTTCACAGCAGATGATAACACACAAATTTCTTGGAAAGGCTCTAAATTTCTGTTAGTATTCTCAACTACCTTCTTAAGTAATCGGGTAAAGCTAAGGTCACAAAGATCATGTGACTGAAACCTTTGTGGAAAGAGTCCCCTAAGCCGTGTGTGGCAGCACCTATCTGTTATACCAGCGCTTGGAAAGCAGAGGCTGGAGAAGAGCCAGTTCTAGGCTCCTCTGCTCTGGATGGTAAGACACTATCTATCTCTTCCTATATACACCCTGATACAGAAACAGACAAACAAATTAGGAAAGACAGAAGGATGGAAAAGATGCTGAGAATCTTATTACTAATAACATTGTCAAATCATTGTCATGAAATATAACCCAGATGTTCAGATACTTCCAGTCCTAAAAGTTAAAGATGACACATAAACACTAAGTAGACATGACCATAAGAAAAGCTATAGATTTGAATAAATGCCAGGGTTAGTGAATGATGGCAAAACTAAAAATAAATATCACTTATCTTTGTTTAATCAGGTTTTATTGCTGTACAATGACAATAAGGAACACTCATTTCCAAAGAGCTTTGGGGTCATTGTCATATTGCAAATGATATCGTATGATGGTTTTGACCTCCACAGGGGGAGTTGATCAAACTTCCACAGTGCCAGACCATTAAGTCACTTTTGTTGCCTCCCCTAGTACCTGCCCTCCAAAATGCACACTCTGCAGGTTAATCCACAGGACATAGTGGAAATGCCCAAATGTTCTCTAGAGTAATCCAACCCTGCATACTGATCAATCAGAGAACACGTTGTCTTGCATACTGATCAACCTTAAACAATAAGTTTCCCTAGCAATGCGAGGTCCAGTGACAGCATGAATTCACTTAAATTTAGACCTGTACATGTTCCACCTGAAATTTTCAGAAAACTGCAAACAAGTATGAGTTGTTATATTTTTGGTTTTGCCTTTGTTTTAATTTTCTGGGCCATTGCTTTGGACTTTGTTCTTTTGTGTATTAGCACAGACCTTGGGAAGGTCACACTGACCCTATAAACCTGTAAAGAAGTAATTTGAAGTACTATAAATAAGAAAATATATGTGCACATATTTTGGGGTTTCCTTAAAATAAAAACATAAATTAGTCACACATTTGTATGCTCTCAGGCTCTGGTGATTATCATTGTGCAAAATGTTGCACCATAGATTCAATTTCTTTAGCATTTATTTCAATACACCCTGATTTATAATCCTATGAAGACTCATCCATTGCAAAAACCTTTGAAGAAGTATATAGCGAGAGCTAAATGGAAGAAAAATCTGCTTTTTAAGGAATCTATAAATGCTTCCTAAGTGCATGCCATTTTATTCACACAGAGTGGCTTTTAACACACAGTATATAGTCCAGCAGCTGCTCATAGGCATGCTTACCTGAAAGCAGGGATAATCATGTGACAGAATATTGGAACTCTTGATGAATTCTAATTGGTATCTGAAGCCATGTGTTGTAAAATTATTTATTGCTTAAACAGCCAGTTGTTGTTGTTTTTTAAGTCTGTCTCTCCTGCCATTTAAAGAAGGAGGACAAGAGCTAAGCTTAATATGAAATTTATCTTTCTTTCACATTTTCCGTTATATTTCTACTTGTATTCTAATTAGGAACTCCCAAAGATCAAGAGCCACAAGCTTCCTTGAGCAGCTGGACTCCCAGCTGGGTGTGTTGTGAGCATAATGGCTTCAGTAATTTCCTTTCTTTTCATGTGTCTTTCTTCAGGCTGCCTGCACTGTTCAGAGCAAGATTGCCTTTACGGTTTCTGTGCTCCTCAGTTCAGACATCTAACTTGATTCATAAACCCACTAGTTTACTTATGTTATTGTAATCATTACTGTAATTTTTTACATCAGACTTTATTTTCAAAAAGCTGTTTATTCTTGTCTATCATCTGATATAAATTCAAACATACTGAAAATAACTGTTAATACTCTATGCAGTATATTTATTTAAGAGTGAGTTCATAAATACAAAACATAATACTCTGAGATATGTATTGTTTTTAACATTCGACAGTGGTTTGTATTACTCTCTTCCTTTCATACTAGAGTACAGAAGATATGATGAAAAGTCGTATTATTTAAAGGATGTTCACTTTCAACTTTTAGAAATTTTTGCATTTTAAGAAAATTACAGATGACTAAACTGTTAAAACATAGTTATACTCAAGGGAACTGGAATGTTTATTCTGTAGTGGATGAGGTGAAGTTTGATTTAATAATTTTTCAGAAAATGAGTCAAATCACATAGTGAGCTAATTTAAAATTTCTGTCTGGGTTTGAACAAGACAGGAGTTCTTATTTTTGTCATTATCCTGTGGGTTTTTGCCTCTTTGCACTCACCATTTAGACCTGGAAAGGCAGAAATTATTCATCCTTACAAAGGACTTCATAGAGAGTACAAATGGACACAGCTTTGCTTGTACTGTGCATGCTTGGGAAATAATTGGAGAACAACTGATACCAAGCAACCAATAGCACTTTGTAGCTTTTCATGATATTCAGAAAACTTGGAATTGGGTAAAGGGGAAGGCTTGACTTTTAATATTTTTTTAAAATCCTCCCTTAGAATAGCACCTACTGTTCCAAGTCTCATAACCCATTAAAAATCTTCAGTCACTTAAAAAGTTCCCTAATTTATATCCCAAGGCAAAATCCAAACAAGTTAGAGACAGGATGATATTTTGTAAGACAAGAACTGACATTATGCATCTGGTATTAAAGAGTCAATACAAGCAGGCCCTAGGTTTAGAGCATTCTTTTTGCTTGCTAATTTGATTGGGTTTTGGAAGGAGAAGCTAGGACCAAAGGCAATACCTTTAAAAAGCAAACAGCAACAAAAGGATCTGAATGACACTAAAACAAAATTACATGTGAAATTAATTATGAGAGTTAGCTTCCCCTCCCCCTGCCCCCACCATCTGGTTTTGTGGGGCACAGGTCCTTTTGTTTGTTAAGGGCCAAGCAGGTTTGAAATACAGTCAGGGCAGGAGGAGACTAACACATTCTCTTTGGCAAATTTCAATTTCATATCAAAATGAAGATGGGGTAGAAGAAAAAAATAAATTTCCATTTTTCTTGTTTTGCTAAGAATAACTTTTTTAAAAATTCATTTTGCATACCAACCACAGATCCCCTTCTCATCCCTCCTCCTGCTCCTCCCACCTTCCCCCCAAGAATAGCTTTTACTAATTGAATCTTGTAAAATATTATAAGAGGTGATTTAAATATATTATTTAAACAGTGAAGAGAGAACTTAGGAACCGCAACATTTTATATTAACATGTAGACAGAGATGTTGAGATACATGTAAATTCACTGACTGCTTGTGGCTACAGAGCTGGTTATGACAATCAGAGCATGGGCTTGCTGACCCTAATTTTTATTTATGCCATCTCACGGTGCTGTCAGGGAACTTTGACTGCAGGCAGCAAAAAAATGACTCTGGTTTATATAAACAAAAACAAGATTCTTGGTAGGGTGCAGGGAAAAATATCACAAAATCAAAAAGAAAAGTACATTAGAAAGCCGGAAAAAGTGTCTAGTCTGGTGGCACATTTAATTCCAGCAGTCTGGAGGCAAAGTCAGCCAGATCTCTGTGAGTTCCAGGCCAGCCTGATCTACAAAGTGAGTTCCTTGACAACCAGTTTCCATACAGGAAACCCTGTCTCAAACAAAACAAAACATAAAAACCCAAAACTAAACAAATAAACAAACAAATCCAGGAAAAGAACAAAAACAAAATCAAACTCAAACCAAATAGACAAAACAAAAACAAAAACAAAAACAAAAAACCTCTATAGTAGGAACTTAAAAAGCCACCCTATGACATATGATGACCCGAGTCTTAGCATTTACAATGATTATTTATGTTCTGATAAATCGACACCAGGATCCAACTTGTCAACTTCTTTTCAACACTATGAGTAGAAAAGAAAATGGAAGCTGAGTGCTGACCATGTCTCTTGTATCCAAAAAAAGGGGGAGAGATAATTCAAGAAAAAATCTGGAAGCTTTTGCACTTCCCCCGAAAGTTACATGGATAGTTACTACTTTATAGAAATGAATAAAAAGGCCGATGCAGCTCAGAACAATGTCTTGTGTTATAAAAATCTCTTGGGACTTTTCTGTTTCCCAAAGCCACAAGTTTATGGTCTTCTAGTCTTTCCTTCAGTCCTGGTGCCCTGCCATAGCAACATTATTTCCAGTCTGTGGATATCCCACAGAGGGGCATAGCAGTGACACCTTAAAAGTCCCCTCTTGCATGGAAAGATTGTCACATTTCTATCAAGTTGCTGTAATAGTGCAGAAAAAAATACTAGCTTTAGAGTTGGACAAAATACAAACTTTAATAAAACTCTAGGCTAGATATTACACTAAAAGCGTTTGACATTTTAATTCATTGAACTCTGTCCACCATCAGAAGGAACAATAAGATTAAAAATGGAGTTCAAGGGGCTGGAGAGAAGGCTCAGCGGTTAAGAGCACTGACTGCTCTTCCAGAGGTCCTGAGTTCAATTCCCAGCAACCACATGGTGTCTCACAACCATCTATAATGAGATCTGGTGCCCTCTTCTGGCCTGCAGTCACATATGCTGTATACATAATAAATAAATAAATAAATAAATAAATAAATAAATAAATAAATAAATAAATAAATAAATAAATAAATCTTTTAAAAAATGGAGTTCAAACAGACTGGTACAGATGACAATACAATTATGTGTGCTGTTTTTTGTTTTGTTTGTTTGTTTTTCTATTTGGGGAGCCCATCACCCAGCTCCCAAATAATCACATGGAGACTTATTCTTACTTATGAATGCCTGGCCTTAGCTTGGTTTGTTTCTAGGCAGCTTTTCTTAAATTATCTTGTCTCCCTTTTGCCTCTGGGCTTTTACCTTTCTCTATTCTATATACCCCTTTCCTTCTTACTCCTTGGCTGGCTTTGTTTCTGAGTGGCTGGCGCTTTTCATCCTCCTCTCCTTGTCCTTTTCTCGTTCCTCCTTCTCTCTTCTCTCTCTCTATTTATTCTCTCTGCCCACCAGCCCCACCTATTTTTCTCTCCTGCCTACCTGGTGATTCAGGCAGGCAAAGTAACACCGCTTCACAGAGTTAAACAAATGTAACATAAAAGAATGCAACACATCTTTGCATCATTAAACAAATATTCCACAGCATAAATGAATGTGATACATCTTAAATTAATATTTCCCAACAGTGTGCAAGTCATCAACTTTGACTGGGAGTCAGTTTTCTCATTTTGGATAACATGGAGGATCTTAGTAATAATTTCCTTATAAGATGAAATAAAATCCCTCCTTGAAAGGTACTGATAGGTCAGAAGTACTGACTCTTCCTTGTAAAACAACAGAAGGCCAATGTGATGTGCTGCACAGGCTGCAGTCATCAGTCCTTTCAGAAGTCTGTCAAGAGCAAATATTTTCTGGTCCAGAGAGAAAACATCTGCTGCTTATTTCCACTTTACATAAACCATCCTTATTTCAAAGTATTTTCATATCTTTACACCAAAAAGTAAGTTAGCAGTATGTTTCTAGAACATTCATACACATTTATTAAAAAGAAAAATACTTGGGAAGAAACTTTGGTTGCATTTATACTAAAAAGTCTATCTTGGTGTTGGATAAAGACAAATAACCACATTCTTAAGTACTGGAAGTAAAACTGATCAAATCACAGAGGTTGAGCATAAGTGATTTGGAACACATGACTAGGCACAGTATTATGTATCACTCTTGACCATTTTCAGTTACAGTGCTTTATTGTTATCTTCGTTCATTTATATCCAAGAATTACAATAAGAGAACAAGTAAGTAGTAAACTTGACTCTCTTTAGTCTTATGTTAGAAATGGGAATGATGATTCTGAGAAAGCAGGTGATAATGGAGGTTTGAGCTCATAAATGAGTGAGTAGCAAGTTGGAGCCAAGTCAGAAGGAAAAGCACACATGCTAATAAGAAAAGAATGTGACATCATTTCCTCTGGAGGTCCACCTGTGAGAAGGATGGAGAAAAGCAGGAAATAAATGCTGTGGGATGGTCTGTATGTCAAATCTGTTGCTCTGATTGGTCAATAAATAAAACACTGATTGGCCAGTGGCTAGGCAGGAAGTATAGGCGAGTCTAACAGAGAGGAGAAAAGAAAGAACAGGAAGGCAGAAGGAGTCACTTCCAGACAAGCTGCATGTGAAGATTCCGGTAAGCCACGTGGCAAGGTATAGATTTATGGAAATGGATTAATTTAAGATATAAGAACAGTTAGCAAGAAGCCTGCCATGGCCATACAGTTTGTAAGCAATATAAGTCTCTGTTTTTACTTGGTTGGGTCTGAGAGGCTGGGGGACTGGCGGGTGACAGATTTGTCCTGACTGTGGGCAAGGCTGGAAAACTCTACCTACAAATAAAGCCCCAAACAATGAGGTTCAACATTCCTATTTGATATGAAATGGTATCTGACATCAACTTTCTTAGTGTCATGAGATTCTTAGTGTCATGCCAAATCCTCTCTAAATATGCATAGAAACTATACATACAATCTTAAACATAAATATAGAGCACACATAAAAGCGCATACTCCTGTATTTGGTTAAATGTAAAGTCATATACATCAGTTTGTAAGATAATACATGTTATGACCTGAAAATTAAAGGATATTTAATTGAAATCTAGTTAGAAAAGTTTAGAAATGTGTAATTTAACCTTTATTGCTTAATGATTGAGAATACTATTTGAGTCATCCAGGAAAAATGTAGCCAGCTGAATCTTGTAGGTCATAATTTAGTTCTGTCATTTAGGTAGGATGACACCAAGGCAGTTTTTAGTAAAAGTTGCAAAAATAATCTGTAGGCGTTGCTTGAGGTTTTCACAAACATTTTTTTAATAGAATATTCTGGTCAATATTCCATGTTGCTGCCTTTGTGTCTGATCCACTAAGAGCTAAATCGCAAGAAACCTGTTTCTGATACCACATTTTTTTTTCAACAGAATTTAATTTCCTTCCTTTATTCTCCAAAATGCTCCATCTGGATTTGCATGTTAATGCCCTCATTCACAGTGGCTAGACTCCTCTTAAAATCTTGGTGGCATGATGCATGCCTCTTATTTCCCAGCAGCGAGTTCAGCTGTTGGTTTGGGGAGTTTCTAGAGCACCACTTTCCATAGGATGATGCAAGGACTCAGATGCCCAGAATCTGGTAGTTATATTTTCTTCAATGTGGCTTTTATGGGAATGAAAAAGCTAGAGATCTGCACACTAATTTGACATGTTTTAGTCTGGGAATAGCAGACAAATGTTCTTTCACAGACTGTTGTCTACCACTGGTCACATGACCCGGCTGCATTGAAAGAGAGGTTCATGGATATTCATGGAACAGCAAGTGTCTTTGCCATTGAGAGGGACATTTGTGTCATCTCTCCATGAGTTTCATGAAAGCAAAAACTGTGCACAGCGCATCTCTTCAATACCCCCTTAGTACTAGTTTCTATCTTCCATGTTCGTGGTTCATGGAAATAGAATTAGTCCTCCAGACTGATGTGAAATCATGAGAAATTGCAATCTTGCTTTTCTCTCTGATCTTCCTGTAGGATCCTTACACAGGATATTTATCCCATACAGAGAAACACAACTACAAAATATAGCCCATCCTTAAACGACAAATAAAATGGACCAGAAACGAAGCCCAAGCTATGACAGCAATGCAAATCATGAATATGTGTCACTTCCAGAGAAGGTGAGGTGAAGGAAATCGTGTTATACTTTGGTAGAGATGTTAGAAAAAACAGAGAAAAGTGTTTCATGTCAAAAAAAAAAAATGTGGACACAACAATAACCACAAAAGACATCAGCCTAACACAAAGAGCCCTTCGAATTAAATGTTGACATCTCTTTTCTTAGAGAGTGTCCTCTGGTGAAATGTCCCACTCGGAGGAAATTTGCCTTTTACCCCTCTGTTTCCTTTGTCTAGTTAGCTGTATGTTCACTCCCCCTTGTCTTCATGCACCCTCATTATTTCCAATCTGCTCTGCCTCCGAGGAAGTTTATTTCCTGAAGATCTTATAATACGTATGCCTCTCATCTTCTTCTAACTCTCATTTATACCTCTAGATGAAAAGCCAAGGTAATTTTTCGAACCAAAGACAGTTCTTCAAGAGGAATTTTGAGAGCGATTTTGAGAATATTTTGCAGGCCTGGTGTTATGTCCCAGTGGTTGGGTATTTGTCTGCTATGCGCAAGGCTCTGGGTTTAGTTCAGAGGAATACCAAACAAAAGGAAAACACTTCATTTTCAATGCTGTTGCCTTTATATTTACAGATGGCAATAAATATGTTTTATTTGATTGAATTTGTTAAAATATGGAAAGCAAATGCAATTCTAATTTTCTGTTCTTTTTTGTATGATAGTCACTGTGTACTTACTCTACTTGTTTTAATAAATAATCAGACACTGGAACATATGAATGTGGATTGTTGGTATGTATGCTTATAAAGCCAAAAAACTTCAGATTATGCCCATGTTCAGGCCCCCTGTGTGATATATATATATGACACATGTGACCATTCTAACATTAACCTGTCCATCTTTTCTAACTGCAGGATAACCATATAGAAATATAAATATCCTGATGATTTTTATGTGGTTATATCTATTTATTAATTTGATTAAGTAAAAATGATAGGAACTACAAAGTAGAGAAACCTCAATATCCTAGTAACATGATCATTTTTAACAGTTCCTGCTAAAGGTGTTGCCATGTGGTAAGAGTGAACATATATAATACATACACTAACTCCATCCTTGAACTCAAATATATTTAAACTGTGTTCCTTAAATCAGCAACATCAGCATCGAAGGACAACTCAACAGAAAGAAATTTCTTCTTTTTTTCTCTTTCTTCTCCCTTTCTTTCTTTTTCTTTTTCTTCCTTCCTTTCTTCCTTCCTTCCTTCCTTCCTTCCTTCCTTCCTTCCTTCCTTCCTTTCTTTTATTCGTTTTACATACCAGAGATACCCCTCTCATTCCTCCTCCCACTTCTCCCCACCTCCCCTCGAATCCCCTCCTCCAACAGGGTAAGTTCTCTCATGGGGGTACAGCTATGCCTCTTCTTAAATTCACCCAGATGCTGTGGGACGGTCTGTATGTCAAACTGCTCTGATTGGTCAATAAATAAAACACTGATTGGCCAGTGGCCAGGCAGGAAGTAGGTGGGAGAAGGACAGAGGAGAATTGTGGGAAGCAGAAGGCTGAGGCAGAGAGACACTGCAGCCGCCGCCATGACCAGCAGCATGTGAAGATGCCGGTAAGCCACCAGCCACGTGGCAAGGTATAGATTTATAGAAATGGATTAATTTAAGCTATAAGAACAGTTAGCAAGAAGCCTGCCACGGCCATACAATTTGTATGCAATATAAGTCTCTGTGTTTACTTGGTTGGGTCTGAGCGGCTGTGGGACTGGCGGGTGACAAAGATTTGTCCTGACTGTGGGCAAGGCAGGAAAACTCTAGCTACACCCAGAGTAACTGAAACTCAGGGCAGCCATCTTGCAATAAAACCTCAGAGTCTTAAAGGGAGGCTCCAGCAGTACCCGCGAGAACCTGGTACGTGAATCTCATCCACAGAACTGGGTCCTGTCCTGTAATTCATGTTGGCAGAGAAATTCCTTAGCACATTATGTCCTCACTTCTGGTTCTTAGATTTAGCAATGTATTGTCAGCAACACAAGTGCCCATGTATGATTCTACCATAGCAACACTGCCATTTTCAACTGCTGTCTAAACAACCATTAGAATCCTCTTTTTTAATTATTGTTTGTTTCCAAGATTAATTTGCAAATATTTTCATCATGAAAAAGGAAAAAAGACATAAGAGAAGTCTTTCGTAAAAAAATATTTTACCTGTAATATATATTTTATTTTTTACTATCCATGCAGTAGAAATAGAATATTTTAAATATATATTTAAATATTTTTATATTAGAGCTATAATGAACATATCACAAAAGTTTATACATTTTTGTGTGTATATATATGTGTCTTTATCACATTATTTTGGGAGGAGAAGAATATTTTATATATTTTTATTAGTGTATATTCATGGTACAGGCAGAGGCTACACAAGGACATTTGTAGATAGTTTTCTCAGATAATATATCCTGATTTCAATTTCTCTACCTCTACCCTTCCTTCCTATATCTTCTTCCATCCAGATCCACTTTCTTTCTATCTCTAATTAGAAAACAAAATGCTTTGATATGATAAAAAATAAAACAATGAGCCGGGCGGTGGTGGCGCATGCCTTTAATCCCAGCACTTGGGAGGCAGAGCCAGGTGGATCTCTGTGAGTTTGAGGCCAGCCTGGTTTCCAAAGCGAGTTCCAGGAAAGGGGCAAAGCTACACAGAGAAACCCTGTCTCAAAAAACCAAAATAAAATAAAATAAAATAAAACAATGAACAAAAAATAAAACAATGGACAAAAAACAAAACAGAAGAAAAAGAGCCCAAGAGAAGGCATAGGACTTAGAGACCCACTTGTTTGCTTACTCAAAAATCCCATAAAATCACTAAACTAGAAACCATAACATATACACAAAGGAACTAGTTCAGACATGTGAATGCTGCTTCAGTTTCTGTGAGTGCAGATGTCTTAGTCAGGGTTTCTATTGCTGTGAGGAGGACACCATGACCACAGCAACTCTTAAAAAGGAAAATATTTCATTGAGTTGGCAGATTTCAGTCCAGAGGTTCAGTTCATTACCATCACATTGGCGAGCACGGTGCTGGCTACATCTTTATCAAAGGAAACAGGAAGTGGACTGCGACACTGGGAGTAGCTTGAGCATAGCAGACCTTAAAGCCCACCCCCACTGTGACACACTTCCTCCAGCAAGATCACACCTGCTCCATCAAGGACACACCTCCTAATAGGGCTAGTCCCATTGGGGACCATTTTCTTTAAAACTACCACATCATATAAGTGATATATCTAGTTAGAACAGGGTCTATCCCATTATTTGATGATGTCATTTAGATTGTCTTTATATATGCATATATTTTAGGAAACTTCTACTGCATTGGGTTTTAATATTACCACTTAAAAGGCCCTTAATTTTAGCCATTACTGAGTATCCCCTTCTTTGCCCCTTTTTCCCACCTGCTTCACACTTGATTCTCCAGTTCCAGGCCCCTCGCTCCCTATTTCCCTTTCCTAACAAGATCTATCTGTACTTCCAGTTCCTCACTCTATACCTAATCTCTGTGGTTCTATGGATTTTAGCTTGGTTATCACTCACTTAACAGCTAATATCCACATATAAGCAAATACATACCATATTTGTCTTTCTGGGTCTGGGATACATCACTCAGGAAGACATTTTCTTCTACTTCCATCCATTTACCTATGACTTTCAAGATTTTATTTTTTTTTAAAATGGCCAAGTAATACTCCATTGCCCAAATGTACCACATTTTCTTTATCCATTCTTCTGTTGAGAGACATCTAGGTGGTTTCTGAGTTCTAGCTATTATGAACAGGCCAGCAATGAACATGCTGGAGCAAAATGTTTCTGTGGTAGGATGAAGCATCCTTTGGGTATATGCTCGAGAGTGGTATAGCTGGATCTTGAGGTAGATTGATTCCAATCTTCCTGTGGAACCATTACATAGAGTTCCGCAGTGACTACACTACTTTGCAGCCCCACTGGAAATGAATAAGTGTTCACTTTACGCCATGTCCTTGCTAGAATGAGTTGTCACTTGTTTGCTTTTTCTTTCAGTTTTGACTCTTTTGGATTCCACGTCATGCATTCCAATCCCACGGATCCTTGACACCTCACATCTACCCTCTACTCTTGCAACCTTCCCCGTCTTAGTTCAGGTTTACGTTGCTATAAAGAGAAACCATGACCACGGCATCTCTTATAAGGAAAACGTTTCATTGAGGTGGCCCCCTTATAGTTCAGAGATTCAGTCCATTATCATCATGGTGGGGAACATGGTGGTGTGCAGGCAGACATGGTGCTAGAGAAGTAGTTGAGAGTCCTACGACTCAGTGTCACGCTGAGGGAAGCTTGAACAAAAAAATCCACCCTCACAGTGACATACTTCCTCCAATAAGGACATATCTACTCCAACAAAGCCACACCTCCTAATAGTGTCACTTTCTATGATCTTATGGGGGCCAATTACATTCAAACTACCACATTTCACTCACTGACTCCCACAAGTTTTTAAAAATATCATAATGCAAAATGCATTTAGTACAACTTCAAAATTCCCAATACGCTGTCACAGTCTTAACCGTGTTTAAAAGTCCAAAGTTCAAGGTCTCTTCTGAGATTTATGCAATCTTTTAGCTGTAATCTCCTATAAAATAAAAATAAAAAAGATCATATACTTCCATCAAATGTACATATACATATGCATATTCCAACAGGATATATATTACTGTTCTAAAATGTAGGGAAGGAAGCATAGTGAGAATATACTGGACCAAAACAAGACTCAAAACCAGCTGGGAAAACTCCAAAATCTACATCTCCATATCTGATGTCAAAACACTCTTCAGATCTCCAACTCCATTCAGCTTTGTTGACTGTAACACACTTCTCTCACTTGGACTGTTTCCACTCCCTGTTAGCAGCTTCTTTCAGCAGATATCCCATGGCTCTGACATCTCTAACATCTTGGGGTCTCCAAGGTGATCTAGGCTTTAACAATTCATGCAATGGCCTCTCTAGGCCTCCAGTTAGTGACATCCTTGACAAATGCCTGGCCTCAGCAGCTTTCCTTAGTCTCAGAGGAAAATCCCATAGCCCCTTTCTTCTATTTTTACCTCTGGAACCATGTGGCCACAGCTGCCAAGTTCTGCTGCTTATTAGGGCTGGAATATGGCCCCCTTGTTCAATTTTATCTTCACCAGCTTTCTGTCCTTCACTGCCTATACTTGGATGTCCTGAAACTCGATCTCTAGACCAGTCTGGTCTCAAAGTCGGAGATCCACCAGCCTCTGTCTTCCAAGTGCTGGATTAAAGGTGTGCATCACCACACCTGGGTCTAAGCTTTTCTTTAGTTCCTTTTCACAAGTTGGAAACTTAGCTGGGTGGGATTTTTCCCTGAGGTCACCACTCCCTTCATTCCGTTTTTTAAGTCTGTTTATCTCCTTGAACAGAGGATTTAGCTCTATTCTATTTCCTGGTGACCATTTTCTCCATCTGTACATTTTGTATTTTTTATTTGCTCAGTTTGCTCTTTTTCATTATAAATCTTCACTAGAATCACCAGAATCACCACAAATAAGCACATGGCAGAGTCTATACTTGGTTGTTTTGAGATTTCCTTTGCCAAGGGAATTAAATCCAAAACTCTTTACTTTAGCCTCAGACAGACTCTTTAGACAAGGGCAAAAAGCAGCCACATTCTCCCCCAAATATCAAAAGAATGCTTTCTAGGCCACATATCAATGTTCTTCTCCTCTATAACCTCTTGAGTCAACACCCTACATCTCAAATAACTCTTAGCACCACTGTCTTCCATGTTCCTACGAGTATGGGCAATTAAACAGTGCTTAAAGCATTCCACTGCTTTCCTAACCCAAACTCCAAAGTCTGTATTGCTTCAAATAAAAATATAATCTGGCCGATCATAGCAATATCCCAGTGCCTGGTACCAAATTCTGTCTTAGTTAGGGTTTTTATTGTTCTGAAGAGACAAAATGACCATGGCAACTCTTATAAAGAAAACGTTTAATTGGATGGCTTGCTTACAGTTCAGAGGTTCAGTCCATTATCATCAGTTATCCCAGGTTCAGTGAAGGTAGGCTCGGCACAACATGGTTCCAATGATCCCAGTGCTAATACAGGCCATAGACACTATCATAGACCCTGGCTACAGTAGGACCATGGACAAAGACATTGCCGTTAATAGCAGCTCTGGTGCCCAGATGTCACTACAACCAAGGTGGCAGCACAGGCCACCCAGATCAGTATGGCCCCAGTGGCAGCATGATCTTAGGATACATCATTTCAGGTAGCACCATCGTTTCAGGTGACTGACCAGACCCTGTACATCTGCAGAGTCCTCAGTGGTAATAGGAGCCATGGATAACACCCCAGACCCTGTTGGCCTCAGGGCCATGGACCCATACATGACCCTAGGCAGAAGCCCATGCTTGGACATCTCCATAACTCCAGGTGGCAACCCTGGCCGCCCAGGTCAGTATGGCCTTGGCAGTAGTATAGTCCTCAGACACAGACATGGTCTGAGGTGGCTGCCCAGACCCTAGTCATCTGCTTGACTTTCATTGGTAATAGGAGCACTTGACATCAACTCAGACCCTGGCTGCTATAAGGTCGCGGGCTCAGACATGGCCCTCAGCAGCAGCCCTGGACTGGACAAGACCATGGCCCCCCAGTGACATTGCAGGCCACTGAGATTACCATGTCTCCTGTGGCAGCATGGCCCTTGGACACTCTCATGCCACAGGTTGTGGCCCAGACCCTAGGCATCTATGTGATCTTTGGTGGCAACATGGACTAAGGATATCAATACAGACCTTGGTTATGATAGGAACATGGACCTAGACATGATCCTAGGAAGCAGCCCAGACCTGAATATCACCACAGTCCCAGATGGCAGCATAGGTCACTCAGATTGGCATGACCTCTTTGGCAACATGGTCCTCAAATGACAACATGGCCCAAGGTAGCAGTCCAGACAACAGGCCTCTACATGGCCTCATGACCCCAGGAGCCAAAGATAGAAACATAGGCCCCCTAGGCTGCTCCAGTGCCCCAAACCAAGACCTGGCCCTTGGCCATAGCCCAGACCTGGATGTCATCCTAGATTTGGGGTGGGAGGGAAGCTGGCCATTCTTGTCAGCCTATTCCTCTCCAGATATACCTCTCTCCCCAGCTCATGAACCATTCTACCTCTCCCTCTCTTCCACCTTCCCACCCTGTACTCTCTCACCACAATTGTGCCCATCCTCCGAGTGCTAGGGCCCTTTGTTGGGTCATAGATGGTGCCTGGTTGAGTACAGCCCACCTCAGCCACAAGGCATAATGTGGAGCTGTAGTGGAAAGTTTTCCTGTGTCCCACCCAGTCCTGCTGCCACTTGGTCCCAAGTAAACACACAGAGGCTTATATTAATTACAAACTGTATGGTCTGTGGCTCAGGCTTCTTGCTAGCTAGCTCTTACAACTTAATCCATTGCTATTAATCTGTTTTACCACATGGCTTTGTAGCTTTACCTGTTCTCTCACATCTTGCTTCTCCTGGCAGTGGCTCACAGCATCTTCTCCAACTCTGCCTTTCTCCCTCTCTCTCTCTTTGCTTGGATTTCCAGCCTGGCTATAATCTGTCTTGCCATAGGCCAATGTGTAGACAAATTGCTAAATGATCTTATCAAATAAAAAACTCAGTGCCAGCTATTGAGGTAAATTCTGAAAGATCAGAGAAGCAGAACAAGCCACAGCTAACCTCACCTCGCCAACTTCTCAGCTGATACTGTTTCCTCAATCCTCAGGCTGAAAGTTTTTGAGTCTTCACCCAAATGGATCTCAGCTGAACTGCTGGCTGCTAAAAGACTCAAAGCTTAAAAGTCTCTAGTTCCTGGTCCTTGTGCCTTATATACCTTTCTGTTTCCTGTCATCACTTCCTGGGATTAAATGCATGTGCCTTTCCCAAGCAAGACATGAGATCTCAAGTTCTGGGTTAAAGGGGTGTGTCACCATGCCTGGCTGTTTCCAGTGTGGCCTTGAACTCACAGAGATCTGGATGGATCTCTGCCTCTGGAATACTAAGATTAAAGGCGTGTGCTACCATTGCATAACCTCTATGTTTAATATAGTGTCTGTTCTGTTCTCTGACCCCCAGATAAGTTTATTGGGGTGCACAATATATGAACCACACCAATGCAGCTTTATTGATTAACTAGTGGGAGTAACACATATTCATAGCATACATAAAGACATCCCATAGCACTTCCCCTTTTCTGCCTAATCAAAAAGGAAGGTTTTCATTTTAACATGATAAAGTTATATATAACAAAACAGTTATCAAGCAAGAATTACATTTACAATATCTAGTCTACTTGTATTTGACAAAATTAAAGAAAATATTCTATTATCTATCCTATTTTTGTGAGTCTAAATTTTCTTATCTAATTTACCTTTTATTATAACCAAGGAAAACTATAATTATAACTACCTAGTCTTCAACTCCATCAAAGACCCCAGAAGAATATAATATTACATGAGTAAACAGGAAATGCATTACAAGAAACTTCCATAGTTCTAAAAATGACAGAGACATCTAGCTGCCTGGACAGTCATCCAAAGTTTTTCTGTAATGTTGGAGCATCCATCTTCAGTCAATAGGCCTAGAGTATTTGGCAGACATTTTCAGCGAAGCAGGAAATTTTAAGATATATATGTTTGCCTATTTGGGCAAAGTTCATCAGTTCCTTTGTCCTGCAGAATATCATGCAGCTTCTTGTGGAAGCAAAGTTCAGTGGTAACTTTCTATGGGTCCTGCATGTTCAGTTTATACAACATACTGTCAAGCAGTCCAGGCAATGGTAATTTCTTGCCCAAATGACTAACTTTTGCCATAAAGAAAGCAAACTCCTTATGGAGTTTCTCCAATGACCATCATCTTCTCTGAAGTAGATTGGTGCTGCCAAGAGCAGACTTGTCTCAATGTCCAGAAAAGTCTAAGTTCTTGATACATTTTAAATGCCATATTATGTAGATCTTTGAAGTGTTTGAAGATTACCTACTTAATTGAAATATATCTATGTATACCTAGAAAACTTAACTAACATGACTATATATTTGATAATTTGATGACTATTAATCTGTATTTTTAGTTATATATTGTGATTTTAAATGAGTTGCATAAACATAATATCTTCAACAAGAATATATGTATATAAAATGACAAAATTAACTTCAAATTTGTATTAATAACCCAGAATTCATACTAATGTAAAATAGGTAAGATTAAGAGTTGTTCTCTCTCTTTGCTTGGGTTTCCAGCCTGACTATAACCTGTTTTGCCATAGACCAGTGCAGCTTTATTTATTAACCAATAGTAATAACACATATTCACAGCACACAGAACGACATCTCACAGCATGAAGCTGTTGCCTTTCCTCTCTCCTGTGCCTGGGTCTAGAAACCTAGGATGGTGCCCACCCAACCAGTGCTAGAGGTGCAGGGCAGCTGCTGGTTGATTGCACCACAAACCAAAAATTCAGGAGGTGGGGCATCTGTGTCCTCCACCAATTCAGTCCCAAGATTGTTTTACTGATCTGAGCTATTCTTATGAGTGTAAGATGAAATCTTAAAATAATTTTGATTTTTATTTTCCTGATGACTAAGGATGTTACTTTAAGTGTTTATTAGACATTTGACTTTCCTCTTTTGAGTTTAGAGTTGTATCCCATTTTAAAAATAGGTTATTTGTTTTCTTGATATCTAGTTTTTTGAGTTATCTATCTATCTATCATCTATCATCTATCCCTCTATCTATCTATCTATCTATCTATCTATCTATCTATCTATCATCTATCATCTATCTACCTATCTATTATCTATCTATAGACACACACACACACACACACACACACACACACTTTTTTTAAAATTTAGTCCTCTCTCAGTTGTAGTATTAGTTAAAAAAAATCTTTCCCCATTCTGTAAGCTGCTGCTTTATCCAAATGATGGTGTTCTTTGCCATGAAGAAATGTTTTAGTTTCATGAGGTCCCAATTATTATATGTTCAATTTAGTGCCTGTGCTAGTGGTGTTCTGTTCAAAAAGACTTTTCCTGTGTCAATGACTTCAAGACTATTCCCCACTTTCTCTTCTATCAGGTTCAGTATACCTGATTTTATGTTGAGTTCTTTGATCCATTTGGACTCAAAGTTTTTGCAGCAAGATTAATATGAATCTATTTGGATTCTTTTACATGAAGCCATCAGCCACCATTTGCTCAATATACTATCATTTACCCAGTGTGTATTTCTTGTTTCTTTATCAAATATAGGTATCCATAGGTATATGGGTTTCTTTCTAGGACTTCAGTTCAATTCCATTGATGAACATGTTTGTTTTGTGCAAATAACACAGTATTTTTATTACCATGTCTGTGTAGTAAAATTTGAAATTGGAGATTGTGATACCTTCTGGAGTTCTTTTACTATTCAGAATTTTTTCAGTATTCTCTTTTTTTTCACATGAAGCTGAAAGTTGCTCTTTCAATATCTGTGAAGAATTGTGTTGGAATTTTTATGGGGATTGCTTCGAATCTGTAGATTGCATTTTGTAGGAATGCCATTTTTTTTTAACTATTTTAATCCTACTGATCTATGAGCATGGAAGATCTATCTTCTTTTTTTTTTTTTTTTTTTTTTTGTTTTTTTTGAGACAGGGTTTCTCTGTGTAGCTTTGCGCCTTTCCTGGGACTCACTTGGTAGCCCAGGCTGGCCTCAAACTTACAGAGATCCGCCTGGCTCTGCCTCCCGAGTGCTGGGATTAAAGGCGTGCGCCACCACCGCCCGGCCTATCTTCTTATATATTATTTAATTCCTTTCTTCAATGTTTGAAATAATTTATCATGCAAATCTTTCACTTGCTTGGTTGAAGTCACCCAAAGATATTTTATATTGCTTCAGGACACGGTGAAAGGTGCTGTTTCCTTGATTTCCTTCTTAGTCAATTTGTTATTTATACATACTGATTTTTTTGTGAATTTTGTATGGAACTACTTTCCAGAAAGTCTTTAACAGCTATAAGAGTTTCTCAGTAGAATTTTTTAGGATCATTTATGTATAGTATTACATATTCTGCAAATCAAGATACTTTGACTTCTTCCTTTCCAATTTGCATCTTGTTGATCTTCTCCAATTGTCTTATTCCCCTAGCTAAGACTTCAAATACTATATTGAATAGATATGGAAAGATTTGACAGCCTTGTCCGTGATTTTTGTCAAATTGCTTGCTTTGAGTTTCTTTCCATTTAAGTTGATAATAGCTACAGGCTTGCTACAATAGAACTTTATTATGTTGAGATATGTCCCTCATATCCAAAATATCTCAAGGACGTTTATCATGAAATGGTGTTGGGTTTTGTCAAGAACTTTTCTGCATCTAATGAGATGATCATGTGGGGTTTGTTTTTATTTGCTTATAAGATAGATTACATTTGTCAATTTATGTATGTTGAACCATCTTGCGTCTTGGGGATGAAGCCCACTTGATCATAGTAATCTTTTTTGCTTTGTTCATTTTTTCATTTTTTAAATTTATTTACTAAATTTAATTTTACATATCAGCCACGGATTCCCTTGTTCTCCCCCCTCACACCCCACCCCACCCCCACCTTCCCCCCAGTCCACCCCCCATTTCCATCTCCTCCAGGGCAAAGACTCCCCTGAGGATTGAGT
Source organism: Peromyscus leucopus (assembly GCF_004664715.2). Taxonomy (NCBI): domain Eukaryota; kingdom Metazoa; phylum Chordata; class Mammalia; order Rodentia; family Cricetidae; genus Peromyscus; species Peromyscus leucopus. Next base: position 26,054,132 of record NC_051070.1, read on the forward strand.
TCAACCTGGTAGATTCAGTCCAGGCAGGTCCAGTCTCCTCCTCCCAGGCTGAGCCAAGTGTCCCTGTATAAGCCCCAGGTTCCAAACTGCCAGTTCCTACAATAGACAGCTGGCAATGGTCGAGAGACAGCCGGAACTGACCTGCTTTGTTCTTATATTCTGTTTGCAAGTATTATGTTGAGAATTTGTGCATATATGGTCATAATGGAAATTGGTCAGAAATTCTTTCTTTGTTGGGTCTTTATATGGTTTAGGTATCAGAGTAACTGGGATCTCATTAAACAAATTGGGCAATTGGGCAATGTACCTTTTCCTTCTATTTTGTGGAATAATTTGAGGATGATTGTTGGCATGAACTTTTTTTTTTTTTTTTTTTTTTTTAAGTCTCCAATGTTTTCTGTACCAAGACCATCTGTCCCTGGGTGCTTTTAGTTGAGAGATTTTTAACTACTGTTTGTGCTTCATTGGGGCTTTAATGTCTGTTTAAATTACTTCTCTGATCTTTTTTTTTTTATTAAGGAAGTTTTTATTCATTTTACATACCAACCACAGATCACCCTCTCTTTCCTACTCCCTACCCTTCAGCCTCCCTCCCCCATTTCCCTCTTCCAAAAAGGTAAGGCCTCCCATGGGGACTCAGCAGGGCCTGGTGCATTCAGTAGAGGCAAGTCCAAGCCTTGCCCCTTTCATCAAGGCTGTGCAAGGTATGGGCTCCAGAAAGCCAGCTCATGCACCAGGGATGGATCCTAATCTTACTGCCAGGGGGCCCCTTAAGCAGATCAAACAAAGGCCTAGTCCAGTCCCATGGAGGCTCCACAACTATTGGTCTAAAGTTCATGAGTTCCCACTAGTTTGGTTTGGTTGTCTCTGTAGGTTTCCTCATCCTGATCTTGATGCTCATTGCTCATAGAATCCCTCTTCTCTCTCTTTGACTGGTCTCCTGTAACTCTGCCTGTTGATTAGCTGTATATCTCTGCAACTCCTTCCATCAGTTACTGGATGAAGGCTCTATGATGACAGAACCAGACAGAAGAGAAAGTAGGAAGTATTCTTGAATGCATTGGCACAGGAGACCATTTTCTTTTCTGATATTGATTTAACTTTTGTAAGTGGTATGAATTGAGAAAATTATTCATATCTCTTAGATTTTCCAGTATAGTGGAGTATAGATTTTTTAAAGTATGCCCTTGTGATTCTTTGAATTTCCTCAGTGTTTGTTGTTATATTCCACTTTTCATCTCTAATTTTGTTAATTTGGATATTCTGTGTCTTTCAGTTAATTTATATAGAGGTTTGTCAATCTTATTGATTCTCAAAGAACCAACTATTTGTTTCATTTATTCTTAATATTTCTTTATGTGTTTGTTTCTATGTTATTCGTTTCAATCCTAAATTTAATTATTTCTTGCCATCTACTCTTGTTGGGTGAAATTTCTTATTTTTGTTCTGTAGCATTTAGGTATGCTGTTAAGTTACTAGTATCAGAGCTCTTCAACTATTTTATGTACACACTTAGTGCCATGTACTTGCCTCTTTGAACTGTTTTCTTTGTCTCCCTTAAGTTTGTGCAAATTGTATTTTCATTTTCATTCAATTCTAAGAGTCTTTAGTTTCTTTCTTATTTTTGTCTTGACTGGTTTTCATTCAGTAGAGAGTTGTTCAGTTTTCATGAGTTTGTAAGCTTTCTGTTGTTGATAACTAAGTTTAATCCATGGTGGTCAGATAGAATGCAGGGGATTATTTCAATTTTCTTATTGACTTGCTTTGTATGTGAGTATGTGTCAATTTTGGAGAAAGTTACATGAGGTGCTGAGAAGAAGGTATATTCTTTTATGTTTTAGTGAAATAAATATCTGCTAAGTCCATTTGGTTTATAACATCACTTAACTCTAGCACTTCCATTGAGTTTTTTTCCCCCATATCTATTGGTGAGAGTAGAATATTGAAGTCTCCCACTATCAGTGTGTGAGCTCCAATATGTGATTTAAACTGTAGCGGTGTTTCTTTTATGAACTTGGGTGTCCTTCTGGATGGTACATAGATGTTATGAATTGCAATGTCCTCTTGATGGATTTTCCCTTGATGAATATGTAGTGTCCTTACCTATCTCTTCTGATTAGTTTTGGTTTGAAGTCTATTTTGTCAGATATTAAAAGGACTATATCAGCTTGCTTCTTGTGTTTACTTTCTTAGAATATCTTTTTCTAACCCTTTACCCTGACTTTAATTGATGTTAAAATCCTTTCCTTGGATAAAGCAGAAGGATGAATCGTGTTTTGCATCCATTCTGTCAGTCTGTTTTTTCGTTGGGGGACTTGAGACCATTGATGTGGAGAGAAATCAGTGAGCAGTGTTCATTGATTTCAGTTATTTTGTTGTTATGCTGTGCAGTGCTTTGTGTGTGTGTGTGTGTGTGTGTGTGTGTGTTCCTTTGATTTGCTGGTTTGGAATTCTTTATTTTCTTATGAGTGGTTAGCCTCTTTAGGTTTAAGGATTCCTTCTACCACTGCTTGTAGTTCTTGATCTGTAGATATATAATGCCTAAATTTGGCTTTATTAGGGAGTGTCTTATTTTCTCCATCTATTATGATTGGAAGTTTTGCTGAGTATAGTCGTTTAGGATGGCATCTGTGGTCTCTTAGAGTCCATAGAACATCTGTCCAGGCCCTTCTGGCTTTTCAAGTCTCAATTGAGAATTCAGGTGTAATTCTAATAGGTCTGCCTTTATATGTTATTGGATCTTCCCATGCAGCTTCCTATGCATTCTTTCTATATTCTGTTAAGTGTTTTGATTATTATGTACTGAGAGTACTTTTTTTCTGTTTCAACTCTTTGGTTGCTTCTTGTACCTTGAAGCAATATCTTCTTTATGTTAAAGAAATTTTCTTCTATAGTTTTGATAAAAACAAAACAAAACAAAACAAAACTTTTCTCTGTGTTTGCCCTGATTTCTCCTCCTTCCTCTATTCTTATTGTTCTTAGATTTGGTCTCTTCATCCCAGATTTCCTGGATGTCTTATGCCAGAATGTTTTAGATTTAACATTTTCTTTCACCTAAATATCTATTTCTTCTATCAGGGCTTCAGTGCCTGAGATTGTCTTCCAACTTTTGTATTCCATGGATGAAGCTTGCTTCTGTGGTTCCTATTCCAGGTCTTCTGTTTTTCATTTCCAGATTTGTGTTTTCATTATTGATCTAATTTTCATTTTCAGTTCTTGAACTGCTTTCTTTATTTCCTCCTAGTGTTCATTATCTCTTCATAGATTTCTTTAAGGGTTTTATTCATTTTCTCTTTAAGGACCTCTATCCTAATCTCAAAGGTTGTTTTAAGGTCCTTATCTTGTGCTTCACCTATATTATAATACTTAGGGCCTACTGTGGTAGGGTTGTTGGGCTTTAGTAGAGACACATTATTCTGGATGTTTTTACACTCATGTCTAGGCATCTGGGTTTGGGAACACTATAATTCTAGGTGCTGGTATTTGGTTTTGTCTTTGTTGGGTAGGTATTTTATTCCTTGATCTTTGTTGCTCTCTTTGATTCTTAGGAGCATGTGCTGACTGTGTGTTTCCTGGTAGGAAATTCTTCTGGAATCCTGATAGCTGTGGCCACTGGGAGTTCCAGGTAATATGTGTTTCTAAGTATTGGGAACTGATGCTTAGGAATGAGGGTAGAGGGAAGGCTGAGGTGGTCCCTAGAAGGGAGGATATGCTTAGTCCCTTGGGAATGATGGCAGAGAGTGAGGAGAGGCCTCAGCATGCAGTCTGATACAGAGCTAGGGTGGAGACTGGGGATTTGGACCTGGAGGAATGCAGGGAGAGTTGAAGATTTGGAGTTAGCCTATCTGTTTCTCTGGTATGAGTGGCCTGTGAGTTCCTAGGGAGTGCCTGTTGAAGTTGGTAGCTGGGATAAAACATTTAATTAATGGGGTAAAGGAAGTTTAGGGGTAGATCTGTGAGATCTACTGGAGATCAGGGGGAGCTTTCTGCTACAGAGTTCAAGATTAGTCTCTGGGGTTGGATTTGGATGAACAGAGAATGAAGTAAAGATCTGAAATTATTACATCTGCTTCCCTGGCTAGAGTGAGTGGCTTGCAGGTTCGCAGGTGACACTTGCTGGGAACAAAGACATACTTATATAAATATGTAATATATACTGAGTGTAGTTTATTCACATATATGTATCAACAGTTTTATATTTTATACAGCTCTTTCTTAGCTTCAACTGTGTATGTGAATATAGATATTCTATAAAATTTGCTTCAAATTGTATTAGTTTTAACTCACTGATTTTAAGGGCGTTTAAATGTTAATTTTTCATATTTGTTGTCAATTTACTTCTAGTATAGTTAGAAAGACTACTGTAGTGATCATATTGATATTATTCTTTAATATTTTCTTATCTATCAAAAGATATCTGACTAATGATACTAATGATACTTATCATTTTAAACTATTCTGTGATATAGATTTTTCTCTATTAGTTTAAAAGTGTCTGTTGGTGGTTTATAAAGCTACTAAGGGTGTGTGTGTGTGTGTGTGTGTGTGTGTGTGTGTGTGTGTGTTTGTGTGTGTGTGTGTGTATTGTTCTTATGGAGGTCTTCTTCAAATCAAAAAATCATGACTCACTTCAAAATGTGAAAGAAAACAGTTTCTAATTCATTCTTTCACAAAAGTATGCCTATTTCATGATCACTACACCTTTATTATTGGCATAATAGAAAGGGGGCTCTTGTGGTGAAAACTGAGAAGAAATTAAGCTTAGCAGTTTAGAATTGCGATGACACTTAAAGTGAGCTGTGTGATTCATGCAGAATAATATGTCCTTCTAACACATCCATCAGCTAATTATAACGCTTCTCTAAATCAATCTGCTCTATAACCGTAGGTTTCAAAAGAGTACTCTTTAAAAGTTAAATTTAACCCTAGACACCTCAAAATTAGAGAGTTTCCAGGAAAATTGTGACTTTAATGCAGTGTTCTAGATGTCAAATTTGGACTGTTTAATCAGAGGAGCAATCGTGTTCACTGAGTCAAAAATTTATTCTACAATAAATTGAAGCTCTCAGAAAACTCTCAAGTCCTTTTCTTATTTTTGAAGACCGTGATGTCCTTCAGTCAAGGGCTAAGTTCCTGGCTGTTCTAATATGTATGCATTCATTGATGGGGCTGGTCCAGTGAGGTAATACATGTGTCTATTGAATGTATCCTTTTTCCTGGACAGTTTAGTTCTGAATGGTAGGGTTCTAGTAAAAGTAACTTGCTTCTTTGACCTTCTCCCTGTTCTGATGCCTGTCATTCTAATTCTTTACCTCATTAAAGGTTTGAGTTGTTTCTAAATCCCTGATCATTTTTGGTTATTGATTCTATATAGTGATAAATATGGAGATAATAACCTTAGTTTAATATATTCTCTGACTTAAGTATTATCTTGGTCTTTAAGTAGACCTACTATCTTGAGAATCCATTGTGTTCTTTCTTTAAACTGGTAATAGGAGGGAGAGGGGAGAAAACTCAAAGAAAATATATGTGTTCAAGAACCTACCAAATTATCATAACTAATATTCTGCTAAGCATTGTACTTAAAAATAACAAATGTAACTTGGAAATACCTCTAACTACAACCTTATGGCTGTGTGTAGGATATGGTATCAGTCACTATTCTGTGCTAAACCATGCATTCAGTTGTTTCCATTTATATTGCATCAAAGCAGTTGAAATCCAATTGAAAAGTTTCTTTAGACAGCCATTGTGTGGGAACATGATGTCAATATTAATAAAGGCTGACTTTCCCCTTGGCTCACTTCTTACAGATAAGCTTTTCAATAATACACTGCTGCACCAAAGGTCTGATGGGACTGGGAATAGTAAAAAACACTAATAAAAGAATGTTGAATGTTTTTATATTAAATTTCCCCACAGGCAAACTGAAAAGCCTACTTAGAGAACGCCAATCAACATGGCACTTATTAAATGTAACAAGAGTCCTGTTACAACAGATCTTTAAAGCCCTAAAAACGAATTAGGAAACAGAGACAAAAGACAATTGCAAATTCATTTTTAAATGCAAACTCTGGACATATCATCTCATAGGCACTAAATTGATAATGGTTTATTTGAGCTCCAGAAAGCATTCCTGTACAGGAACACACAACTTCTGAAAATTTTGTTTGGTTGAAGAAAGTAGACTCCTTTACTTAAAAAAAAAAAGTATGTAGACATTTGTCTTACAATGTTATCCAACAGACAAAAACGACTGACTCAGTAATTTAGTCACATTCTATTTATTTCTTTCAAAATAATCCAAGTGATGGCACACCAAGTTGTTGACTAAAATAACAATTGGTGAATTGGAGAAAAGGAGGGAATTGTTAATTTTAATTAATATGAACCTAGCAAGCTGTATGGCAATTGAGAACAAAAAATAAACACTTGGGGTTCTTGAAAAGCATATCAACATTAATAACTTGGGGGTTGTCCTCAATCCACAGACTTACCAGCCATCACTTTCATCTAAAGTTAAGCAATATCAAGGTGGTGACAAATATATTAAATCTGCCCATCTTTGAGAACTTGAACCCCAGGCTGAGACTTTGACTTGGGTGCAGTAATAAAAATAAACCCAATGATTAAATGTTCATTATTTCTCACAGACATGGGGGGAGATAGAGATGCTTGCTGGGACTTGAAGATAGGAGAGCATAATTGCTATTAAGCATTTATAATTTTGCTAAATATCATGGTGGTTTTATTGCTTGGGAAAACCAAAAAACTCTCCAAAAGAAACTTCTACATTTGTCAAGTTAAATTTCCCATTGTACATGACAACAAATGCATTAAAAATTTAGAGAAAGCATAATATGTAGTATTAAATATAGGATTGTGAAATTTTTATTGAGTTCCATTTTAACCCAGAAGAACTGTATTGATTATAATCCATGCATACTTATCAAAATATTTACATAATTTAAATAGAATTATTCTTTCAAATATATTTATCTATTCAACTACCTTGTCTTTTCAAATTAAGTAAACTTTTAGTAAATTCAAAGATGAATCTTTGAATATCAGTGTATAAATTAAGAAATTTATTACATGACTGAGTAACTTACTGGCGTGATTATCACTGAATATTATATTTCAATTGAATTTACCAAGATACAAAACAGTTTGTCAGAGTGTAGAATATTTTATTTGTTATAAGTGTAATATATTTTTCTTAAATATTTTAAGTTGTCTGCATAGAAAGGATTTCAATGCTATGAGCTCTACTTCCGAACCCTCAAAAATGTTTTTGAGATTTATTTTTGTTTTTATTTGTGTGTGGGTGCATGTTACATGTGTGTGGGTCCACACAGGTGATAGAAGAAGGCATCGAATCTCCTAGAGCTGGAGTTCCTGGCAATTATGAGCTGCTCAACATGACTACTGGACCCCAAACTCGGGTTCTCTGGAAGAGCAGCAGGCGTTTTAGCCATTGAGTCATTTCTCCAGAGCCACTTTGAAAATCCACATTTTTTTCCTGGAGTCTTAATGAGAATACAAATAAAGATCTCTTTTATTCATGTTTAGTCACCATCGCTGTTTTGTTGCAGTTTAAAGAGTTCTGTATGTTGATCACTAATAAGGAAAATAAGTTACAGAAATTAAACTCTTACCAGATCCCTTTGAATTTCTTTCAACTAATGTGTATTTTCATTCATTGTAAGCTCTTGTGAAGGGAGAATCCTATCTGACACTTCTTTGTATCTTGTCTCTGGTACCTGTATCAGATCTTACAAACTGTAGAATTTTAAATAAAATATTCTCTTAATAATAATGGTGATTTATTTCTTCTTCCCAAAGAGTTGTTGAAACAGCTTATTCTTATCATGTACCGCACCTGCATGTTCATATTTTCTAATTTGCATGATCCTAAGCACAAAAAGTTCTAGCTTTGAATTCATTCACTTCTGGGAAAATCAACATTCCTGGTGGGGTTCATTTAGGTTCTGTTTTGTCAAGATGAAAATTAATTCACTGCACATACAAGGCACTTTATACTTTAAACACACTGATGACTAAGTAGCCCACTATTCGTAATCTGTATTAGTGTATGAGAGGTGTGTGTATGTTTGTGTGTGCTTGTGCCTCTGTGTGTGTGTGTGTGTGTGTGTGTATGAGCCTCTCTCTCATTGTGTGTGTGTGTGTGTGTGTGTGTGTGTGTGTGTATGCACAAACCTGAAGTAATTTCTCAGGGAGGTATCCACCTTAATGAGAGACAGGATCTCTGATTGAAAGCAGAGGTTTCTTAATTAGCATAGTCTCGTTGGTCAGCAACACCAGGGACCCACCTATCTCTGCCTCCCAGTATTGCAATTGCAAATGTAGGCCAATAGGCCTTGCATGGCATCTGGAAATTGAACTTGGATCCTCATCCTTGTTCAACAAGTGTGTTACAAGCTACAATATCTCTCCAGACTATTATTTGAGTTTTTTTTTTTTTAATGCAGTGGGTACTTTTATAAACTTTTACTAAACTAAGTGAATAGAAAGTTCCAGGAGATGTAGGGCCATCCAAGGATAACTGAAACAAAAAATTAGTTGACCACAATGAAATGTGTTTCTTTTGAATTCTGTAGATTTTTAGCTGCTTTGTTGGTCTGAATGACACAGCTCAAAAGTATACCTTGCTGTGCATGCAAAAGGATTTCAATTAACTCATACCCAAACCCTTTAGAGCCCTTGACTTCATCAGCCTGGTAACAGTTGTTACCACAGATTTTATTGAGTAATTGTACTAATATTCTGGAAGATAATATTACAACATGAATTCTAATTGGTCTTAATAGTGAAAACCCAGAGTCAGATATAGGGGTAAATGCTGAAAGATCAGAGAAGTAAAGTAGCCAGCTACTAGAGAGACTTCTTAAACTCTACCGAATCCTCAGACCTAAAGGTGGCTGAGCTCCCACCTTATATTCCTCTTTCCACCCAGCCATATCACTTCCTATCTCCACCTCCCTGGTGCTAGGATTCAAGGTATGTGCCTCCCAAGTATAAGGATCAAAGACATGAGATCCCAAGTCTGGGAATAAAGGTGTGAGCCTCCACTGCCTGGCTGTTTCTCTTATAAACTGGATCAATCTCATGTATCCCAGGGAGTCCTTCCTCCTCCCAAGTGCTGGGATTAAAGATGTGTGCCACCACTGCCTAGCCTCTATAATTAAATAGTGACTAGCTCCATACTCTGATATCCAGGCAAGCTTTATTTGTTAGAGAACAAACAAAATATCACCACATAATATCCTGAGTGCAAAACTATTTTGTAAACTAAATGTGAAAAATAGTCATTGTAAATGAAGATCTTAATTTTTTTCCACATTTAGACAGTTTTCATTATTTAGATTTCAGATAATTTAGGCTATAAAAAAGATGTCACATTTATCCTTTAAGTGGCTATATATCAGAATATTACCTTAAGTTCACATTGAACCTTTCCACTTTCCATAAATTTGTATTTCTTTTTTAATAAGATTGGTTTTGAGAGTTTGAACCAAATATTAACACAATCCATTTACTTTTTATAACTTCTTAATTTTATTGTTTCTCAGTTGTTACACATTCCAGAAATTCATACTTGAAAGACTCCAGGTATGGTGTTGCTTAGGGAAATGACTGCTTTTGACCCTCTGCATACAGCACAGCATCTACTCTGGCGATGTGGCCTTACATCTTACACATTGCTTCCCTGGTGATGGCCAGTACAAGATGATAATCATATTTATATCATGCTGTCAAAACAGAAACATTACTTTTAATGACATTTCAAATAAAGTAATTTAACACTACAAATGATGTTTACATTGTGGGTTTTTGTTATTTAAATTGAATTTATTATGTGGTCAGATATGGACAAAGGGAACTCTAGATGAATAATATGGGGGAAGGCAGGAAAACTAAGAGTTACAAGAACTTGTGCATGTGTGTTATATAGTGCTTCATAAATAAGAAGAAAATATTTTAAAATTATTTGTACATGCCAAATTAATCTCCCTCCCTCTTCCCTTACCCCTATTTATATGATCACGTGGCAATCAACTTGAAGGAGAGTTCTAAAGTACTTCTAAGTTTCACCCACTCATGTCTCCAACATTCTTTTTTTTTTTCTGTTACTAAGTTTAACAAAGAGCAAAGATCTTAGAAGAGCAAAGAATAAAGGATTTTTTGACATTAAATGTCTGAAGCTCAGTTTCTACTGTCTATAATATGAGAATAGATATCCATTTAGATCAGCTTATCACAGGGAAAAATCAAACAATTTAAAACTAAGTAAAATCTGTGGAAAAAATACAAAACACCTTAATGAATTAAGGGAGGGGAGAAATTCATTCAATTTCATACAAAACTAGTGATGAGTGAAAATATTACAAGTTAGCCTAGGAAATATTCCTCAGTTCATTTACTTGCCCCAAAGAGACTTGATTGATATGTTTTACCAGGGTCATCAAGCCATTATTTATATTGTAGCATAGTCCAAGTTTTAAGGTGGTGGTTACAAGTGTAAATATTAATTCAAACTTCATGGTTGCTCTTCACTATTTACAATCACTGGATAGGATTTTAAAACTCACACTTTTTTAACTACAAAATGCATAATATCAAATTAAAGGGTGTCTGAGAATTAAGTTTGTTTTTGTTTCCAAGAAGAGAAACAGATACCACAAAACGTTGAAAACATCACGAATGACACTGTGCTCATGTTTCACAAAGAGAAGTGTTGACAGCAAGTTCAAGTTTCTCTTCTTTCTCTTGTTCCTTTGGGTTTTGATTTACGTGACTCAAAAGGTTAAACTTAGTAAAGTATGGGAGAAAAATGGTTTTCCAAGTGACAGTTTTAGACATTCTACAGTTCTGATATATTAACGGGTGCATTTGCGTATCCAACGACTATTGGAAAATTACACCATATAGACAGTTCCTAACATAGCAGAATTCTTGTCTAAAGTGCAAAATTATTAATTATAAAGATATTATTATAGTCTCAATTTGACTGGAAGGTATGCTAAGGGGAAATTTTCAATGTGTTTGTTGTTACTGTTTAATCCAAAGTCATTGGGCACTGTTTGTATCACTAGTAACCACTCCCCAATTTATAAGTAAGTACACATGTTTGGAAGAATTCCAGTGAGGTAGGGGAGAGGTTGATTAAGATGCGTCTTTGTGGAACCTAAGGTCTTATGAGGCAGATGTATTTAAACATGTAAATAGCACAAGACAGAATAAAGTAATTGCCATTTAGAGGTTCAAAGTGCTGTGAGGGTCCAAAGGAAGATGTAATTAATTCTGACTTATAAGGAGAGGAAAGCTCAATGGGAAAGAGTTTTTGAAGGGGGCCTTGAAAGAGATGCAGTAATTTGGAGAGGAGAAAGAGGATGTTCCATGCAGAGCCAAGAATGTCAGTGCTGAGGCACAGAGTATACCCGAGACACTTATGATTTGGACACAAAACTCTTGACATATAATCCAAATGGAAATTTCCAGTACAACAGAGTCATGACTTGAGGACTGATTTGTGCATTTTCTTTCTTGGTGTAAATTTTTCTACAGCAATTTATATAGGGTTTGCAAATTTCTAGGTAAGTTCTTTGGAATACCTAAGTAAAAAATAGTGTTTTCCTTGTATTTTAGAACTAAATAATATCTAGTAGCAACTTAATTCTGAACAAATTTTGTATATATAAAGATTGTACACAACTCAATTTCTTGCTATAAATAATTTCCAGTTTCATTATTTCTGTGATACATGCATATACAAAGTGGGCCTTGTTTACTTATGAAACAGTAGACATATTTCACCCAAATTGCTGGAGTTAGAACAACTAGTAAAAAGCATCAATACCACTGGACATTCAACTATGAAATACAATCAAATTTCATCTACATATTCAGATTCTTTAACTATTGTTCTAGACCATAACACTTAGAAATTTTACATTCTTTTAGTTATCAAGAATTAAAGAGAGAATAAGCCTTTATTTTTAAATCTCTACTGTCATTTGAAAGAATGTTTATACCATATATATATGTATATATATTATAATCATTATGTTAAATACTACAGAATTCTTATAGAACAAGGAGCCAATGCTTCATTTATTTGCTTTATTAATAGTCAGTTATTTTAAATGGAAAATACTGTAGCAAGATACAGTTGGTATCTGAATAATATATTTGTCCAAGGGAATAAAGGACCTCATTATTTTAAAGTGTTTCTTATAGCTACTACTAAAGCAACTTCTACCTGAATTTTATTGGTCATTATTTTTAAAGAGTAACCATAAAGTAAATTCATTTGCTTTTATTTTTCTTGTTTTAACTACAAATTTTCAGTGCTTATTCCTTATATTACAATAAACAAGTTGAAGATAATTGCCAAGTATGGTGAAAATTTACCCATTGTCTTATGTCTCCACTAACCTGAAGCTCATGTCAGGGCCTAGGGTGAAGTGAGTGTCACTGTCTTAATTACTTGGAAAGGAGATGAGATCTTCTACCTGGCACAGCCAGTTCACATTGAGAAAGACCATTTCCCAGGGAAGTTGGAACTGAGGGTCAAGCAGATAAGCTTCTAAATGTTCAAATACAAGTCCTTGTCACATCCAGGGTCATATTTTGTATGTATGTATGTATGTATGTATGTATGTATGTATGTATCTATCTATCTATCTATCTATCTATCTATCTACCTATCTATCTATCATCTTCATCTATTCATCCCATAATTATGCTATTTTACTGCCCCTAAATAAATCAAACAAAAAGACTCTTTCCATCAATATTGATCCAGATGATAAATACCTAGTTTGGGTTTTTAGGATCAGAATGTACAGTATAAAAGTCATTCAATTGTTTTAGCAATCTAAGTAACAATTGCATAAATTAAATTCATATACTCACCATAAAATAGAATTGATATAGACGGGACTATTTTCAGCTTAAGAATGAAGCTTCTTATTCCCAATGAGACTCCATTGGAGAAAAAGAAAGAAAGGGCATGGAGGTGAATAGATAGGGAGGTAAGCATGGTCTAGGAGAGTTGGAGGGTGGGAAACCATGATCAGAATATATTGCATGAAAAACATTTTTTCAATAAAAAAATAAAGAAAAGAAAATATATAATGAGGCTTTATTGTTTTGAGTACTTTATTAACATTCCAGATGGATGTGGAAAATGAGCCCTAAGAATTTATTTTTTTCTATGTGTGAGCACTTATGACACATTTGGATATTCAGAAAAACTTAAACTGACTCCTGGGCATGTTTCTTACACCACAGCTGTAGAATATTATATCCATATATTTAACTTTAATTGGCTTAATTTTTAGTCAAATACTAGGGATTACTCATGTGAAAATCTTGGTAAGTCCATAAAACTCAAAGAGAAAACTTTGCTTTTTAAAGTTATGTAATGCCTTGGGTTTAAAATTTAAAGTAGATAATAATAACTCAGTAACATGATTTTCCATTGAGAATTCAGATTTAATTCTTTGGTTCCACGAGACAGTAGCTTTTGAATTGAATTCCCAAAATAGACATACTCAGTTAAAGAAATATAGTTTGGCAGATGTATGTAGATCAGTAGCAGAGTGCTTGCTGAGCATGTTTGATCATATGTAGATCACAATTACTTCCCTTCCCCAACTCTTCCTGATCTACTCTCTTACTTTCCCATACAACTTTGTGTCTTCACCCCCATTTCTACCCCTGTCCTCATCTAGAAAAATCAGTGCTATGAAAATAATTTTGTATATGTGGCTTTCCAGTGAAGTGTAATGGACTTACTGCAGGCTACACTTTTAGAGAAAACTAAACCTTCCTCTCCTGGTAGCTAGGAATTATCAATAGTTACTTGCCTAGGAATGACATTGTGCCCAACTACTGGGAAAATTCTAATATATCCTTTTCTAGGACAGTTACAAAGTATATTATCATATGAAACACATAAAGCAAGCTACTTAATTTCTTCACATAAAACACTGTCTTTTAATAAATATTTCTAGTTCGGTCTGTCACTTTGGAAAATGTTGTTTTATGATTGGTAATTTGTGAATATTTAGCTTGCTTTTTACAATAAAAACTAAAAAACAGAAGTGGGTCTTATGGTAAAATAAATTATTTCAGAATAATTTAAGTGAGTTATTTTTTCTCCATCCCTAAGGTTTTTGTGTTATCAATCAGTTTTGATTTTTTTGTAATATATTTTTCTGTCTACTCTTTTCTTTTACAGGAAAAGCATTGGTCCAGCAGATGTGATATATACTTTTATGTGGCCAAAAGAAAATATTGATTTATCATTCCTTGAAAAAGTCACAATTTTTCCATAACATTTTAGCATAATTTTCCTATAGTTATGCATAATATCTGGACTAAAGTGAGTTAAATATAAATAAATATATAAAAACATACTCAATGAAATTAAGGTGCAAAACTACCAATTTATTCATATATAAACTTGAGAAAACAACAATACCTATTAGGTAAATTAACTTTTATTCATTCGACAGAAAAATAAATGATGAAAATGAAGACATTGAAAAGGGTTTTATACTATACAACTTTCTTAACAAAATCTGTACATTTGTTGGTATTTCCAAACAAGAAAAGAAACAGAAAATGTACTTATCTAGTGTGTTTACCAAAATGTCTATTTCAAGGATTTAGTAAATAATATGTCACTACAGTAGACAGATGGATCCTACCACCTATTAACTCTAGTAGCATTTTGTCTTCAAGGTTCAGTGATGACCATCACTTCAGGTTTTGCAGTGTTCAAAGGCCAAGCCAAGTAATACACATCTTCACTGATAACCAACCATTGCAAACATCCCAGGCTTTTGTCATCACAGCAGGTCCAGAGCCATCCATCAGAGTTCATCTTTCTGTCATGTACATTTAACGTCAGCATGAGCTAGCAGCTCAGAGCCGATGTTACTGAACACTGCAATTGTCCCCATCAGAATAAGGCTAAATAAGCTAAAAGTTGAGTGTGTGTGTGTATGTGTGTGTGTGTGTGTGCTTGCATGTCTGTGGGTTCTTTAGGTGATCTGCATGGGTATTTTCTAAGAGTTTTCTTCTTTGTAGAATCATTGATAGGGAAGTAAGGTAGAAAGCCTTTAGAATATGTAGCCTGCCATATTGCTTCCTGACACGGTACCCTTTGACTTGGAAGAAAGGGTCTTAGTCAGTTCACAGCAATTGCTGCATTGCTCTTTTTAAATTCCAAAGTGGGACTATGTGCCTTAACCTAGACAATATTAGTACCATATGCTTCCTAATGTTTTGATTCCCTAGGGTACACTTGGGCAATCTGAACATCAGATAATGCTTTCTATCCTCCCCAGAACCCAGGTCATATTCTGAGAATAAATTAGGTTTAAAAAGAAGTGAAGAGACTCTATGAGGCCACTGGGGTACTATCTCAAGATTCACAAGTTGAAGACAAGGGGTGTTGCAATTTTTTCCAATATCTGAAATAAGGATTTATTTCAGGCTTTGGCAGAGGAGTGGATCAACTAATTGCCTGCAGTTTGAATTGATAAAACATATACAGACACACTTTTGAATAATATGATCATATCCAGTGTGCACTTGGCTCTGGTGAAGGGCAGAGGGGGCATGGTTCAATTAGGAAACATTATGAATCAATAATGGGATCAATTAATATATTATAGTACATTATGTGTTTGGCTTGATAGAATGGCTTGCTTTTATTATTTTTGAAGAGATAAAGTTTTACCAAAGGGGTTATTACTTCAGAAGCACCCTAGCATATTCACAGAGATGAAGCAAATGTAAGTGGAAACACATTTGATAGTTGAAGTCCATTTGAAAGAGAATATCTTTTATGAGAAAGAAAACTGCAAAGACAGAAAGAATGCCTTGAACATATATCTAATAAAAATATCTTTTCTTCAAAGGATCTGGAGCGTTTTAATAAGTTAACTTGCCCTCTTATAACTTCTTTTTCAGGATTTTAAAACCATAAAGCAAACAGAAACTAGACCATCTTTATGTTACTAGTGTCTGATGAGAGGGGAAATGTCTCCTTGAGATAAAAGGATAATCTTTGAAAGATTTACTGCTATGAAATTCCCCCATTTTCCAACCCGGTTTCTGTCTTTTAATGTATAAGACAATAAATAAATGTACGCATCCCTCTTATATGCAAGCTCATGGCTTAGAACATTTTTGTACTCTGCTCATGCAACGTGAATTTCCGAGACCCACTTTGTGTGAAGACTACTGTGTCATTGATTAAGCTTGTTACTGAGGATTATAAAATAATTTCTAATTTTAATTGTGTCTTAAAAAATAATTAGGGTAACATCCTAATTATCCGAGGGTGGGTGGATTATGCACATGTTCCTGTTTCCCTCTGGCTTTTGCTATTCAGAGACCTCAACTCAACAACAAAGTCGTAGCTCAAAGAACAGTGGCTCCCATTGAATATATAGTTGCTGAGAGAACGTAGCGGGGAATGGTGTGAGGCTTCACAGTGAAGGGGACCCGGAAGTCAAGTGGTAAGAAGATGACAGCCCCGGGTCAAAAAGTTTATTAACTAAGCAAAGAAAAGATTATGTTTTCTCTTATTAAAAGGTGGCTTACAGTAAGCAAGAGATTACTGCACTCACCTTTACTTCCATGCGAGTCATAAGAAGCCATGGTTTACTTGCAAACCAGATACTGTAGTTTACACCGTGGAGGTTTGGGCTAACCCGATGTCAAGTGAGTCTAACAGTACCGTCTGTCCCACATTATGCAGCCATTCCCGAGTTACACTGTGTAATTCTATCCCTATTTCAAGCTTTACTATTGTATTTGCCAAGTTGGTGTAAGGTCAGCGATCTTTGATGCTATTATTATAATTGTTTTGGGAGTTCCCCCAAAATATGCTCATTTAAGAAAATGAATTTAATAAACAAATCTGTATGCATTGGCTACTACATGGCCTGCCTGGCTGTTCCCTTCTTTCAGGCCTTCCGATACCATAACATAATGATACGGAAATTAGGTCAATTAATAACCTTTCAATGACCTCTACATGTTCTAGTAAAAGGAAGAGTCTAATAAAGAGCTAGAAATTATTAAGCTTAGTGAGGAAATCATATCAAAAGCCAAGGTAGGCCACAAGCTGGGCTTCTTGTAGGCGTTAGCCAAATTATGAATGAAAACGAGAAGTTCTTGAAGGAAATTAAAAGTGCTGCTCCAGTGAGCACAAGTATGATAAGAAGGTGGAGCGTCCTGATTGCTGATGCAGAGAAAGCTTCAGAAGATCCAATCAGCATGAACATTCCTTACACAAAAGTCTAATACAGACAGAGGTCCTAACTCCCCTCAATTCAGTGGCATCAAAGAGGTGAGAGTCTGCAGAAAGAAACTCCCAAACTGGCAGATATTGGCTCCTAAGATTTAAGGGAGGAAGCCAGCTCTGTAATATCCAAGTGTGGTGGGAAGGAACACTCTGATGTAGAAGCTGGGTACACCAGAGGTTTTGGTGCAGATGAGTTCTTTCATGGCAAATGCTGGAAGTCAGTGCCTGGATTCAATGGCTCAAAGGACAGAATGATTCTTACTGAGTGATAATGCAGCTGGTTACTGATGTAAAGCCAATGGCTGTTGACTAGTCTAAAGTCCTTAGGACCCTTAAAAATTTGCACTGCATTTACTCTTCTATGTCCATGCCTAAAACAACAAAGACTGAGTGATAGCACATCTAGCTACAGCATGGTTTTTGAACATTTAAACCTATTGTTGAACCTTACTGCTTACAAAAAAAGTGCAGTATTACTTGTCATTGTCAATATGTCTGTTCTGCCAGAGCCCTGATGGAGATGTAGGACAAGAACACATTGTTCCATACTAGCACTATGTCCATGCCGCAGTCTGTGAATGCAGGAATTATTGAGGTGTTCAGTTCCTCTTTACAAAATGCAGTTTGTAACAAGATTGTCAAAAGGATTCACCATTATGGATGCTAATATGTGTTCCAGGACTCAGAACATTGAGGCAGGAGAATCCCTAGTTCAAGCCCAACCTTAACCACATAGCAGGATTCCACCTCAAAAAATCGACCAAATTGTGGTAAATGAAAGGTCAAAATAGAAAACTTAGCAGGAATTTGAAAAAAAAAAAAGTTGATTATAACTTTCAAAATTTCGTTAGCAGGAGTAACTACAAATGTGAAAATAACGAGATGTGGAATTAGAAGTGGGGCCTTCCGCAGTTTCAGCAAATCTTTTCTGCTCACGAGTTATGTACACAGGTCATGTTTTGAGATGCGGTTTCCTGAGAGAGACTTAACCCTTGGTGAAGGCGCTGTCAACAGTATAAACATGACAACAAACGATTTAGAAAAATCACATAAACTCCATTTTAAAAACAGTGGCGGAGTCTAAGAGGGTGGATTCCTATGGTGAAAGAAGTCGTTATATAGGGAAAAATGCCGCCAGAGGATGTAGCACTTGACAGAGATACCTTTTATGAAAGGGAGAGTCGATTGTTGCTGTAAAACTTGCCTTATTTTCAGCAATTGCCGTAACCACTCAGCCGTCAGCAGCCACCAGCCTAAGCAATCGGTAACTAACACGGCAAGGAAAGATCATCGGCCAGCAAAAAGACCCTGTCTCACTGAGGACGACCGTCACTAAAGCACTTAAAATCAAGGCATGGCCATTTTTTTTGTGTATGTGTGTACAAGTATATGCACATATGTGTTTTGTAAGTGTGGAGGTCAATGTATCAATACTCATCAATATTGAGATTACACTTTATTTTTTGAGAGCGTAACCTTTCCTGAATTTAGAGATCTTTGATCTGGCTAGACTGGCTAGCTAGAACTTGGGAATGTGCCTGTCACCTATTCTCCAGCTCTGGGATGATGAGCTCATACTATATGACTAGCAGGTTTTTGTTTTGCTTTTTTAAAATTTTTATTTATTTATTTATTTATTTATTTATTTATTTATTTATTTATTTATTTATTTATTTTGGGGGGATGTAGATGCATGGGATCCGAACTCAGATCCTCATACATGTACATTAAATTCTTTCCTGATTAAGCCTTCTCTCTAGTCCCAATTATTTACTCATAAGTAAATAAGTACAAATAAATTGTACAATCTTAATGTTGCCACAGACATAGTCGACTATATTGTAGTGAAATTAGAACTTGTATATGTACTGTGAAACAAAAAAAAAATAAAACCAAGATGTTTTAAAAAGAGTTCCAGAATCAAATACATTCTATCTCCTAGTTACACTTATTCCTAGATTTCTCCCATCACGCTCTTCATTTCCATTTCTCAAACTACAATTCTGATATATTTATACAATTTATATGTAATTGAATATTTTATAGAATTCTGTCATAATTTAAATTTTTATTGGTTATGTTTATTTTGTGGCCTTCCTCAAACTGGTAGAATCTAAATCCTAGAGGCTCAGTGGTGAAGGTTGATATAGTTCAATTGTCTTGAAAAGACTATAGTGAGCCAGGCACTGTAAGAGAAAAGGCACTGTGAGGAAGAAGTCAAGGGTTTTCTCCACCTTGTTTCTGTAATCTCTCAGCTCAGCTTTGGCACATCAAAGTCATTCAAAAGAAAATGCCAAACAGAACAACATCTCTAAGAAGTTTCTTCCTTCCTAGTAGTAGTGAACGACAAGATAAAATGAGAATAATATTCCTCGAATAAATGAGGGTTTTTAACCAGAGACTGTTGAGAGCTGTGATGGACTATTATAGTACTACAGGTTGAAGACTGTATGAGCTTGGATAGTTGTTTGCTTGTTTATTATTTTTTCCTCTCCTCTGAAAACTGGCCAGCAAACACACAATCAAATACAAGATGTGCCACAAGCCTAGATTTTTAAATGATGTATGTCTGCTTTTTTTTTCACTGTTGGTTCTCTGATCCCCACCCCCACCCCCCGGAAATGTGGGATTGCTCTTTTCCTATTTTAATTGTGCTTCTCCTTCCCATGGTGCATGGTCAGATCTGGAAAATCTAGCCAAAAATGGCTTCTTTTTGAGTCATCCAATTAGCAGCAAAATTCATGTAAGAATATTTTTCTTTTCACATTATGTTAACAATTAGGCTAGAATTTGTCAATCCTGAAGAAAATATTTCGTTGCAACTGAGACAGCGTGCTATAGTATATTTGTATTTTATGATATGAAAATTAGCAGCTGGTAATAAGACAGCAGATTACAAATAATGTGTGAATCCTGTGTTTTATGGTTGATTGTCTCTCCTGTGTGTTTGGGTTGGGGAGTTAATACACATAGGCTTGTCCTTGTGGTAGCAGACATTCTTTTCTTTTATTTTTTTTCAGAGAGAAAGAGCTTGGGACATAAAGGCAGTAACAACAAATTGGACTACAAGCAAAAATAGCTCACAAGTGCTAGAAATTGAAAGGAAAAGTTGAAATAGGTAAAGTTATAGAATGCTCCTTTAAATAGACTTCCCTATAAATTATATTAAATATTAAATTTAGCTCTGGCTTTCTATTTTGTGCTGGAATTGTCATTGTAGCACCCTTTACAAAAAACAAAGCAAAACACGTGTTTTTGAACACATCAATAAATTGTTTCATTCCATTTTGTCTGTGGAAAATTCTCTATCTGGCTATTCTGAAACACTAACTGAAGTTTTCTATTAATTTCACTGGATTTTGAAACATTCTGTTCTACAGGGAGTCATTTTTGTCTCTATCAGGGAGTGAGTCAGTCTCACGAAGTGTTAGTAGGATCTTGAATCTTGAAAGATGCTAATGTTTTTCAGCCTCTTTGAGAATCACTTATCCTGAAGTTCTGTAAGCAAGGGATTGTAGCATGAATCTTAAAAGTTCTTATAAATAAAATCAAACCTGTGCCAGGTATTGGGGTGAACTGGGAGATCAGAGATACAGAACAAGCCACAGCTACCTCACCTTGTCGGATCCTCAGCTGGTCTTGTTTGCTCAGACTGGAGGCCTCTGAGTCCTCATCAAGAATGGGTCTCTTTGTGGATTTCTGTGGGCCTCTTTAGCACTTTGTTTCTTCCTTTTCTCATGTGGTCTTCATTTACCATGCTCTCCTATTCCTTGTTCTCCCTCTCTGTTCTTGATCCAGGTGGGATCTCCTGCTTTCTTTCCCTCGACCCTCGCCGTTCATTGCTCCCACTCATGTCCAGGCTGTTCATGTAGATCTCATCCATTTCTCCGTCATTGGGTGATCCCCATGTCTTTCTTGGGGTCCTGTTTTCCAGGTAGCCTCACTGGTGATGTGAGTAGCAGTCCAGTCATCGTTGTTCCACATCTAGTATCCTCCTGTGAGTGAGTACATACCCTATTTGTCTTTCTGAGTCTGGGTTACCTCACTCGGGATGATTTTTTCTAGATCCATCCATTTGCCTGCAAACCTCATGATGTCACTGTTTTTCTCTGCTGAGTAGTATTCCATTGTGTATATGTGCCACAATTTATTTATCCATTCCTAAGTTGAAGGGCATCTAGGTTGTTTCCAGGTTTTGGCTATTACAAACAATGCTGATATAAACATAGCTGAGCAATACCCCCACAAAAGACTGCTGGCAATGGTCGAGAGACAGCCCAAACTGACCTACTCTGGTGATGGGATGGCCAAACACCCTAATAGTTGTGCCAGAAACCCCATCCAAGGACTGAGGAATCTGGATGCAGACATCTACAGCTAGGCCCCCGGGTGGAACGCTGGGAGTCTAATTAGCGAGAAAGAGGAGGGTTTATATGAGCGAGAATTGTTGAAACCAAGGTTGGATAAAGCACAGGGACAAATAGCCAAACAAATGGAAACACATGAACTATGAACTAAAGGCTGAGGGTCCCCCAACTGGATCAGGCCCTCTGAATAGGTGAGACAGTTGATTGGCTTGATCTGTTTGGGAGGCATCTAGGCAGTGGTACCAGGTCCTGGGCTCACTGCATGAGATAGCTGTTTGAAACATGGGACTTATACAGGGACGCTTGGCTCAGTCTGGGAGGAGGGGACTGGACCTGCCTGGACTGAGTCTATCAGGTCAATCTCAGTCCTCGGGGGTGGCCTTGATCTGGAGGTGGTGGGAAAGGGTGGTGGGCTGGGGGGAAGGGGAGGGGGGCAGGAAGGGGGAGAACAAGGGAATCTGTGGCTGTTATGTAGAACTGAATAGTATTGTAAAATAAAAAAAATAAATAAATAAAAAATTGAAACTTAAAAAAAAAAAATGGGTCTCAGCTGAACTGCTGCTCAAAAGCCTGAATGCTTAACCAGGCCAAATGCTTAACCAGGCCAAATGCTTCTAGTTTCTGGTCCTCACGCCTTATATATCTTTCTGCTTTCTACCACCACTCCCTGGGATTAAAGGCTCGCTTTCTGGGATTAAAGGCGTGATGGAGCACCATGCTTGGCTGTATCCTTGAACACATGGATTTCTGCCTCTGGAATGCTAGGATTAAAGGCGTGTGCTACCACTGCCTATCCTTTATGTTTAATATCGTGGCTTTTCTGTTCTCTAACCTCAGATAAGTTTATTAGGGAGCACAATATTTTGGGGAACCCAATATCACCACATTAAGTGTGAAGCTAATAAAAAGCCAAGGTTAGGCTATTAATGAAATAATGAATGACATATCAAGGAGCAATGTGTGTCAAAACTCAGATTATAATACTGGGAATTTTGTCCTGTCAATACACTTTGAGGTTTCTAATTCATTGAGAAACCCCTACTACATGTTCCCAGGAGCCTAATGTTTCGCTTATCTTAACTAGCAGGATTGTAAATTTGCTGTCTTGAATGAGTGATTAAACTATGCATGTGTATTTCCAAAAAGCAATAGTTCTGAAAAGTGCTATAAGCAGACTTATTCTGTGATGCCATGCACCTGAAGAAACAAAGACACTTTAATTAATCTTTCAGGGTAACAACACATCAAAATTAGAGAATGGGAGAATTGTGTCCCTCTTAACTCTTCTAAAGAAATGGGGGTACCTGCAGAAAAGCTTTGAATATAGACTGTAACGAGTAGTAGTGGTACTGAAACCGCATTATTACTCCACATTTTATTAAGGGTAATTTTCTGACGAGATGCTCATATACCCACCAACCCATGAATAGATAATGGAAATGTGGCACATGTACACAATGGGATACCAGTCAGCTGTGAAGAAAAACAAAATCATGAAATTTTCAGGAAAATAGAGTGAAGCAGGTAGGTTAATTGCAGATCTTCTTTTCTCTCTCCTCTCCCCCGAATCCAATCCCGTAGTCTTACTTAAAGATCTGTAGAAGACCACATGCTGTGGATTTCATCTCTCCCCAGTCTGGAGGGGATCACATAGACCTTGTCTTCCCAAACTTTTCCCCCACAACTCATCCTTTTACCCCAGCCAACACCAGCAGGCATTCTCTGGAAACATGCTCGCCATGGCAGCCAGGGAAGCATGGAGGCTAAATGCAGGTCTTCACCTCTCGCTCTTCCAAATTCAGTCTCCTAGTCTCACTCCAACTCTGTAGCAGACCACGTGCGGAGGCATCTCCCTCCTCTTGGCCCCCATATTAAATAGATGATACAGATCTTGCCCTCTAACCTTCCTCCCAATTCCTGCTTTCTCAGCCCACAGCTCTAGCTGGCACTTCCTGGGAACCCGCCAGCCAGACCTGCCAGGGTGGCAAGTAGGTCAGCAAAGCAGGTAGGCTAGCTTCAGATCTCCACTCCCCCTCCTTTCCTCCAAGTCCAATCCCACTCTCATCCTCAGGTCTATGGAATACTACCTCTTGTGGCCTCTCCTCACACCCTGCTACCATTTCCAGGGACTAAGCAGGTCCTGGTAGAACACTCTGCTTTTTTCCCTTTCGTGGAGTCCCTCACTCCCCACCTCCTATACCCTTCTCACTCCTGTCAGTACCCAAAACCTAAAAACATATTTATCCTGAACCCCCAGTTGACCATACTTAGCACAATATGAAAATCCCTAATTGCCAGGAAAACATAGCTACCACACTCCCCTAAGAAACAGAGGGCAGCAGAGACTAAGGGGAAAAAAGACCAGTTATCAGCACTTAGAATTACAGTTCTCACAAACCCAGATGCCTAGATGACAGTGTAAAACACAATCACTAATACTGTGTGTCTTTTACATACAGGACAATTATGTCTGCACTAGATCCCAGCCACCCTACCACAGCAGGCCCTAAGAACTGCAACATAGGTGAAACACAGGACAAGGACCCTAAGTGGCCTGTATGAATGTGACAGAGGTCCTTAAAGAGGAAATGAGTAAATCCCTTAAAGACATCTGTGGAAAAAAAAAAAAAAAAACTAGTGGAAGGAAATGAATAGAAAAGTTCAAAAAGTGGAAGTAGAATCAATAAAGAAAACCCAAAGTGAGCATAACAGTCAAAGAAAACGTTAAATCTAAATAAATAAATAAATAAATAAATTCTGACACAAACCATTCAGGAAATCTGAGGCACTGTGAAAAGATCAAATACAGGAATAGCAGGAATAATAGGACTAGAAGAAGTAGAAGAGACCCAGGTCAAAGGCAAAGAAAATATTTTCAACATAATCATCAAAGATACAAACAGCTCAAGGTACAGACCACTAAAACGACTCCTAAGGACATTCTGCTATACTCATAGATCAGTGCCTTGCTCAGTCATCTTCAGAGAAGCTTCTTCCTGCAGCAGAGTAGAACAAACACAGAGACCCACAGCCAGACATTATGCAGAAAGTGAGAGATCTCACTCAGCCCTAAATAGGATGTCTCCATCAAATCTCTCCCCTGAGAAGTCAGGGAACACTTCTGGAAAGGAGGTGGAAAGAGTAGGAGCCCCAGGGAATGGAGGACATCAGGGAAATAAAGCCCTTTAAAGCAACATGATCAAAGCACACGTGAACTGACACATATTGAGGCAACATTCCCAGGACCTGGCTGGGTCTGCACCAGGCTATGTATGTATATATTATGGCTTCTAGTTTAGTGTTTCAGTAGGTTTCTTGAGAGTGTGAACTAGTGGGTTATCTGTTTATTGTGCTTTTTCTTGGGTGTTTTTCCTTGTTTGTTTGTTTACTATACTCCAATATGTTAGTTTTTGTTTTATCTTATTATATTTTATTGTATAGTGTACCTTAGAAGTCTGTGTTCTAATGAGAGATAGAAGGGGGATGGATCCAGAAGGGATGGAAGGTAGGAAGGAACTGGGCAAGTAGAGGGAGAGGAAAATATAATCAACATATAGTATGTGAGAAAAAAAATCTATTTTCAACAAAAGGAAAAAAATTCAGAAAAATACATGAATCTGGAAAGCATAATATTAAGTTGACCCAACCCCAGAAACAAAAAAACAACATGTTCTCTCCAAAGCAGATCCTTGCAGATACATGTAAACTGGTGTCAGTGTGGATAAAGTCTACAAATACAGAAAGGACTCCAAGAGAACATTAGTTGATGAGAAGGAATGGGGTTTGTGCACAATAGGACAATTTGTGGACTGCAGGGGTAAGGACAAGGTAAACCATCTTGGGAGTCTACAAGTAGAGACATGTTTAGCAGGGAGAAAGAGAACCATAAAAACACACTTTATTCAAGAATGTCATGATGATATCTAACAGGTGCTGACTTTAAAAATTAAAAGTATTTTTAAAAACAGTTTTCTGATAATATACAAGGGAAATCAGATTACAAAAACATAATTGTTTTCAGTATTTATTAATTCTACAAATTAATATATTTCAAGAAGCAGATCCATTTCCCTATAAGCTTTGTTGTCTTTTTCTTCTAATAAAAAGTAAAAGCAATCCATTGTTTCAGCAATAACAATAATCCTATTCTTGTTGGAGTGAAACTCCCTATTGCTCTTCCTGCTTAAATTTGTCTGTCAATGTGATTTTCTTTAGAAAAAAATCTATCTTGTTAAAAATTTCTGAATGTTTTGTTCGATTACTTTCTCAGTATACTATTTAGTTTTTTTAACGTGAACTCACAAAGGATTTTCTCTGAAAATTAGAAAAGCCCTAGAAATTCTAGGATGGGGTTCATAGATGTCTCAGTTTGATATATGAATTATGCTATAACTCTAAAAATCATAACATTTACAATTCTGAAGTAGTTACCAAGTCCATGATTTATTCCAAAATGTAATGCTGGTTTAGAGTCTTGCTTTCATGATCTTGGGATGCTGATGGGTTGATGCGATAGCTTTGTGATTCATGAGGATGGCTCATTCATTATTTTTGAGTGGGATGAAGATAGTGAAGCTTATTTATAACTCCCTTAATTGTTTGAAGCTAGAGATGGAGATATAAAATTCTACAACTTAGTTTTCCCTGTTCTTGCTTATGTTGTATCACAAGGACAAAGATTCATTAAAGAGACCTTTAAAATTTGTTAATCTAGGTACTTTAATGAAATTTGTTTGCAGGCCAACCTGTCCCACTTATTTATGCTTAGTAGCATTCATACATAATGGTAATGTGACTGCTCATCTCTAAACCATTAAGGAAAGAAATATGAGGGAAAGGGGCATGATGATTAATTTGGGGTGGACTGCTTAGAAGTTTTTTGCCTTTTAAAGCAAACTATGCTTATCTTATTTAGCCTTTTAAAAAAACATTAAAATTTCAAATTAAAATATGCAACAGACCAGGAACAGTGTAAAATTGAAAAGGTAAGTAATATTTATCACCTGAATAGTGTGGGTAAAATAGATGTAAAACAGTTTCTAAAAAGTTAAAGGCTTTCAATGTTCCGTAAACGTACATTTTAAAAGCCAATGAGTCTTTCAAGAATATTTCCCTATTTTTCAACTACCTGCACATTACCAGTACCATTTGCCTCCTTTCTTAGAGAAAGAAATGCCTGTTCTTTTATGGTTAATCATCCTTCTATGCTTTTGATCTCATATTGTCCTTTGAATTATCATTCTGTCTGATCTTTTATGTTTACTCACTCCTCTACTTTAGCTATTTCTGCAAGCACTTAGTACATGTTAACTCCGCAGCCCCTCTGTGAAACAAATCACCCCAGTGTGACTGTGGAGCAAACCACCCAAAGTCTAGCTGCTGAAATCGGGGTGATTTGTGTTTTTCCTTGATCTTTGGAACCAGGGGTTAGATCATTGTGAACTGTTTGCCTGTGCTTTCAGCATCAGTAGAGATGGTTCAAGGCTTGGGAGCAAGAATCGCCCGCAAGCTTGTAATGCTTGGTGTCAGGAATTTACCTAAACCTGTCAGAGAGGGGCACTGTCCAGGTGGCCAGGGTGTTTTTATCTTCTGATAGCTGAATTCCTAGAGACAGGAGATATGGAGAAAGAAAGGGGGGGGGGGGGAGACAGAGACATTGAGCCTTGGAAGTCACACGGTGTCACCTGTGTTGCATGCGTGAGTTAGCCACAGATTTAACTGGTATTACATGTTCTGTTAAAGCATGTAACATCAGAATACTGCTATGACTGTTTCTAGAATATACAGTCTTACATGATCTGCCTGTATTTTCCCACGCATTTTCCACTCTGTCTACCAAGAGTTCCTCAATTCTCATTACAAAATCAGATTTGTGTTCAAGGTGCCAGATGTTCTCAGAAATCGGGTTTAAATATAAATTCCTTAGGTACATTTTCTCAAGAGGAGTTCATCAATATTGTTCTCAATTTGAGGGCCAAGAACTAACAAAATAATATAAATCCTCTCCTTGTTACTCAACATACAGCAAAGAGATAGCTCTAAATAAATACCAGCAGAAACTGGACATTGCTATGAGGTACCCATAGCAGTTCCTAATCCACAAAAACTCAGAAATATAGCTGGATATATATTGCTAGTTTATGGACTAAGACCTGGCTACTGCCTAGTGATGAGTGATTCCTTATTGCTGATGGCTTACTTTTGCAGGGGCAGGGAGGGGGAGCTGATTCTTTTATTGTACGTATGCTTTGTTGCCTAAAATAGGTAGCTAGATTTTGCAATTGCATAAACTCAAGAGTTATAAGGGAAGTCAAGAACACCCTTTCATTCTCTCTCTCTCTCTCTCTCTCTCTCTCTCTCTCTCTCTCTCTCTCTCTCTCTCTCTCTCTCTCTCTCTCCAGATAAAGCTGTTATTTCTACTGTGCAGTTTCTTTACAAATTTCACTTTCCCATGAGTATTACTGAAGTTTGCTCCAACAGCCAACCAACATGCCACTTATCACTGAGATAAGCCTTCTCTATCTTGTTTGGATGTTATAGTATTCATAGCATTTGTCCATAAGAATCATGAAACTTTGGTGGAGATGTAGCTCAGATAGTATAGTGCTTGTCTAACTGACAGGAAGCCTTGGATTCAATTCTCAACACAGCAAATATCCAGGAGAGGTGGAGTACACTTATAATCCCAACACTCTGGAGGCCAGGGCAAGAAGATCAGAAGTTTCAGACTGTCCTCAGCTACACAGGGAATTCAGGTTCAGATCCTATCTGAAATTACTACTACTACTACTACTACTACTACTACTACTACTACTACTACTACTACTACTATAATAGTGCTCTTATAAAATCTGTTGTTATTCAGTGAAGGATTGTTTATAAAGCCCAATTATACTTTTCTTTGCCAGCAAAGAGGTCCCTAGTAGGCATTGCCATTGACATACATCTTTATGAGATGTGTGTGTTTGTTTAGTTTAGTTTGTTAGTTTTAGACAATATCCCATGTAGTCTTGTAAGGCCTCCCACTTGACATGGAGGTAAGTATGACCTTGAACTTCTCTATGGTCCTTCTGCCTTCACCTCAAGAGTACTAGAGCTATGCATGTATGTTACTACATATAGGCAGTGCTAGTAATCAAACCCAGGGCTTCAAGCATGCCAGTGAAGTATCTACCAACTAAATTGTATCCTCAGCCCTTTTGTTTTGGGTCTTAACAGATAAACTCAGAGTCTTATGCTTCTTTATTAGTTACTTTTCTATTTTTTGTGATAAAACATCATGGCCAAGGCAACTTGTAGAAGCAAGAGTTTATTTGATCTTAGAGTTAAAGAAGGATAAGCATCCATCATAGCTGGGAGGCAGCAAACATAGACCTCACATTTTGAGCTACAAGCTGGAAGCAGAGTAAGCAAACTCAAAATTGCCTCAAACTCTCAAGGCCTGCTGCAAGTCGCATACCTCCTCCAACAAGCCTGCACCTCCTTAGTCTCCAAACACAGCACTAGCAACTAGGGACCAACTGTTCAAACTCTCTAGACACCTGGAGACATGTCATGAAAACCACCACAGCTTGGTTTGGTTTTTATCCCAAACTGTTTTCAAACCATGTGGCTGTGTATGAAAAATGGTTTCGAGTTTTAATACCAAAAACCCTGGGCTTTGTAGCTAGAGTTTTCCTACCTGGCCCACAGTCAGGACAAATCTCTGTCACCCGCCAGTCCCATAGCTGCTCAGACCTAACCAAGTAAACACAGAGACTTATATTACTTACAAACTATATGGCTAACTGTTCTTATATCTTAAACTAATCCATTTCTATAAATCTATACCTTGCCACGTGGCTCGTGGCTTTCCGGCATCTTCACATGCTGCTAGTCATGGCGGTGGCTGGCAATGTCTCTCTGACTTAGCCTTCCGCTTCCCAGAATTCTCTTCTCTGCTTGTCCCACCTAACCTTCCTGCCTGGCTACTGGACAATCAGTGTTTTATTTACTAACCAATCAGAGCAACATATTTGACATACAGAACATCCCACAGCAAGGCTTCTTCACACTCTCTTTAATATTCTTACAAGTTAAAATTTTTCCTCACTGTGCTGTTTGTCTCTCATCTCGTTTAGCTATTGAAAGCAAGCATATACTCCATGAATTTTCAGTATTCTACCAAGAAATTTCCTTAAAGCAGCCAATTTAGCAGACACATTTTTTTCGTTTTTTATTGTTTTACATATGCCTACAGGGTAATATTGTCGCTATGCTTTTCGTTACTATGTAACAAGAATTCCTTTACCTCTAAGTTCCAATAACACTCTTGTCACATTTGTATCAACCCTTGCCTACAGCCTCCATAGACTGCCAGATTTTCTCTAAAATAAAACAAACCAAAAAATCCCAACTGGTTTTACTGACACTGCCTTTTACTGACAAGATTTTCCACTTTCTACCTAATGTTAAGCCTCAAAACTACATTATTTTTTTATGTCCATGTGTGATTCTGGTATTAAAATCTGTTCCAATTAAGAATATTGCCTAATGAAACATCCCGATACAACTTATTGTCTCTGTGTGTATGTCTCTCTCTGTGTGTTTGTATGTGTGCACACTTTTGTAAATGCACACACATGAGCTTATGAACTGGGAAGTCTCCCGAAGACATAAATCTTAACTTTTCTACTCAGATAGCTCAAATTCCAGGATCTCACTGGAAATTCGCTCAATTTTGTATCTAGACCACACATGTAGACAATGATGCTAGTAATAACCCAAGAGTATAGTAGAGGCAATGCATCAGTCATTTGTATCTATCCCCTCTAGAGGATTGAGTACCCACATAACATGGGAACAATCCAAGGGCAAGCATCTCAGACTATATGGTCAAGCAGATGCTGCATCTGCCCTAATACTTAGTCTTTGGAAATACATGTATATGTATATGTATATGTATATATATGTGTGTGTGTATATATACATATAATTTATTTCACAATTTTTCATCACAATATTGGCTAAAGAAAGTCAGGTTTTAGAGGGAAATGAATAGAATGTAACTTTCTAATGGAATTAGCAAATTCTGCAAGAAAATGTAGAAAGATGCCTAGTTTTCCATTTTGGAAACTACAATCTTCCATCCTGCTATCCACTTCTTTATCACATTAAATTTGTGCCCAAAATATCTCTTACTAGATACTTTTTTCCTTCCCACCTATATTTAGCATGGGGCTTGGTGAGTCACATCTTTATAAATAGATATACACACATATCGTAATATTGTTTCTATTTACATATAAGAGAAATAGTTGACAGGAAAGCAGGTATTCTCTCTGTGCCAATGGGTATTTCATGCCTTATGTTTGTTTTTACAGTTATTACTTACAGAGTCTTGCCTACCATCTATACGTCATTTCTAGAGGTGGGACTCTGCATAGCATACTTTTGTTTTACTAACTAGCTTTCTGTTAGACTATTAATCATGGGTGCTAGAAGGAGCTTGAAGGAGAATAAAGAGGAAGGAATGATTCTCTATTGTTTGTTTCCTGTTTACTTTTAGCTATCCTCAGTGATATCTAGCAGCACTTCTTCATTCTGACAATAACAGTCAAGATGAAGAATAACAACAATAATTAATTCCAGTTTGCAGTTGTTCTAACACTACCAGACTTATGTCTTTATCAAGCCCATCCACTTGATAGAAATGTCATTCACTTGATACACTTACAGCATCCCTCCTCCTGATTCAGACACAACCACGTGGCCTATGGAGCACCTGCCTCATTTCAGGTCAGACTTTCAGCTTTGTGCAGACCATCCTTCACCACTCAGGTTTCAATCATTCCTCCACTTTTCTTTGTTATTCTTGTTTCAGGGGTGGAAGCTGCTTCTCATGAAAACTGCTCCTGTCACAACTTACTGTACTCCTTTTGTATTTCAGTTTCTGTTCATTAAATGGTCAATAATGATTAATATAATTTCTTTCCTTTAAATAACTGGAGTACACTCTGGAATCTGAATGAATACTGACTGATGAATGTGGTCTACTTCATGTCTCTCACATGAAATATCATATAAGAATTAGTTCTCTCTTACAGTTAATTCTTTGACTTGTTTCATTGTTCTTTTCATAGTGGATATTTTCAAGACTGACACTTAAAGCCTGGAAAACCTGGAAAGTAGGTCATAGTAAAAATAAGAAATTGTAATTGTGTTTATTCTATTTTAAATGTGTAAAAGGTGATAAGATATTATCGCTAAGGACAAAATTAAATAAACAAAAAATCCGACATATATTATCATATTTTTCGTTGCTTTCATTAATTTTGCATTGTCTATAAGTCACAGTCATGAAAGTGATGTATGAGGTCACTAGAGAATCAGTGTCTAGTAGCATTATATTTTAAAGTACTTACCACAGCACAATTTGGCATATAAACTACCTATTTTGTCACAAATAACACACATAAAATATACTTAAAATATATATTTAATGTTGGCTGCCTATGTTATGTTCAAGATGTTAAAAATAAAATTATGCCTATAATAGCATTATTTGTGACCTAAATTGAATTTACATGTCTTATGTTTAACATACATTTTTAGAAAGCAAGAAAGTTATTATTACTTTACTTTTATATGTTATTGTAAATGGGAATTGGTAGGATAAAGTACTACATTGTTTTAATATCACTCATATTCTCCTTCAAACTTTTAACCAGTTATGGTTTTGTTTCATGTGAATATATTTATTAATTTTTAACTTTGCAAATGATTTAAATTGTTTTTTTTCATTCTATTCCACAGAACTGACATATTGTCTTCAGTTTCAAATCTTGTTCCCTTGACACTGGTCTAAGAACAGGAGTGAAACTCATCCTCAGACTGTGAAATTGTGAATTGTGAATTCATAGTCCAGTGAGTTGTGGAGTAGTTGTACTGTGAGAAAGCCTAGAGAAACTATGATTACTATCATTTTGTGTTTCTTGAAATGTTGTCCACTTATTCAGAGCTAGTTGAAGGCTGAAAGGGCTCTCACCAACCTTTTTTTTTCCCTTTCTGTAAAAAAACAAGAAAAAGCAACAAACTAAAGATCTCCCTCTTCCCTTCTACTACCCCTCTATTCTCTCTCTCCCATCCCACCCATCCCTTCTACAAGAAGTGAAGGTCTCCCATTGGGAAATACATTTAGTAGAGGCAGGGATCTTTGGTGTGTAAAATGAATAGAAAATTATTTTCTTAATAGAAAAAAGAAAAAGCAACAAAGAGTTATTGGAACACTGACCAAAAAAAGAAAATGTGAGCATATTGATAATGATAGCATTAGAGACTGAAATTATTTTTTAGTTGTCAACTTAATTTTTAATAAAAGAAATTTAAAATGCATTTATTGCCTATCAGATTTCCTCTTTTTTTTTTTAAGCATATGATTCACCACAGCCTCTCAGGCAATGAGCAAATGTTTCATTGTGGACCAAACTTTTCATGTCTCAATGTGTCTAAGTTAGTTATGAACTCCCCAAAGAAAGTGTTA
The DNA here is from genome assembly GCF_004664715.2 of Peromyscus leucopus. NCBI lineage: Eukaryota > Metazoa > Chordata > Mammalia > Rodentia > Cricetidae > Peromyscus > Peromyscus leucopus. The sequence continues at coordinate 26,087,373 of NC_051070.1, forward strand.
AGATTGCCCTTGAATTGTCTGCATTCAGAAAGAAAGGCCTTTTCTAAATTCACAATTAAAAAAATTGGTAGAAACTAAACTAAACCAGTGCAGTGGTTATTAATCTGTGAGTCTCTTTGGTGTCACATATCAGATAGTTTGCATATTAGATATTTACATTATAATTCATGACAGTAGGAAAATTTCAGTTATAAAATAACAACAAAATAATTTTGTGGTTGGAAACCATGAGGAACTGTATTATAGGGTCACAGTATGAGAAAGGTTGAGAACCACTGCTAATGAGTTCAATTCTATAGATACAAGTTATAAGAAAGTGGAAAGGGAGATCTTTAAAAGGAAGAAAAGGCAGGAGTTTGCTATCGTTTTAAAAGTTGGAATTTAAGCAAGCATGTGAAATTTTTCTCATTTTAAAATGTAACTGATAAGTCTAAATCTTTAACGTTACCCATTGCGGAAAAGCCACACAGCAGCTATGTGGAATAAGCAACAGACTAGGCCTGATAGTAGCAGACAGGTAAGGAAGAAGTAGAAGCAAATTCTATTGGCATTTCTGCACACTTTGTCATTCCTGGTCTTTGTAGAGTATGCAACTTAACTAGAAATATCACCAAGTGAAGGTGCTATTGTAAAGTCATAATTGTCAGACAATTTTATTATAATTCTAAAGACTGTCTCAGAAGCTTTAACAGAACGAAAAGTAAAAGTATATGGAGGTAGGAATTCCTTGAGAGCTGTAGACTATCTAACAAAAGCCCAAGACAAGGCATGGAAACTGCCTTTCAAGTTGTTAAGCAGGATGGTAATCAAGAGACGTGCCAAACAATGGAAGCTGATGTTGTTGCTCTCAGGATTGGATAGTAACATCATATTAGTGAATAATTATGGTGATGTTTTATTTGTGCTGAAATGTGATTTTATTTGTATGTTAATAAATAAAAGTGCCTGGGGGGTCAGAGCTAATAGCAAGCCATAGCAGAAGTCTGGCAGTGGTAGCACATGCCCTTAATCCCAATCACATGACAGGCAGATCTCTGTGTGTTCAAGGATACAGCCAGCATGGAGACACACGCTTTTAATCTCAATACCAACCATAGAGACCTGGAGGTCTGTATAGACAGGCAATGATGAGGAGGTCATGTGGTTGGGTTTACAGCCAATGAGAAGGCAGAACAGAAGGTCAATAAAAAGACAGACAAACAGGAAGTAGGTCTCTTTCTCAGGAGGACAGCAACGGCAATGGGTGGTAAGAAGGCGGTCTTGGTCTCAGCTCTAAGCCACTGCTCTCTGACCTCTGGGGCTTTTAACTCTGCATTTGGCTCTGTGTTTCTTATTTAATAAAACCTTTCAGAATTACATCTACAAATAACGCTGTGGAATATTATTTTAACTAGGCAAAGATTGTTACATTTGTTTATGCTGTGGAATATTACTTCAACTGTGTAAAGGTGTGTTACATTCATTTATGCTGCATTTGTTTACTGATGTAAGGATGTGTTACACTTGTTTGTACCACATTTCCTCACTGAGGGCTAGCTTTCATCATAGTATCAGAAGGTGGTAACAAGTTGCCAAGGAAGAGAAGCAGTCAATAGTCCTATCCATGTAGATATGCTATAAAACACAAAAAAGATTGCCATGGCCAGGTAGTCCTAGGAGTGAGATCTACATAATGATGGCGCTAGTCAACACACCATGAAAGAAATTTCATAAGGCCTCATTCCTAGATAAAAGATTCCTGGTAATCAATGGCTGGTGAGGAAGAGAAAATCAGTTCTCTCTAGGGATAGATTATCTAATCAAATGATCAGTATATACATATGAACAACACTAATGTGCTAATTGTGATGTATATTTAATATATATGACTGGTATATATCTCATATATTATGAATATTCCTATCCATAACATATTTATTTATATTTGTGTGTAATGTATACATAAGATATTCATGAATGAATATCTTATATATTATACATATATTACACATATAGTATACATATATGTATATTTATATATTACACATATTTGTAATATATAAATTTATGTGTGTATATAATATACATGTATATAACATATATTTTATATATTTCATGTATTATATGTTATATACATTTTATATATACACACATATATGCGTGTGTGTGTGTGTGTGTGTGTGTGTGTGTGTGTGTGTGTGTGTGTGTGTAGGAAAAGGCCTTGATCTTTGAGGGAGTAGGGATCATGGGAGGAGTTAAAGTGGAAGATGGAAATATGGAAATTGTGTAGATAAAGTACTCATGTATGTAATTCTCAAAATAATTAAATATTTATATATTAAATATATTGTATATTAAATATAAATATATATGTATTCTAATACAAATAAAAAGAAAAAGATCTATGAAGGAAATACATCTAAAGAAATAGCGTAGATCATCTTTGTTCTATTTTCTTGTTCTGTATTCAAATCTGTAAAACATTTACAGTAATGACTTTCAGAGTGTAAAAAATAAACTTGAGATTGTTTTCCCAGTCTTCTCACTAGAAAGATACAATAATATTTATCCATTCTTGAGAATGAAAAACAGCTCTCAAAAGATAGAAAAGAAATTACCCTTGGGCACATGTGAAAATGGAGAGAAGAAAACTCAGATTTTGTGTCTTTTATTTCTATAATTTTTCTGCTCATGCTTTTGATTCTTTAAAATATACATCATTAAGCGTATCTGATAACTGGTATTCAAAAATCACTTTAAGCAACTCTAAGGTCATCTAAAATTATCTCTTCTTTTGCTTGTGATTTTAAGGTTATGAAAAACATGATGTCCAAAGTTATCTGTCAGTCTTGTAAATACCCTCATTTGACTGAGATTGACAGTTTTAACCTTGATTGATTGACTCTGAAGAGCAATGATAAAAATGACAACCTTAAGTATTTTGAACAAGGTAAATTTCAAAGGAATTAAGCTGTTCATGGAATGGCAGTGATCAAAGGAGAAAAAACCCACTACTGCCTTTCAGGTTACTCTGGCTAGCTTCCCAGGCTCCACAGAATACTGATGGCCCTTACTAAAAATTCTTCCTGAAATTTCAGGAACACAGAATTCCCTTTCAGGCATGACTGTATTTTATTATAAGCTCTGTGTTCACCCATTAATTCACCAGTTAGCCCTAGGATGCTGGTAATTTACTCCAGAACATTATAGAGTTTTTTTGTTATTATCAGCTTTCAGGATTCACACACACACACACACACACACACACACACACACACACACACACGTTTTCCTAAAATAATTTCATATACTACTCAGCTGTGACTGATTTTCTAACGAATTATTAATCCTTCAGATTTATCTCATAAAGTTAAATGTACTGTGGTAGTTTGAAAGAAAACAGACCCCAAAGGGAATGGCAATATTAGGAGGTGTGGCTTTGTTAGAGAAAGTGTATCAGATTGGGGGTAGGCTTTGAGATCTTCTAAGCTCAAGATACTGCTCAGTGTCACAGTCCACTTCCTGTTGCCTGTGGTCAATTTGCTGCTACCTCCACATCTGCCTGAATACTGCCATGCTCCCCACCATGATGATAATCTCTGAAACTATAAGTGAGCCACCCCAGTTAAGTGTTTTCCTTATACGAGTTGCCATGGTCATGGTGTCTCTTCACAGCAATTGAAACCTTAACTAGAACATGTACCCACTGTTAGTTCTTAAAGAAGATATAGGCTTTAGTAGTGACTTTTCTCCTAGACTCTGACTTGAGATAAATTTAAGTAGACAAGATTCTTAAGCTTCAACTGAATTACTGTCCAATCACCTCTTAGTAAAAGTCAGTTTTGAATTCCAAGAAACTGCTGTTTCCTAACATTTTCAATTACTACCAAAGATCATAATTTTTAAGTAAATAAAATTATACTCATTAGTTTTCACTTTACATTCTTCACCTTTAAATTTTTATAGAAATAGCAGTTAAACCCATGTAATACAATGGCTTCCATTAAGTTCAAACTCAAATTCTCCTTAGTGGATGATGGAAAAATCCATTCTTTTTTTAGGGGGAGGGACTTACATGTCCATATCACAGCTCATTGTTGAATAACCAGAACTCAAGCAGGGCAGGATCTTGGAGGCAGGAACTGATTCAGAGGTCACAGCGGGGTACTGATTACTGGCTTGCTCAACCTGCTTTCTTTTCTTTTCTTTTCTTTTTTTCTTTGCCTTTTTATTTTCTTTCTATATTTTTGTTATTTAAAACAACTTTTAAATTTAAATATATCTTGATCATATTCTTTCCCTCACCCAAGTCCTTCCAGATCCTCTCTCCTTCCCCATCCACCAAACTTCAAGTTGTTTTTCCTTAAAAAACAAACAAAAAACCAATACAATAACAAATGTCCTCCCAAACCAAGAAAACAAAATAATACCACATCCAAAAACAACAAAAAAAAAGCACAGAAAAGCTCATCAAACTGTAACCAAATAAAAGCACACACAAAAGAACTATGGAGTCCAGCTGCTTCTGCACAGGAGGCCTCTCTCACCTGGAGTGGTTGATATACCCAGTGTTGCTGCTTTGGAAAAAACTGATTTTTCTTCTCCCAGTAGGTATAATCGACAGTCCAGTTAACCTTTATGCTAGTGGATAGGTTTTTCAGTCATCCATCTATTCACTTTCTAAAAAATAATAAAATAAAATATAATAAGATAAAACAAAACCTCTTACATTCAAGTTGGACAAGACAAATCAAGAGAACGAAAAGAGCCCAAAGTGCTGCTGCCAAGGGCCATTATCAGGGTCCCCGGTCCTACAGTAGCCAGGATCTGTGCTCATGTCCATGGCTCCTGTTGCCATGGAGTGCTGTGCTGTGGGATGTTCTGTATGTCCTGTGGGAGCCTGTTCTTGGGTTCCTCGTGGCTTTACCCAGCAGGTCTGCATAGAGAATGATTAGGACCTTGGGCCTGAGTGCAGGTGTCTGAGATGGTCTGCACTTGGCTGTGCTGGGGGACGGTCTGTATGTCAAATTGCTCTGATTGGTCAATAAATGAAACCTGATTGGCTGTGGCTAGGCAGGAAGTATAGGCGGGACTAACAGAGAGGAGAAAAAAAAAAAAAGAACAGGAAGGCAGAAGGACTCACTGCCTGCCAGGACAAGCAGCATGTAAAGATGCCAGGAAGCCACAAGCCACGTGGCAGAGTATAGATTTGTGGAAATGGGATTTATTTAAGATATAAGAACAGTTAGCAAGAAGCCTTCCACGGCCATATAGTTTGAAAGCAATATAAGTCTCTGTGTTTACTTGGTTGGGTCTGAGCGGCTGTGGGACTGGTGAGTGATAGAGATTTGTCCTGACTGTGGACAAGGCAGGAAAACTCTAGCTACAGTGCTGTGCTGATTGCAGTGGCCTGAGGTACTTCCTGGGTCCATGTTTGGGTACACGATCCACGCTGCTGTTGGGGCCATAACAATCGGGGCTGCCTTTGCTGCCACCTGGGACCACGGTGACAACCAGGCCTAGGCTGCTGCCAAAAAACGTGTCTGGGTTCGTGGTACTACCACAGCCAAGGTCTATGTTGATGCCCATGTCTCATGATGCCACTAAAGTTCACATGAAGCCTGGGGTCTGGGCAGTAGCCTGTGGCCTTGTTGGTATCCAAGGGCCATACTGCTACCAGAACCATCCTGATGCAAGTTGCCGGGGTTACCACTTGGAGCTAGGATGTCGACCAGGCTGATCTGCTGCCTGAGGCCATGCTGTACCTGGGGTCTGTGTTGAAGTCTGTGACCCAGGTTGCCACTAGGGCCAATAGAGAGGCCCAGGATCTGAGCTAGAGCTTGCAACCTGTTTAGAGTCTGAAAGCTACGCAACAGCAGGGGCCATACAGATATGTGGTGGACCACCCAGGACCATGGTGTCATCTGGGCCCAGGTTGCTGCCAAGGGCCATGTCTGGGTCTGTGGCTCTATGACCCTATAGCAGCCAGGGTCCAGATTGACTTATGTGGCTCCTGTTGTGGCTGAGTGCCATGAGGATGCCCAGGGTCAGATCAGCCACCTGAGTACAGGTTTGTGGTGATATACTGTGTACCCTAATAAACTTGCTTGAGGATCAGAGGACAGAGCCATCCACTAGATTAGACATAGAGATTAGGCAGTGGTGGCACAGACCCTTAATCCTATCACTTGGGAGGCAGAGATCCTTCTGGATCTCTGTGAGTTCAAAGCCACACTGGAAACAGAGCCAGGCAGTGGCGGCACACACCTTTAATCCTGGTGCTGGGAAGTACACAAGCCTTTAATCCCAGGAAGTGATGTCTGGTCAGAGAAAGGTATGTAAGGCATGAGGAAACAGGAACTCTCTCTTTAGACTGAGGATTTTGTAGATGTAAGAACTAGTGGCTGGCTGCTCTGCTTCTCTGATCTTTCTCCCTAATATCTGGCTCTGGATTCGAACAACACAGGTTGGTGTCTGAGGGCCAGGGTGTATCCAGCTCTAAGTGGTCTGTGCTTCTACTCAACATCATGGTGATGTCCATGCCAGAGTTACAGCTGAGGGCCATGTCAGGTCCATGGCCCTACTGCAGCCAGGGTCTGTGCTGATGTCTGATACACATGTTACCATCGAAGGACATGCAGACACCTGAGATCAAGGGCCATGTTGGTGTTTCAAGGCCATATTGCTGCTGGGACAGTGGTGACATCCAGACCCAACTACTGTCAAGGACCATGTCGGGATCCAAGCTTCTACCATGGCTAGGGTCTGTGCTGAAGTCCAGGTCCCGCATTGCCACCAAGGGTCATATAGAGGCCCAAGGTTAGGGCTGAAACTATTCCCATCTGAGTGGCCAATCCCTCTACCCAGACCCAGGATGTTGACCAGGTCCAAGTTGCTGCCTTGGGCCATGTCTGAGTCCATGGTCCAGCTACAGCTGGAGTCTGTGTGGATGTCTGTGGCCTGTGTCACCTCAGGAGGCCTTAGGAACCATGTGAGATGAAAATAGAGGGCCATGCTGAGCCAGCCCTGCCCTTCTCTGGACCTGGGAAAGCTGACCTTGCCTCTCCCTGGACACTACAGCAAGAGAGCTGGCCTCTGCATGCTACAGAGATGACCCCACCAGGGTGAAGCAACCCTGAGGGCATGCAGGTAGGGGAGCTGACTCCACCCCCTCTCCTGAGGTGAGTGGTCCTAGGGATCCAGACTGACCGGCTTGGCTACCACCTTGGCCCACAGGTGAGCCTTGAGTTGACCCAGCCTAGCATCTACCCCATCTAGGACCTGCCAGAGAATGAAAGGACTAGTCTTGTGGAAGGATACCCACAAGATCTTCAAGACTCATGGCAGCCACAGGATATTAGGAGTTCTGGTGAGGATCCAGTGATGATGGTGTACCAGAAACCAGAGGCCTTGAACCAGACCGGTGACTCATTGCAATAAACATTTGCCAGTAAAACTGATGGGACAAGAGAGTATACTATATGGCACACTGAAGCCTCCAGTGCCACCAGGACAAATGAAGAGGTGTTGGAGAAGCAGGAAAGAAGCAGAATCAAAGAGATTTTCTGTTGAAGTGGTTTTGTTTTTGTTTTGTTTTTGTGCTGTGGGGTGTCTTTTTGTATGTTGTGAATATGTGTTGCTCTGATTGGTTGATAAATAAAGCCGTTTGGCCTATGGCAAATCAGGTTATAGCTAGGTGGGAAATTGAAGAGAGAGACAAGAAGAAGAAAACTAGAGGGGAGAGAGATGTGGCAACTTATAGATAAATAGAAATGGGTTAAGTTATAAGAGCTAGCTAATAAGAAGCCTGCCATAGGCTATATAGTTTGTAATTAATATTAAGCCTCTGAATGGTTATTTTATACACACTGTATGACCTCGGGGCTGGGTGAGATGGGAGAAACCTTCTGACTACAGTTTTGTTTTTGTTTTTGCTTTTACTTTCGTTTGCTTGCTTGCTTAATTTGATTTGTTTCCTTATGTGGGGGGCTGTGGCAGGGATGAGGGGAGGATATGGGGAGACCAGAAGGTGAACAGAGTTGGGGTACATGACATGAAACTCCCAAAGAGTGAATAAAGAAGTTAAAAAAGAAAAAAGAAAGGAAGGAAGGAAGGAAGGAAGGAAGGAAGGAAGGAAGGAAGGAAGGAAGGAAGGAAGGAAAGAGCCCAAGAGAAAGCCCAAGAATCAAAGACCCACTTGTTTACACACTCAGGAATCCCATAACAACACTAAACTGGAAGCCATAATATATACCTAGGGGACCAGGTGCAGACCCATGCAGGCCCTGTGCATGCTGCTTCAGTCTCTGTGAGTTCATATGAGCTTTGCTCATATTGATTTAGAGGGCCTGGTTTCTTGGTGTCCTCCATCGCTTCTGGCTCTTATACTCTTTCCACTTCCTTTTCCACAGGGTTCTCTGAGTTCTGAAGGGAGCAATTTGATGGAGCCATCCAATTTAGGCTGAGTGTAACAAGATCACATGCATAGAGTGAGAACTCTATGCATAATGTCTGTCTGTGGGTATCTAATTGATCATCTTCTGTAGGAGAAAGCTCCAATGATGGCTGGAAAAGGTACTGATCTAGCAGAATATCAGTATGAGTCCTTTTATCACTACATTTTTTTCTTTTCTTAGACCAGTAATATTTGATTTTATGCAAGGTCCTTGGACTAGTCTCAGGTTTTTGGTTACCCAAGCAGTGTTGGGCATGGGTTCCATTTCATAGAGTAGGCCTTAAGTCAAATCAGTATTGGTTATTCTCACAAGCTTTGTGCCACCATTGCCCTAGCATATCTTTCAGGCAGAACACAATTGTAAAAAAAATGATTTGTGGCTGGCAGAAAAATCCATTCTCAACAGTGGTGCATGTGATAAACCACAGGACTTGTGGCTGACAGTTCAAGCATCAGTCATGCTGGGTTGCAGTACAAGACAGACAAGCATTGAACTTTAAAATTGAGGTTGAAGATGTTAACAGCACATGCTGTTTTTTTGCAGAGAACCCAAGTTTGGTTTCCAGTACTCAAGTGTGGTAGATCAAGATCACCTGAACTCCAGCTTCAGGGGGATACAATACATTTGTCCTCTATGGACACCTATATTCAAAGCATATATACTAACACATGCACACACAATTTTAAAAAATAAATCTTAAGAAATCATATTCTATTTTATTAATTTGGATTTGGTTCTCAAGTATCTGCTCCTAATTCATAGGTTTCTCATCTCTTAAAAAGGAATAATCATAATTCTCATACTTGTATGATGTGCATCATGAAATGCATTGTAAGAAATATGTCTTATTTTATTTAATCCTGAGAAATAACATTATGATCTCCATTTTCCTGAAGAAAACAATGAATTCACCCAAAAAGGAGTTTTTAAAAGTCACATAGATAATACATTGCAGAATTCATGTGGGAACTTGTACTTTACCACCTAGTTTTGAGTGAGTTTGTGCAGGCACATGCTGTTTTGGGCCAGATACATAGTAATTGTTGGTTTTTATTAATTTAGTTCAAAAATGTGTTGTTAAAACACACTTTACTCATCAGATTCATTTCTATATACTACATTAAGTGCATATATACATACGGAGTTTTGTTTAGTTGTAAAGTGAAATTGTAAAATTGGAAGGAAAAAGAACATATCTGGACATTGTTATATTAAGTAAGATGATCCAGGGTCAGAAACATCCTGCTTGCTCCCATAGGTAGATCTTATCTTTTAATTTATATGTATATGTCGATATATGAGAGTGGGTATAGGTCATGAAACTAGAATGGGGAGCATGAAAGGGGAGATTTTGAAGAGAGGAACACATGTCATATGAACATGGAAAGAGGGTGCTGGGGTGAGAGCACAAGAAGGGGAAGGAGGCAGAGAGCATGGAGGAGAATTGTGATGGAGATGGGTGAACAGAGACAAGGTATGCATGATAAGGGACCCATTACTTTGTTTGCTGATTAAACAAACACATACAAAAAAAGATAATAAATAAGTTGAGCAGTTTAAAGAATAGAGATGATAAACTGCATAATACATAGAAAGACTGAAGTATTGCTTAAGTTCATTCTGAAGAAAAAAGAACTCAAATACAAGTGATATCTGTACCAACGGCAGGTTCTCATGAGATTCCATATTTTTCACCATTCTGTTAACCATTTCACAGCCAACCAGAGTGATTGCATTGTATGTATCAATGAATGCATCAGGTAGATGGTAATACTTGCTGTGTTCCAGTTTCTGCTGTAATAATGTGCCCTTATACCTACAGATGAGTGTAGCCTTCACCCCACATCAAGGAATCTTGTATTTGCAACAGACAGAGACCATTACCTAGCACCACAACCAATCGAAATGCAGAGTTGTGGAGCTCAGTCTCAATGGATACATCCACAAAACACTCTTGCACCTAAGCCTCAGTGAACATTGTGGAAGAGGGGGCAGAGAGATGGTAAGAGCCAGAGGATTGGGAACTTGGCTGTGAAGCTTTGTCTCCAAGTAACATTAGAAGCTGCATTCATAAATTTTCACCAATGACTGCCCGAACAAGGACAACTCCAACAGTCATGCTAAAGTTGGCAGGGAAAAGCCCAAGGAAACCTCAACTATACATAGAGAAATATAGGCAACTGGGGAAAACTGGGAGCTAAAAGTAGTTTTCCGCAGGAAAGAACACACCAATTTGTAGTCCAGAAAATATACATTGAAGTAACATTAGATGGATTAAACAGGTCATATTTATGAATACATATCTATATACATGGACATATATTCATACAATAAAAGTTGGAAAGGAGGCTATGAATTTGAAGGAGGGTGAGGAGGTGTTTGTGAGAGGGTTTTCTGGGAGGAGAGGTTAGGGAGAAATATTGTAATTACATTATGATCTCAAAAATAAAATAAGAAGAAAAAGATACAACTCCAGGGGTCACTCAGGATTCTCTTCACATCAGTTGTTGATCTGACACAAACCCCGTGTTTGGTTACTATCAATTTTAAGCACCTCACTGAGACTCACTGTCAGAATTGAATTATAAATATTTCATTACCTGATTCCAATTTCTTGTGTGCTTTTCTCTCATTCTTTACACTGGTCCTCTAGTCTACCCTTTACACAGTCTGCCTTCCTTACATAGTTCAGACTCCGCAGACGACTTTTCCAATGTCTTGGTTTCTGTTAGTCTTTTGCCTTTATTGTCTTGTTTTTCCACTTTCTTTACAAAAGCTAGTCCAAGAGACAAACTGCAGCCCTCCTTTCCTTAGGATAATATCACCTTTGAACTTACATCCACTAGCTGCTAGCTATCGCATTCTTTTTATACAAAGAGGCTTGAGTCTTCCCAGAAAAGTTAGTTTCTGCTTCTTAGATCCACTCATTTCTCATCCTACTTTACTCTGGCTTCTGTTTCTACAACTTTTCTGTAACTACTTTCACTAAAAGCTCTATTGCCTTTCATAGCAATAGATTCAATGAAACATTTTACTGTGTTTATCAAACTTCATCTCTCTGTGGCCATTCTCGCTACCAGACACTTCTTTTGTTCTAAAATCTTGTTTACTCTGAGCCTGTATACCTTCCTCTCTAGAAGCCCTTCTTTGCTTCCACATTTTATTCTTTATCCTGTGTCCATATTTCTGCATTGTAGTATATTCTATATTTTAAGTACCTTATTTATATTCTATGCAGACAAAACAAAACAAACAAACAAACTTGGAGAACCTTACTCAAACTCAAAGCTTTATTTAGCATACCTGCACTGGTGATTTTCCACTTTTAGGCAAGAAAATATCCGAAATACTGACTTTTTACATCAGACTGCCTTGCAAAGATCCCTTCATGTCTGAGCCTTCACTCAACTCATCCTTTGTGCCCTGAAAACCCCACCTCTTTCTCTACTGCCAATCTAACAGTATGGCCACCATGCTACTTTGATTCAAAACATGAGAGTCATTTTATATTTTCTTCTCTACTCAGTCACCAAGAAGTCTTTTCGGTTACTCAAAAACATAAATTAAAAACAGGTTATATTACTGCAGAAGTTAATACAGTGGAATAACATTATCCAGTAATGAAATTTCAATGTTTTCTGCAGTTGGTATGTAAAATGAATAAGAATATCCTTAATAAAAAAAACAAAACAAGCAAACAAACAAACAAACAAAAGACAACTTTGTGGGGCTGTTCTCTCCACCTCTACATGCTTCTTTTTAAAGGTGGTAAATTCTTGAATTTTTAGGCCTTGTTTAATGACCCCAGTTGTCTTTGTGTGACACAGTTGTAAAAACCCATTCAAATAAAAATACTCCTACTCTAAAATGTAATATATATCTAATTCAATGAGCACAAAACATGTGACTGGTTAGACCCGATCAGCACCTCCATATGCACATTCTCCACTCCTCCCAGTCCCTGCTTTTACTGCCCTTCGTGCGGCAGCCTCCCGTTCTGTGCAGTCTGGACCTTTAATCTCCCCTCCTCACTGTTGGCAGAGTGACCTTTCTAAAATGCCATTTTGATCATGTCACTAGCTGACTTTCAAACCTTAAATGGTTCCCAAGACTGTCATGCTGTAGTTCACAGTTCACAGCTTAACATCATCCAGAGCACTTCACCCTGAGCTCTGGACTTATTTCAGAACACTGTGACACTTGCGTGCACAACTTCCTCATATTAATTCTTTTTTTCTTCAAGTGTGTGAGGCGTTCTGAATTACTGTTTGCAGAATACACCTGCCCCCTTTTCAACCAAGATAAAAAAATTCTTTTTTACAGTATAAAAAAATTAATGTGAATATCTAAAAGTACTCATATATATATACAGATATATATACATATATATATATATATATATATATATATATATATATATATATCAGATACATTAGGGCTGTAGTGTTTACAAAATAACAGGCACCAAAATGATCAAGAAAGAGGTGTATAGGCTTCTAAATGGAGAACACAGCAAAAAACAGAGTGGCCATCACATTGCTTCAACACCTTCCCTTTCTTATGTTCATGATGCTAATGTCCAGGATAGTTTTTATGATGACTAACTGCTCTGTCTAATTGAAATAGAATCTCCTTGTTCTCATTTCTCCTCTATATTACTACAGTCATGGTAGTAATTAATTTATTCACTTGAGCATTATGTATCTTATTTTTTTAATCCTCATTTTTCTTTGTCAGCCCATATGTTCCCTAATAAGAACAAATTTATCTTCTTTGATGCCCTAGAGCTTCATATAGGCCCTGATACGTCCTGAAAATAAAGATGTGTGCAATATATATATGTTGAGTAGTCCAATCACAAAATTTCCTGAAAGCAATGCACTGTTTCTGAAAACTATTGTGAGAAGATAGCCTAGTCACTACAACATCTGTCTGTGGATCCAGAGTATTTATATGAGTCATAGATTCCGCACTTAGTAGTTAAGTGTACCTGGATATTTTAATTAACTTTTTAAGAGCCTCATCTCCATAAGATGGAGGTTCTAGTTATCTTTATAATATACGATTTTCATAGTATACAACCCAAAACATCTAAAATAGCACTTGGGCCTGATAACAATGTAATTAAGATCATTTTAAGTCAGGTGTCCAATATCTACAAACAGGTGCTTCATTAGTGCAATGAAGTTGTAGCAACAGACATCATGTTGACCTAGTTTACATTCTCTAGTCCTTCAAATTTGGTGTCTATTTATTTACAAGAATTAATTCATTCATCATATTAGTAATTTTTAAAATAATGTAAGTAATTCTGTGTTGATTGCAATGCTATTTGGAAGAGCTAAATTATGGAAACAACATTAACATCCATCTGCAAATGAATGAGTAAATACAGTAAATATGCATATCAGAGTAGTATTCATTCATAAAAAGTAAGGAAGTCTGTCATTTGCAACAACATTGATAAACCCAGAGGACATTATGTCAAGTGAATCAGCCAAGCAACAGAAAGACTATTCCCACATGTTCTTATCATGGACTCTAAAAATAACCAAACCCAAGAACAGGGAGTAAACTTACAGTGGTGATTACCTTATAGGAAGATGATAGCCAAATGATATAAAGCTTCAGTTAGATGGTGAGGATGAAGCTGTTGCTTCCATTATTAGGACCTGTTCTACTCATATTGTGAACATAGTTAAAAATAGTGTGTCATACATTTCACAATCAATGAAAATGAATTTCAATGTTTTCACTTTAAAAAAAAAGGAATTGAATAAATACTTACTAATTAGGTTAACTTATTTATTTCACATTATATTCAACCACAACTATATTACTTGATCCCTCACTTTATAATAGCAAACACTTAAAGGAAAAAGAACTTATGTAATTGTAAATTATACTAAGCTTTTCTTGGTAGAGCAAGATTGAAGATCAATTAGTTTTAATATGTGCCAATAATATGGAAATTAATAACTTGTTTAAGCAGAGTTCTTACCTACTTTCTTTTTCTTCAGGAAAATGAAAAATCAACTCTTTCAAAGCCTTGTGGCAAGTGAACAATTCCATCATAATTTAGGTCAATCCCGATCCCTGTGACCTGGAGCTGAAGCCAAGAGTAGAATATATGCCTGGTGTTCGTCTAGACACCCATCCTACATTTTTTACTATGAAAACCAGAATTCTAGTCTCGACTCTGAGACCTGACAAACATTTACTAAGAAATTTACACATATCGCTTGAGTGCAAGATGCAAAAGCAATGTAGGTTTCAAGCCCTTTGGGAACTCTAAAGAAAGGTTGTGAGGATAAGTAAAGACTGAGTTTTAATAGAAGTGACAGAGTAACATAGGTTACTACCATGACACAGGAATCTGAACTTAACTGATACATCCCAGGAACAAAATTCTGTATGATTTCAATCATCAATGTTTTCAAAGAAGCTTGGCAGGCAAGAAAATGCTGACATAAGTAGAATAAGAAAAAACACTGAAACACGCTGCGTGTGAAGGACTTCTATGAAGGCAGAATTACCAGAGACTAACTTTTGGGTGGAGAAGTAGCGATACAGGCCCAGAGAAACATATTCAGTCAGTAATCATGTACAAAGAAGTGGAACCAGAGTTGGGATGAACCAATTGCAACCTTTGCTCTTGACCCAGTTTTTAGAAATACTTTACTAATCTGAGATCACAAGATTACGCTTCAAGCTCAAGTACATTAGTCCATTTTAAATCATCTATCCTTCATTACATTATGGTTTTTTTTTTTTTTTTGTTTTTTTTTTTGGTTTTTTGATACAGGGTTTGTCTGTGTAGCTTTGCGCCTCTCCTGGAACTCACTTGGTAGCCCAGGCTGGCCTGGAACTCACAGAGATCCACCTGGCTCTGCCTCCCGAGTGCTGGGATTAAAGGCATGCGCCACCACCCCCCGGCGGTTTTTTTTTTTTTTTTTTTCCTAGATGTCGCTCATCTGCTAAACAGTTCTTACATTTAATTTGTTTGTTCCCAGGAAAATAACTTTCTTTCAACTTTCTTCTGGCAAATCATTTGTCTGCTAATACCCCGCAAAAGACCCTTTACCAAATGACCTTTGAATTCTGCTCACTGGACACTTAAGGATTAATACCATCCATTGTCAGTTACTCTCAGTTTTCTTCATTCATCCCTTCTGCTTTGCTTCGCATTTCAAGAAATGTGTTCAGTCTATTTGGAACTCTGGTTTCTAGGTAAATGAAGCTAATGGGAAGCACTGCTAGAACAGAAGGTGGGGTTAAGAAAGATTCTGGCGTATCACTCCCCATCTCTGTCTCCCTGCGGCACCTCTAGTATCAGCAGAGAACGCACTGTGAACCTCGTTTCATTGCTTCTCTGTGCTGCTCAAGTATAGGCTGACCTAATTTCCCTCAGCCTTCGAGGGTTGCTGATTTCTGCATTGGATCACCAATTGGCTTCTCATCCTGGAGCATGTACACTATCTAGATAAGTGGTAAGTACCTTTTGCTGCAAAGCTGTGTAGTTTGTTCCTACTTCCAGGCTAGACTCTTACCAATACAGCATACTTTTAAATATTTATGGTTTGAGTGTGCCATATTGACTTTGTGTTTATTTATGAATCTTTCATTTGAATAAATTAGACATGATATACCTACTCAGGTTTTTTTTCATCACTTAACGAAAGAAATGCTGATTTTTTTAATTCATTACTCAACTCCTTTTCTAAATAGAATCAAGAGTAGTGTTCTCCATGAACTGCATGTGATTTAAGTAATCTTTGCATTTACTCTATGAATGTGGTGAGTCACTTATACCACAATGATCAGCTTATGAAAATATTTCAGCAACATCAATAAACAAACTCAAAGGTGCCATGATACAAAGAAAACATACTATGTACTAACTTTCATAACCATGACTCAAATGAGAGTAGGCATTAAAATACAATAATTGAAATCATCCAATTTGAGTGGCCAAGAATAATAATCATTTACAAAAATGTTTGATATTATTCTATTTCTAAAAATTTCTGTTTTTCTGTTTGTTTGTTTGTTTATTCATTAAAGATATTTGGTGTTTTAGTCAAAATTTTGGATAAGCCATGATTGATTTGGGATTAGGGCTATGACAAAAAATAGAAGAGACAACAATACTTCTCTTCATGGAGATTATGTTTATAAGTGTATGCAGATTCTGTGTATTCTTTAATTTATAAAGAGGTGAAACACAACTCTAAGAAAAAAAGATGAGTTCAATAAAAGTAAAAGCCTAGGATTTAAAGTACCAATTTGTAGAGTGTAAACAATAACCATGTGGGAAATACAGCTCTTTAGTAATTAAACATAAATTTTAAAACTTGCTTATTTTTTTAATTTTATTTTAAATGTATTGGTATTTTGCTTGTGTGCCTGTGCACCACACTCATGTTTCTGAGGAGGTCAGAGGAGGGTGTGAAATTCCCTGAGACTGCAGTTTAGAAGGTTGTGAGTCACCATGTGGGCACTAAGAATCAAACAAAGGTCCTTTGGGAGAGAAACCTGTGTTTTATTCCACTGAGACATCTTCTAAGCTCGTAAATGTAAAATTTTAAATTAATATGAATTTCTTTCTATTTTGTAAAATTAAAGTTACACACACACACACACACACACACACACACACAGAGGCACACACACGGGCACACGGGCACAGCATGGACACACTTGAAATTTAAGGAATTACTGAATCTGTACTTTTCACATTAGGTGTTGGAGCCCATATTCTTTGTTTTTGATTTTGTAGTGTGCCCGTGTATCTGTATGTGTGTGTGTGTGTGTGTGTGTGTGTGTGTGTGTGTGTGAGAGAGAGAGAGAGAGAGAGAGAGAGAGAGAGAGAGAGAGAGAGAGATATTTATGGAAGTCAGTGGATATCTTGCAGAAGTCCTTCTCCCCTTCTGCTGTGTGGTTCCAGGGATAGTTAGCAAGCACTTTACCTGCTGAACCATCTCGCTTGGTCCAGAGCCCTTACCCTTAGATTCTATTTGCCAAAGATTCCTTTCTCCAAAAGGTTGAAAAATGTTCTTTGAACATTAATTTTAATATCAAAATAAGCAAAACAGTAAGTTTTAGAAACATTCAGTAATAACATATGTATTAAGTAAATTATGACATTCATGGAACAGAATACTAATTAGCTTTCAACCCGTTTTTTATTGACAGGATATATTGTCATATTAAAATACACATTCAGGATAGGTTACATTATGAGGATAATGAGATTTTTAAAAACACTTTGTTTATTGTTTTTGCTAATTTTTCCCCATAAAAATATAACATTCTTTAACAGTCCTAAACATGTTGTTACATATTCATAAGTGGTAGACCAAACTTGGCTTTTAAAATCAAGACTCTGGAGCCACGGTTGAATAATAATACTACCTTACAGAGGAACCTGTCTTGTTAAGTCTTTCTGACTGGGTGTGTTACATTTTTAACACGAATCAATTTAACATAAATATCTTTATTTAAAGGGCCTCAAAGAGAAATTCTTTTCTAAGTATACCTATATACTTTGCTTGCAAAAATTCTTAAAATAGCTTTTACCCATTAAAATCATAAGAGGATTACACAATCTAAATTAATGCCTGAACTGCAAAAAGCCATAACAAACTTAATATTATTGCTTTCCAAATGTAGACCAATTCTTAATAGAGTATTTTACAATAGGAAGTGCCTTAAGGGGTCAGTATAACAAAATTAAGATCAGTTTATATAGCCTACCAAAGGTCTGGTGGCAGCATAAAAATGTCCAGTGCAACTATTTGTGCTTTCATTAGCTCACACATCATTTTCTTTTCCAAGCTTGGTTCATAATAAAGTGGACTGACAGTTCTCTACCTTCCAGAAGAAACTGTATTATTTTCTCTATGGTATAAAAGCTACCTACAGTTGTCATAGTCAAGCTATACTTAAGCTTGTATAAGCCAACTGATCGAGCTTTATCTTCAGGTGTTTAATCTGAATTAAAATATTGATGTAAACTAAAAAAACAAACAAACAAAAACTTCATACTAAGAGAATATCCATGGAGCACAGTATTTCTAGAATATACATTCTGATCACAACTATTCAACATTTATCTCCTGGATCATCTCTTCATAAATTTTAGAGTCTGGTTTCTGGTTGATGACATTTCTGAAATATAGGATCTTCCAACTATTCTCCTTAATTTTCAAGACTGGTTTAAGTAGATGTTAATTTATCACGTTTTGTGGTCTCTGTCCTCTAGTGCAACATCTGGCTGATCCAACTTGGACATCTAAGATGTGCATATCTTATGTATATGTATGGCACTGCAATGGGAAGATTTAGTAACTAGTTCTTTTAACAAGAAACTTTAATATTGTTTTGCTTTTTTGGTTAGGTTGGGGAGGTTCTGAGCCAAGTACAAAGCAAACATGAATTTCACAACACATTAGAAGGACCTTATATCACTAAGCACAGTGCTAACAATTAAATTAAATATAAAAGTATTTGTAAACATGGATTTTATATACTGAGTCATTTCATGTTGGTAGGCAAAGAAAAAAAATCAGGCTACCTGGTTGGCTAAAATCCATTTATAACACTGCTTAATACGAATTACAATTGCTTTTTAGCTGAGATAACACTTTCTCAAAGAAAGTTCGATTTTTTTTTTTTTTTTGATGATGGAGGAAAGGCCTGTGATATGGATACTCTGGCTTATCAACTCTTATGCATATGGACACTGGAGGAGTTGACTACTTTTGTATAAGTCTGAAGATGTGTTAAGGTTGCTGCTGCAACCTTACCTACCCGGTTGCCTTGTCCAGCCTTAACAGGAGAGGAGGTGCCTACTCTTACTGGAACTTGGCATACCATGGCTGGCTGATATCCATGCTAGGCTGGCGCTTTTCTCAAGAGAAAGGAGAAAGAGTGGAAGGGTGCAGTGTGGAGAGGGGAGGTTGGGGGAAGGGACTGGGAGGAGGGGAGGGAGGTAGGGGAAATTGTGATCAGGTTGGGTTGGGAAAATTTTAATTAATTAATAGAAAATAAAATTGGACTAGGAAACCTAAAAAAAAAGAATGATCATCTTCTAATATATATATATGTCTAATATATATAATATATATGTCCAAATGTCTTACTTCTATGATTCCATGTTGATGATAGTGAGCAAAGAGATAAAATCAACAAGGTACAAGTAACATGATTCAAGTAGTCCATGCATGGCTTCCCAAGGAAGAACTGTACTGTACTTTAAGGCAAAATGTGACTATTAAAATTGACTTTGGACAAGGTACAGAGGGCAACCTACATAGACTGTAACTTCATTCACAAAAGGAAGAGATGGAGACAAATTGCCATGAGGAAAATGGTTTCAGATTACCAAGAAACTTTCTGAATTATGTTTACTTTTCTGACTCTGCAAATGTAAAGTTTAACTAATGCAGGTCTTTTAGCATTACATAGTGCTATCTAACTATTTTTAAGTGAAGTGTGTGAGTAGATGAAGCATGGGGAATGTTTGTTGCTGTGGATATCACTCTATGTAAATAAAACACTGATGGCCAGTGACCAGGCAGGAAGTATAGGCGGGACAAAGAGAGAGGAGAATTGGGGAAACTGGAAGAAGGAGGAGAGAGACTGCAGCCACCGCCAGGAGAAGAGCATGTAGAGACGCCGGTAAGCCACCAGCCACGTGGCAAGGTATAGATTTATAAAAATGGGTTAATATAAGATAAAAGAACAGTTAGCAAGAAGCCTGCCACGGCCATACAGTTTATAAGTGATATAAGCGTCTGAGTGATTATTTTATAAGTGGATTGTGGGACTGCGGGGCTTGGGGAACCTGGAGAGAAGCCCTCCAGCAACAGTTTGTCATGGTCTGGCAGTTCAATTCAATTAGTATTTTGAGAATTTTGGTTGTTTACATGTGAATCAAACCCAGGACCCATACATACTAGGTAAACATATTACCATCAAGTTATAAATCTAATGCTGTTTTAAGATATTCTAATATGTATATATAAAATTTAAGTGCATATATTATAATTATAAATAACATTTTATCCAGTTTATTATTATTAAAGACTCCCTTAAGATTTAAATCTTCAATCACTGCACTACTACTCCACCATTATGGTGTACCCCACAAGGATTACTTAATTTTAGGCATGCTTTTCTATTCTTGGAAGCTTTACTGGTCTCTTAGTAAGATCAAGAAATCCATATTGGAATGTTAGTGGTAAACCTCACTTACATAAATAATAGTGATCCTGCATAATGTATAACCTAGTTGTGCTCAAAATATAATTCACCAGGAACAATGTGTAAGCAGGAGGCAGAATAAAATGCTAGCATATTAATACTCCCCCGAGGTCGCCTTGTGCAGAATGCTGCATTGTATGACATCATGTTGTTAGCGGGCTTCCTTGTTCTTCTCCACTTGAAAAAAATCAATGGATGTAGTAAACCATATTATTATCATACTCAAGTTTAAATCGCTTAAGTTTGAATAGTATACTTAAATTACTAGCCATGTGTAAGCGACTACACAAAGAGTCTATAGTGCCAGGGATGTTGTCAGTATCCATTCCGCACCCCCCAAAACATCTCCAATGTTTGCCTGTCATCATATTTTGCTTTACATCTCTGCACTCAGTAATTATGTTACTCTTTAGGTTACTTAGCAATGACTGGGCACATTTTTAGTTGTCACAGAGATTGTGAAGATATCTAGCAGGTAGAGATCACTCTCCCATCTAAATTTTCCAAAGAAATTTTGTTGATCCAAAATATGAAGAATGCCTAGGATGCAAATCTTTGGTAGTTAGTTACTGTGGGATCTTCATGGTGTTGTGAGTGTTGTGAGTGTGAAGAGTTTTTGAGGTCCATCCACATGTTTGGAATTAAGATAACATTTTATAATAGAAAGTTGAGAATTTGGAGACCAATGATGCCCAAGGTGGAAATGAATTAACAGACAAAGCATGCCACTCTGTTCTGTTTGTTTTCAGAAATGTGCTGCCTGGCAACAATAGATGCTACTGCCATGGGATCAGTTCATTTTCCAAAGAATACAGATCTCTGCTTTTAGGGGAAATCCCTTAGATTTTGAATGTTTATAATAGTAACAAAATAGAAAGGGAAAACAAAATACATTTAGAAGCCAAATTAGTCTTTTGTAATATTATAGTATATATTTTAAGTTATATATTTTTGTTATTTCGTACATGTGCACATTTAAATATGCTTGTATCTACCCCCTATTTACTCGCTCAAACTCTGTTATATTTCCTCAACATGCCCTCCTCCAAACTAGAGGTGTTTTTTTTTTCTTTCTTTCTGGTTTTATTGTACCAATATGTGCTGGTAGTGGTGACCTTATTTCCATGGGTGTGTGAACATCCCCTGGAGCATGGGAAAGTTACCAGTGGCCACACCCTCAAATAAGAATGACTCTACTTCCGCTAGCAACTATCCACCGCCAGTAACTCCCCAGAAATTGGTGTTTGGGCCAGCAAATTTTTAACTCATATTTGCAGTTCTAACTGACATGACACCATTCATTCACACATTTTCATGCCTTCCACTGATTTACTTGATACTAGCTGAGCATCTGACTGTGATTTTACAGGGACTCATGGCTCTTGATTTTTTCAAGCAGTAATGAACACACCTTTAGCTGTGTATTCTTCACTGAAAGTTGTACTCATATATTGATGATTCATAGCCATGTATTTTGACTTGATTTATCAGTTGCTTTCTGTTGGTCAGCATCTTTTCCTGTTGAAATAGGAACATGTATTTAGGCATCGCCTTTGTTCACTTTCGGTGCCTTCAGAATTAAAATGACTAGACTGAACAGTTTAGAGACTTCCTATTCAACAGGTAAAACTTTCTATTCCTTTTGCTTGTTTTCTCAACTCTCTTTCTCCCATTTTTGATTCACTACCACTAAATTGATTACTTGAGGACTTAGAGACTTAAACATGTGAAACATGCCTTAAGTAATATAAAAACAGTTTAAAGCATGAGGACTTTTCTCAAAAAATCAGTGACTTGGGCATAGGCTCTGCTATCCTGACAGGGGTATTTTAGGTACCATTTATAAACTCATGTCTAAGAACTCATATAATTCTTGCAACAATTCTTGAAGATCACATTCATTTAGTAGAGGAGAAAACTAAGTTAAAAATCAGAGAATGGACTTGACAAGGATGACATTTCTTGGAACTTTTGGAACTAAAATTTAAAGCATGGGTATTTTGGGCAAAGCCCTTTCATTTTCATCATTCTGTAAAGTACAAGAGAGTAAATGTGTTGATTTAGTTCAGCTGGGAGGACAGGTATGGGAGGAAATATTGATCTTTTGTTGTTGTTGTTGTTGATTACTCTTTTGGAATCTCTTCAGAATATGACTCTTGCTCCTTCTCCAGGTTCTAAAATACACACACTCACACACATACACACACACATGCACATATACACACAAACACATACAATCACACACACATGTACATATACACACAAACATACACACATACACGCACACTTGAAGCAGGCTTACTTGGACTGCTGGCCTCTAAATCATGACACAGAGACTTATTATTAAATATGAATGCTCTGCCTTAGCTTAGGCTTGTTTCTTAACTTAAATTATCCCATTTCTATTAATCTATGTGCTGCCCTGAGGAAACTCATTTACCACATCTATGTACTGTCCATCCCACTTTCATGCTTCTTCCCAGTCTGTCTGTCTGGCTCCCCTTTTCTCTCTGTCTGCCAGCCCTGCTCATCCCTCCTGTGCCTAGCTAATGGATGTTCAGCTTTTTATTAGACCAATCAGATGCCTTAGACAAGCAAGGTAAAACAGCAACACATTTTTACAAAGTTAATATTCTGCAACACAAACAAATGCAATATATCTTTATATGGTTAAACAAATTCTATTCCACAACATACATTCACACTCATAGACACACACACACACACACACACACACACACACACACACACACAAATACACACATGCTCACACACTATGTCATTCATATGAAGTCAGCCATTAAATGTACATGCTATATAACACAGTCCCTGCCTGGGCTTTGTAGTTAGAGGATTGCTATAGCACTCTTCTCCATCAGGATACACTAACATCAGCTCTCCATCCTCACCCTGTGATGGCGAGAATTAGGTTAAGTAGTTTTGTCTTCCTCACTCTCTTCTGAGCAATTAACCCAATTTATGCACAATTTTAGCTTTTAAATTTAATATAATTATCAGTGGCAATTGTTATTTAGCTCCAATCCAGATTGCCAAATCTTTTGCACATTTGCAAAAGTTAGCAATTACGCTGCTCTACTTGAAATTTCATTTTTCAGAAAATAAAAATGTAAACTTGAAAGGACTTTAGCAAATAAGGTTTTAGGGTGAGTTATTTTTTACCTAATTTAGAAAACCCTGCTTAACTACAGAAGGCTTTCTATTAATACAGTAGAAGCAAGAATTATTTGTGAATTAGAATTTATTTTCAGGCAATAAAGGGAAGGATTTATTTATTTATTAAAGAAAAGAGGTTTCTTTCCTTTTTCTTTTTTTACAGTAAAATGGACTCATTGCGTTAGTCATCTGCAGTGTGAAGAAACTAATAATTGTTTTTATGCTATTCAAGCCACTTAATTTAGTAAACCTATAATTGAAAAGTAAATTTTGCAATAAAACAGCATAACTCAGTCTATGTTGCTATGGGAAAGTGAAGTGCTTCCTCCTACTTTAGTTTATTAATTTTCAAATAATGCTCAAGGGCTTGTTATGATAGTTCTTTACAAGGTAGTAAATCCAGAGTTATCCAGACTGTCTGGGTTGAAATCTAATTACCATTGGAAACTGAAGCATTTAAGCTAGTTATTTCTGCAAACCAAACACCCCAAAAAACCATTTTCACATTTAAATCTGGTACCAAACCACACCAAAATAACCCCACAATGAAAGCCCTAATTTAAATAACCCTGCTTGCTTCTCCTTTAAACAAGGCAGTCAGATCTTTGCAATATGGTATCAGAAAAGGAAGCCGGGAGACAGGCAATCAAAGGAGCAGTATGAAAGTACAAAAGAAATTTAAGGCAGGTCAATACTAATAATTAAACATTTATTCGGCAAGAAAAATGATAGATTCAGAAATATCCGCAAGAAATAGCCAATGCTTTCCAAGATAGAACAAATATCCAAGATTGAATGGGTCAGGTCCCATCGTTGCTTCCTGCCTTTTCTATTCTTCCTTTTGCTTTCCATTTTTCATCATATTTTTCAGTGGTATGTTAGAAGGAGACACGTTTTAAAATTAATGTTAACATTTAAAAAAATCACAATAACAAGAAAGCATAAGAACACAAGAATTTCACATTTCTTCATCCTTTTACATAGCCAGATCATAGTTGACTGTAACATTATTTCTAGACAGGTACTTTATAGCAACAAATAGAATAATTACAAGCCACATAATGAAAACATATTTCTCTAAATAGGACAAATACAAGATTTCTAAATACATAATGAAAATGTCCTAAGCTCTTTTCATGTCAGTTGGCTAGATAAGGTAGACAGCAGGACATTTCCCATGCATCTAGTAGAGGTGAGCATGGTTTTGAAAATGTTTGTCTTTGTGGGTGTGTCAGGATGTAGGAAGATCAAGGAAAAAAAATGATTGTTTTGGAAAACTAAAAGCTACAGTTTAATAACTGTAAAATCTAACCAGACTGCCTAGTAACATGAAAAGAAAGTGATGATCGATGTAAACAGTTCCATAGCAAATACAATTTCCTGTGCATTTGTCTTCCTGTTTGTAGACAGTGGGATTCAGCCATGAAGAGCAGTGCTGTGAAATAAATATTCTTCAAAAGTATGCAATGGATTGTGGTTTGTCAACTGGTACACTCTTGAGAAGTTACAGCCATGCATGAGGTCAGTGGTTTTGGTTTTTTTTTTTTTTTCTTTTTCTTTTTTTTTTTTTTGAGATTGTAATTTATGTACAACACTTCTCCCTTCCCTTTCTTCCCTCTGAAGGATCCCATATGTCCCTCCCCACTATCCTTCAAATGCATAGCCTCTTTTTTCAATAATTGTTATTGCATGGAGAGAGAGAGAGAGAGAGAGAGAGAGAGAGAGAGAGAGAGAGAGAGAGAGAGAGAAGAGAACATATATCCTAAAAATAACCTGTTGAATTCATGTGATGTTACTTCTATGTATGGTTTCAGAGCTGAACATTTATCACTGGACAACCAACCAATTAGTGTGCTCTCCCTTGTGGAGGGAGGATCACTTCTCCAGCTCCCAGCTTCACTCAGTTGCCTGTAGTTCTTTGTGTGGGCCTCAGGCCTCAAGAGCTTTTCTCTGTCCGGTTTGGCATCTTGCTTGTTCATTTGCTCTTATACCCACAGATAAGTGTAGTCCTTACCCCTCATCAGGCAGACTTCTCTTTCCAACAGAGACAATTGCATAAAACCACAATCAATCAAAATGAAGAGTTGTGAAGCCCAGCACATTGGATATGTGTACAAAACACCCCTGCACCTAAGGCTCAGGGAACATTGTGAAAAGGTGTGTGTTGGGGGATTCTGGGAGTCAGAGGAAGAGGAACTTTGCTGGGAGACTATGCCTCCTAGTCACTTAAGTTAACAGGAGTAACTCCAAGTCTCACTCTTTAACTCTTACCAACATGACCACACACACACAAGAGCATGTCTAGGTTTTTGTCTATCTATATAGATTTTCACATTCAGTATTGTCTATTTTCCTAACTCCATTTGTGCTGAGCCATACTTTTTGTTAACAAAGTTTTTCATTTGTCAAGATACAGCTTCTCTTGTGGCCTTATAACTTGTTTTTTGCCTTTGTTTTTCTTTCATGCTTTAAACAGTTTTATTAATTTTTCAATTCCTTTAAATGGCAGTTCTTGGAATGCAGGACACAGAACAGGAAATTAAAGAGTATGACTGGCTGGAAATGACAAAAATGGAAGACCATGACAGTACATAGGATAACTTTTTATCATAAAGCAGTCATTGAATGTGTGTAGACTGGCTGGTTTCAACGTAGTTGGTATCTCTTTCATTCCTTAACTCATCACATCTATTATAACACTCAAGAAAGTGGTTCTAGTACTAAGGACATGAGAAATGTGTATGTCTTCTCTCTTCCAGTCTGTAACATCAGATAACTAGAGTATGAGCAGTAATAACACTAACACTTATTGACCCACTACGATGTCACTATTTAAAAACACATGCATTCTTCCCTCCTATTTTTATCCTGTTATATTCTTAACTGTGTGATTATTTTTTTCTTTAAAATTTTTTATTCATTTTACATACCAACCTCAGATCCCCCTCTCATCGCTCCTCCTGCTCCCCACCCCAGCATCCCCACCCCTGAACTACCTTCCATCCCCTCCTCCAAACGAGTAAGGCCTCTCATAGGGAGTCAGCGAAGCTTGATACGCTCAGTTGAGGCAGGTTCCCCCACCCCGACTGCATCAAGGGTGAGCAAGGTGTCAGACCATAGGTAATAGGCTCCATTTACATTCAGTATGTTGTGATATTTACAGACCTTGTAGTTTATCTTTCATTAGGATTTGACTCTGGAGGGTGCCATTAAAGGAGTTAGTGCCCTAACCAGCACAGAAACTGCCCTTTCCCTTTATCTCCTGCTTCATGCAATGGAATGAGAAAGAGACAAGAAAGAAGAGAAGGTGGAGGAAGACAAGAATCTTCTATACTGAAAATATAAGTGTTTTATCTTTAAGTATTGATTTGAGAGGCTTAAAGTTTTTTCTCCTTTATCAATAATTTCTCCCAATTTTAGCTAAGTTTAATTACTTCCCACACAAAGTTCCTCATCATGAGACTAGTTTTCAAGTCACTTCTGTAGTCACAGAAATGACCTTAATAATCAGTGTCTCTCTTGTGAATATTTCTAAATAAAGCGGTTGCAATTTTCCAGTCCAATTTATATAAAAAGGAACAGATCTAGGCCAAATAGTACTCTTTTGTGTTTACCCTGAGATGAAATATGGAATCCAGTGCAACATTCAAGAGCAATTCTTACCCCGTAGATTATGAAATGCCATTCACAATGCATTGGAAACTTGTAACACACTCTGTCTGGTTATTGGGTTGCAGAATGAGGTCATATCATGTGAGAAGAATATTTTGTAAAGTAAGTGAATATGTGTTACATGTTCTTACACAGTTTTCCTTTGATACTATTGCATTCAAAGATTGGATAAAACATATTTTAAGTCTTCATGAGGACATGAAGTGATTATTATATAGACAGCTAAAATGAAAGGCAGTTCAAAGTCTGTATGAATGTCTAGTTAAGGATAAATTTTATTCACTCCAATTTTTGACAAAAATATGCATACACATTTTGAAATATATCATGTCAATATTTGTTTCTTTGTTATTTAATAAATATAGTCAGTTGGTGATGGGAATTGAAATTTGTCTACTCAGTCCCACTTCTTTGTGGATTGTATATGGTAGTGACTGCTGCTATTTCTAAATGAAAACATTGTTTCTTTAGTAATGTCAGGTAAGGAAGGAAGCTTTAAGTTTATTTTGAGATTATACTATAATTGCTTGACTTCCTCCTTCCCTTTCTGTCTTCCATATCCTCCCATATAATTTGCATTGCTTTGTTTTGAATTTGTGGACTCTTTTTTTTTCATTGATTGTTATGTACAAACGTTTAAGCATGATTATGCTATCACAAGTTATTTAAAACATACCTAATATTCTTTTCCTTACAAAACATATTGCTTCATATTGCAGTTTAATATTTACAAAAATGTGAATCGTGCACAGAAGTTTTCAAAATTCTAAATTATCCAATATAAAAATAACCCCCTTTAAGTTCTCAAATCAGCAATTGCCCTTTTAAAGATAGTTAACTTTTAAAGGTGCCTTGTCTTTTCATTGTAAACTGTTAAATGAAATGACTGATTGTCTCCTTAAGAGACAAACACTTGGACAATGGACCCCTGCTAAGGAGTAGATTCCCTAGAGCCAGACTGTTTGAGAACTTTCTCTGCTCTTTTGTAGAAATACTATAGTGGTTGAGCAAGCTCCTTAATTCCTGTTGCTCATATTTTCTCATTTGTAGAGTGACGATGATGTTAATGTATGCACCAAAGTATTACAAAGCCCTAAATTAGTTAATAATAATAGAGTTTTTGTTGCATAAGATTAAATTGTGAAAATAGGAATTGTTTGACAGCATGCAAGAAGCTTGAATCAAAACATCACACAATGTAAATGAGGTTTTTTTTATTTAAATTGATGAAAAATTTCTGAAACCCTATAAAAGGGGGAATAAAGGGCAAAGTAAAAGAACAGATTGTAATTTAAATGACCTTCCGTCCCTTCCTTGCCATTAAAGTCACCACTGGAAACTTTTTTGAAGAATGTCATTATCATTGTCAATAGACATATTCAACTTATATGCTATTGGTTTTCTGTATTATAACAAATGCTGAAATTTGCCCTGAAGTATACTGAAATATATTTTATTATTGGTATATTACTGACAACTATTTTTAAAAAATACTTAAAAAAAATTCTTTTGGTTAGCAGCTTCCTGGGGAAGAACTCTCCTCCACAGAGTAAGCACTTCCGGGTGGCAAGATGGCCCTATCAAGTATGGACCTCCAATAAGAGCCTATAGATGTATATCATGTTCAGAGTTAGAAACTGTAGCCAAATGGCCAGATCCATGTAGAGTGCAATTTTCACTCTCCTTTTGGTTCATGGCTGTTGTCCACTCATGGCATCACATTCCCTTTGCTTGCCCTTGCCTTCCAGTTCAGCCAGAACTGTTGAGCTGCTTTGGTATGATATTAGAAGCTTCAGCCTTCCTGTCTGTACTCAAGCCTCACTTTCCTCCTAGATTCATCCTCTGATAAACTTCCAGACCTAAATATGGCCCAGGCAGTCAACAGGAAATAACTCTCAAAGATAGGCGTTAATTGCCCTACGAAGGTGATGAGTCTTTTAGGCCTAATTTCTAAGCTTGTACCTGTAGATATTCCCAACATTCCAATAAGTTCCATCTCACATGGAAAGCTATCATCTCCCATGTAGGTATTGACATTCAGGCCTCCAAATTTCAGGTGATTTGTATAACCACCAAGGAAATCTGCCTTACTTTACATTCACACCTGGCATATAGTAGGAAATTGAAAGATATATGATTTTTTTTTTTTTTTACAACTAAAACATGTTGTTTAGACAAAATGAACAATTACTCTTGGATTATTTAAACAGTTCATTTAGAGCAGCAGCCTTGGTCTGATATATTTTCCTTAGGTCTTCTTTATTTTCACAAGCTTCCCCTAAAATAGTGACCCAATCGGCTTATACATGCTGAGTGTGGTCGCTCATTGATTTAGTCAACTATTCAATAAATGTTTACAAAGCATCTTTTGTGTGTTGGAACAGTGCCATCCCTGAGGGAAGAGGCTTCCAAGAACAAGCCCCATTTCTATGTTCTCCAACTTAAAATCTGTACCCTCTAAAAAAAAATACCATTTAAGTAAAGATGATGCGGTGTGGTAAATGACAGAGTGAGCTCAGAGAACACACAGTGAACAAACACATAGAACAAGGCAAGCTTTCTGCACAGAGGGAGATTTTCTTTAGGGTAGAAGAAGACAAAGAAAAAGAAGAGGAAGAGGACAAGGAGAAGGGGAAAGAAAAGGAAAATATGAAAGTTCAAGGAAATGGAAATTATATATTTTACAAATATAATTATGGCTGATAGATTTGAAAAGGAGAATAATAAATGATGATTATAGTGTGCAGTTAGATCATGCAGAGTCTTGAAAATCTTATAAAGTTTGGGCTTGATTCTGATAATAACAGGGTCATCAAAGGTCTGTATGCAGGGAGACATATCAACTTGCTGTTTTACAAAACTCACTCTGATATCAGTCTTGAGTGTGTAGTAGAAGATCCACATCATGATACAAAAAAAAAAGACAATTATGGTCTTTTCTAAGGGTATAGTGAGACTTCAGGAAATATCAAGAGCTAGAAGAAATTAGAAACAGAATTTTACCTTGAAAGTTGGACTGGATGTTTATGCATAGAAGATAAGAGAATAGGGGGATTTAACATAAGTCCTGGACATCTTCATTCAACTTCTGGATATCTACTAAGAATGGTAATATGGGGGAAAAACAGGCTTAGGTCTTGGGGAGGAGGAGTGGATAAACAGATTAGTGTAGTCTAAGGAAAGCTGACTTTAAGGTAGTGTTGTGATACCTAAATAGAGAGAAATGCAGATAAACTGGTAGAGCCATTTTGGGGAAAGAAGTAAGCTGTATAAACAGATGTGGGTAGTGTTGGCATGTAGAGTGTCAATTATGCAAGGGACACAAGGTGCTGAATGGAAGGCATGAGATTGAGAGTAAACATAAGAGGGAAGCAATCTGATTTGGTTGGAAAAGAAAGAAATGCTGGAGAATGTGAAAGAAACCAGCAAGTAAATAAAGGCAAATCAAAGGCATGCCATATGTGCTAAACAGAGTTAAAGGATATTAATGTATAACCAAATTAGGAGAAAAAAGTTTTGGGGAAGACTAGGTGTGGTGGTGCAAGCCTTTAATCCAACACTCAGGAGGCAGAGGCAGGCAGATCTCTATGAGTTCAAGGCCAGCCTAATCAACAAAGTGAGTTCCAGGACTGCTAGGACTACACAGAGAAACTCTGTCTCAAAAAACAAAATAAAACAACAAAACAAAACAAACAAATACAACTACAAAAGGAAAACAAGTATCTACAGAGTATAATTTTATTCTCACACAGCATATTCATATTCATTTTTCCCACAGACTATATACACTTTTAATCATACCCACACTCCCCATAGACACCCACACACATTCACAGACACCACACATAGCTCCATAAACCTACAGTCATTACATATATATGATATCTATATCTATATATATATATCATATATAGAAATTCTCATTCATTAAGTTCAACCTTAGGTACTTGCCTGCATAATAATTATTTGTGTAGAAAAGTCTACTGATTTAAAATGAGAACTCTTCGGTTTATGAATTAAACAAGAATATGGCTCAGTTTTCCATCTGTTAAATGGACCTATTAATACTAGCATAGAGAAGTTTTGAGATGTAATTGCTACTTATAAAGTGATTTGAGAGCCGAAGATGAAAGGTGCTATGTAATGTTATTACTGTTGTTGGAACTGATGGTAGTGACCTACCTTAGCATGGGTATTGCAACAGTTGAAACCACAGTGTAATCCAGGATGATAAAACATAAGATATTATTAGATGACTTAGAAGGAGTAATACTATGACTGAAATTTCTTTCTAGACATTATTATTGTATCTTTTAGATACCTGTTCAGTTTTAGACCTTATTTCTCACACAGGTTCCTTGTTCTCTCTTTGCTTTACCTTAACATCCCAGAACACTGTAGCTTAAAGGGACCATTGGGATCTTCTTACACAATTTTAAATTTAAAAGATGATAAAATTGAATTTCAAGCTTCTGTTTACTTTATCTCAAAAATTACTTGGTTAGAATTCAAAATCAACTGTTAAGTCTTTGTGTTTTTTTTCCAGTAAATAATATTTTACAAAGAATAAAATAAATCTGAAATTAGAGTATCATACCAGATAAGGAATTTAAGAATATATTATTTGTGACATGAAGATAAATATATTAACAATGTAATTAAAAAGATCAAAATAACATTTCATTTTAATTAATAAGATATATTATTTAATGTAATATTGATAACAGAATACCCACTGCTGACAAAAAATACATAGTCCAGATACAAGGAAGGTTGAATATAATTAAAATTCATGAATTATAATTGAGTTCTTTGATTTCATCTATTATTAGTCTTTGTAAAAGGAAAAATATTGCTGTCTTTTGATTTTAGAAGATTTGATTTTCTTTTAATCAAATATGTTTTAAATACAATATCTATTCCAGGACTTCTACTAAACTTCATGGATAGAGGAGAGAAAACGAATTAAGATTTATTTTCATTTGGTTTGTGGTGATAGATTTAAAAGAATCTTGTTGAAATTATTTCTAATTTTGATCAATGGTATGAAAGAAACAGACAAGTAGAGATTACTGAGCTGCTGTTTAGGTATAGTAGGACCCAGGAGAAAGAAGAAGAAGCCTAGTGCTTGCCAGACTGAACAGAAGGAGCTACATGCAGAAAATGGAGAGTCTCAAGCAGAGAAGTAAAACGTGAAGAATAAATTTGCTTCAAAAGAAGTAGAAAGAGATGCAGTGCATAAGGCATACATGAGTGACAGTGGAGTGTGAGGGTGAGGTTATCAGGAGACAGGCTCTGTTGTGCAGTGGAAATGGGACTTAGAAGTTTGGACCTTAGCAGTAGAGAAACCAAAGAAAAGTTCTCATTAGGACAGTAAGAGGTCCCCTGTGTGATTTCAAGAGTGCCCTGACTCAGTGTGAAACTGTCTGTGGACGGAGTGATGAAATGAGTGAGTTGCTCGGAAGTACTACGCTGTGTTAAGAGGCTGGAAGGTCACTTCACCGAGGAATGGGAATAACACAAGGAGAAGCAAACAGTCTTGTTCAAAGTGATTGTGATAGTAGAGAAGAAGAGAAGGATAGATTTGGAGGTTGAGGTTGAATAACTGGGTTTGTGATAGTGCTACCTAAGTGTTCAGCCTTGATATGAGGGTTTGTGTCCACTCTTAGGTGTTTGGTTGATATCCCAGGGAGACCTGCTCTTTTCTGAAGGAAAATGGAGGGGAGGTGGGCGGCTGCTGAGAGGAGGCAAGAGGGAAACTGCAGTTGAGCTGTATTGTAAGAGAGAAGAGTAACTAACAAAACGATGGGAAAGACAAGAAGAGAGGTAAATTTTAATGAAGAAAGTGAAAAAGAACTTTAGGTTTTCTTGCACATCCATGTGAAGACATCAAGAAAGCTCCGTAACAGGAGCAGTGCAGAGAGGATGATTGAATACACACATTCGTAGGAATTACAGTCATGCTCTGGAAGGTGAAATGATAGGACACAGGGATTGCACTTCAGGAGTCTCTTAAATGTTTAAACCATGGAAACAGACCCCTGGGAAATGAGGGTAACAAAGAGCAAGCCGGCAGGTGGAAGGTAAAACAAAGCTGGTGTGGTGATTTGTAAACCCTGTGACAAGAAGGAAATAGCACTTTCATGCCTCATGCTAAGGGGCCCTTGAGTAAAGCAGAGAAATGTCCTCCTACCCAGCAGGTGGAGATTGTCAGTGATCTGAGTAGGACTCATTTGGGGTGATAAGAATAAAATTAGGCTGAGGTAGAATGAAGCACTCCAAAGGGATGACAAATACCAGACAGAGATTTCAGGAATTGTTTCCAGTACAAAAGAACAACAAAAAAAATGGGATTCAGGTGAAAAAGACATTGAAGTAAAAGTAACATGTGTTTATGTGCATGTGCACAAACACACACATGCACACATGATGTATGTGTAGGATCAAATATAATATCAAGTATTTACAGGCCAAGATCTGGTTTAAACAATGCAAAACCAGTAGGCAACAGAACTAGTTAGTCCTGAATATTCAAGTTTTGTATTTTGCTTCTTTGTGACAGTGCCAACATCAGGAAGGTAACATATTATATGAGGTGTGTGGAAGTCTTTAGATGACTGCATTTTATTTTGCACCCAGTGATATTTACCTGAGAACACAAGACACTGGAAAAAGTGGACAAATTTAGTAAGAAGATTTTATATTTTCAAAAATAAGTGCCTCCAAGTTTATCTAGCAAAAAGGAATTTAGCATAAAGTAGATTTATACAACCATTGTATTAGAGAAATGGGATATTAGGAAGAAGCCAGGAACTATTCAGACTCTTGATTTAAAAAATCACACCAACAATGGTGTGGATGGATGGGGCACTTCCAGACTTGAGGCTACTGACCTGTCAGAAGAATAGTCCCTGCCATGAATCAGGGATGACATCTTCAAGATGGAAGTACCTACCCTCATGGGTAGAAAGACATGCAATTTAACGAGCAACAACAAGGATGGCTGAGCCTTCTACAGAATGGCTGTTCTGGCGTCTACAACCACTAGAGACAATGATGGGATTGGAGCAGCCGAAGCAGATGTTCAGACTGGCACCAAGCTGAGTAAAAAGCCACACCCCATGCTATTCAACAGCAGACATTAACAGGACAGCACGGAATGTAACTCATCACATCTCATGCATTCTCCCAACTGATTTCCACAAATATGTCCTGACGAAGAAGATAGCTCACATAGACACACTTTTCCAATCTACCACGAGAACATACTTTTAGATGAACCTTGTTGATGTCTAGAATGTTCACAAGAGAATCTGGTAGAGGTCACAGATCTCTAGAATGCAGTCAAGAAACTTAAGAGACCCCGGGTTCAATCTGTAGCACCAAAAAGAAAGAAAAAAGAGAGGAAGGGAGAAAGGGAAAAGGAAAGGAACAAATAAGAAATGAAACAATATTGGTGATAAGGATAATAAAACACACTTGTGTAAGAGATGAAATGCCCATTATGAAAAAAAGTTATTAAGTCAATCATAGTTTGCTTGTGCAATAAGATACATTAAAGTTACTGAAAAGTATGGATGTTTTATATATGCAGAATTCATTCATCCTATCTTACTAAGCTCTATTCTAAAAGGTGCATATACGATGTGTTGTTAAACACACACACACACACACACACACACACACACACACACACACACACAAAACTAGAATTCACTTTAAGACTTCACATAGTTATAAAAATCAGGATGCGGGTATGGGTATATCAGTCTTGTCTCCCAGAAGTTATCTCATTTAGTCACCCAGACAAATTCATCTCATTTAGTCACCCAGACAAATTCGTCATTACCTTCACTTTACAGGTGTGCTAGCTGAGGTTTAGCTCTTATCACCTGCAAATATTAAATTATGTGTTATCAAGTCAAGTGAGCTATAAATATTTTTAAAATATGAGTATTTTAGCTCTTCAGATGTATCCTTCCGGCATATACCCCATTTCACCAAAGGAGGTATTTTACATTATCATTTCAGAAAAGCTTTCTAAAGAACCCAATTATTCTCTGCCCACCCTTTCTTGTTCCTCTTAACCTGCTACAACTTAATCCTTGCCCTGAGTGATTACTCAATAATTATTTGGTGGGTGGCTGAGAGGATTGCCCAAGGCCCCTCCGCCTGCATGTCTGGCCCTGCTGCTAACCTGGGGTGCAGGGTGAGGGAAGGGGTGAGAGCTGGGTCTGCTGGGGATGACTCAGGAGGTTAGTTAGCTGAAGGTGAGGGACGTGTGAAACAGTATTTAAGGGTACTTGTTGGGAAGATGTAATTTGAATCAGTAAGAATCATGTAAAATATGCCACATACTCTGTGGTAGATCACAGTAGATGAAAAATATCCCGGCTTCGAAGGGATTTCCATAGGCTGAAATACCATGGATAATACAATAGACCATAGTAATAGATGATTCACATGCTTTAAATAAAACTGAGCTTACCTGATCAGCTTAGGAGATCAGTGAATAAAACAGAACAAGAAATAACGTCCTTCTACTTTGAAGTTCTAGTAGATTTCTAGAATGGTCAAGACGTTCTGCAACTGAACTTCATAGTGTCTCTCAATTAGACTCTAACTAAACATTAGCAGGTCTCAGACTCTATAATTAGCATTAATAAAACATTAACATAACTAGTTCTGAATTGGTGTACAGCATTTAAATATCTGTGACACTGTCTATACCATTTTGGTAGTATAAATTTTTGTCTGAGACATAATTATCTGCCTCCCCCAAGTTCTATCTCATACTTAATTACAAGTGCCTGTGAATTTTTGGTTCATGTAAATAACAGAGAGCAATGTGGTGTTTGCAGTGGGGATTTTATTCACAGTGAATTTCCACAACAACATGAAGAGCTATTCCATAACAAGAGAAAGTAGGGGGCAAAGAACTTACCCCTGTGACAAAATTAAGCAGTAACCAGACCACCAAGACACACACACACACACACACACACACACACACACACACACACACACACACACTCAAGTTTATCTCAGGTGCCCAAGGTACATTGTATTTCTTTCTGTGTAAGTCTGTGTTGAAAAATTTCAACACCATAGGGATAAAAAGAATGAATTCAGTAGGTATTCTCAGTTCTCATTTAGCACATTCACTTTAAAGAGTGTGAACAACTCACAGTATTAAACGCCACAGAGCAATTGAACAAGTAAAAATGTAAAAACAGTGATATGGCATAATTATGAAAACTCAGAGAAGAGGCAAGGCAAGTACAAATTGATTATAGACTCCAGTCTTATTTGTTGTGACATTTAGGGAACAAAGCTTTAGAAATGAATGTCAGGGAAATGTTCACATACTATCATATTCCTGTGGTCCTATTTTTATTAGTTTCATCATCGGGGAACTCTTATATACTTAAAATGACTTTACAACTCATTGACAATTTCAAGACAATTATCTGGGAACTTGGATGCTCAGAACCAAAGCAACCTCACTGATGAGCGATGCCTGGAGTGGAATTTTTCTCAGTAAGATGTGCCTTTGGAGCTGTGACGGTGGGACACAGCAGCCCGGAGAGGTCGTCACGGTCTGTGTTTGATTCCTTACTTGAGAAACAGCGATGATATGATATTTATCTATCTGGTGGGAGTGTGAGGTAATTAATTAATGATCAAAAAGGACTTTAAGATGCTTGGATTAAAGGTGTTTGGCCAGTCCAAAGTGTTATTAGGATGGTTTTAATAGTTATGATTACTGAGATATTAAATATATGACATTCTTTTACTCTGCATACACTCTTCGGGATGGTAATTATGGGTTGCCTATCACATGGACTGAAATGATAACTTTCATGTTTGATTTTCATTTAGTTTTTAAAACTTCTTTTATGTTTTGAAATTACAATACAATGACTTCATTTCCCCCTTCCTTTTTCTTGATGCAAACCTTCCCATTTGCCCTTCTCTGCTTGGTTTCAAATCCATGGCTTATTTTCTCACTCATTGCTTTTAAATCCATATATTTATATATATTTCTTTTTTATGGTATTTACTTTTTTAACTTCTTTTTTGACTCTTTGGTAGTTTCACATCATGCACCCCAATTCTGTTCATCTCCCGGTCCCCCCATATCCTCCTCTCATCCCTGCCA
The DNA here is from genome assembly GCF_004664715.2 of Peromyscus leucopus. Lineage (NCBI taxonomy): Eukaryota > Metazoa > Chordata > Mammalia > Rodentia > Cricetidae > Peromyscus > Peromyscus leucopus. Next base: position 26,125,083 of record NC_051070.1, read on the forward strand.
CATGCCCCCACATAAGGAAACAAATCAAAGTATGCAATCAAGTGAACAAAAGCAAAAGCAAAAGCAAAACCAAAACAAATATTTCTAAACACATATACACAAGCTGCTTAGTCTGGGTAAAATAACTTGTATGTGTGTTTTCAGGGCTTCTCGGTAATGCAGCTTGGTGAATCTAGTCTTTCCCTAAGACCTCCAGGGAATAGCTGAGAAGATAAGTCAGATTTAACAGAGCAGCCTGTGGGAGTCTAGAGGTTATTGGAAATAGAGGAGAGAGTTTCAGAGGACACACTTAATGGCATTAGAAACAAAGAAATAAATACATTAAACAAGTAAACCAAACTAATCAAAGCCAGTCAGAAACTGCAAATTCATGTATACTCATTTCTTTTAAAATCCAGAAGTAAGAAAAAGCATAAAGAACTATAAGCTGGCACTAAAATAATGTAATTCAAATTAAAGATCTTGTCAGTGATAAAAGGGACCGGTCTGTTTTAGATTCATTTACTGCTCCATTTATCAAATGTTCTTTTTTCTACAAATCCATATTTTAAAATAGTGCATACCAAAGGAAGAAAAATTAATATAGGTTTTGTATAAAAACCATTTATAAATCAGTATGTGATTTTACTTTTACTTAGGGCTATTGAGTGATTGGAAATACAAAGCTATTTTCTCTAATCCAGTTGAGTCTTATTTGTAATATATTAAAAAATAATACAATACAGAGAAAGTTTCAGAAATGAAAAGAATTATTTTTAGTTCTAGTTAAATAATAAACACGAGCTTGGAGGAAATAATCACTTGCTGGCAAAAAGCTGAAAAGTGTAGTCTAAATATAAAAAATACTGGTATCACTTATCATCAAAGAGATGCCTTTTGTAAGTAAGAGAAATGTCAATAGTTTATTTAAACAAGTAAGTGGAAGTGAGGACAATGCTTACTGCATTAGGAGAATACATGCGATAATCTCTGCAAACAAGGTTCCTTGCATTACATCTGTACATAATGCATTTTTTTTTTATACTTGCTCACTTAAACATCCTTAGCTTACAGGGCATTAAAGAATTTGAATGAGAAAGCAGAGATCTTTGTTTTTGTGAACACTGAAGGGGAGGTCACATAAAGGTTTTGAAAAGATAAAATTGCCTGGTTTTATATTTATGTATTTTCTACATACAAGCCAGTAACTTTATTTAAAAAAATAGTATCACACATGATAGATGAGGACATCTCATCTATCATGTGTGATACTAGGAATAGGAAGAGGCAGGGTGCTGGGGAGGCTCTCAGGAATCCACAAGATTGACCCCACCTTGGTCTGCTGGCAGAGGTCCAGAGGGTGCATGGACTGGTCTACTCTAGTGACCAGCCTAGCAAATAACCTAGCTGTCATCACAGAGCCTTTGTCCAGTGACTGATGGAGGCAGATACAGGGATCCACAGCCAGGCACCAGGCTGAGCTCTGGGAATCCAATTGATGAGAGAGAGGAGAGATACTGCAGGTGAGGGATGTCAAGATCATGATGGGAGGACGTGCAGAGATGACGGACCACACTAGTGGAAACCCATGAACTGTGGACTGGTGGCTGTGGAGCCCCCATGGGACTGGACTAGGCCCTCTGGACACAGAAGACGGTTGTTTGGCTTGAACTGTTTAGGGGACATCCAGGCAGGGGGATCAGGATCTGTCCCTGGTCTATGGGCAGGCTTCTGGAACCTGGTGCCTGTGGTGTGACACCTTGCACAGCCTTGGTGCAGTGGGAAGGGGCTTGGACCTACCTAGGCTCAGTGTGCTGGGCTCTGCTGACTCCCCATGGGAGATCTCGATTTGGGGGATGTGGGGATGCAGGGTGGCTTAGGAAAGAGGGTTGGGGGTGGAAGGAGGGAGGAGGGGGAATCTGTGAATAGTATTTGGAGTGAGTAGAAAATTTCTTAAAAAAGAAAAATGAAAGAAAAAATGGTATCACTTAAATTTTGTGAAACATATCTTGTGTTATCCTAGGGTATTTTTCATTGTTATCAGCTTCCATAAACTTTTTTTTAGCAAGTAAACCAAATAACGAGTTTCTTTATACATGTGCAGTCTTTTTTTTTACACATATCCATACCCTATCTCCTGGCCTTGCGATCACATTCCTCTCCTGGTGGTCCTGTGTGTGTGTGTGTGTGTGTGTGTGTGTGTGTGTGTGTGTGTATTTAAATGTTTAAATGTGATAGTAATCTTTTCAAACATATCTTTCATTGTGGTAAAATATGTATATCACAAAGTTTACCATTTAACCAAATTTCAGTGTATAATTCAGAAGCCTCAGGTACAATCACACATTTGTAAGCATTTGTACTATCTATCCTTGGGAATTTTTCATCCTTCTAAATGGAATTACTGCATCTTTTAGAAAATAACTCTTCACAGTCTCCTCCCTATATCTTTTATAACCTCTACTCTACTTTCTGTATCAATGAATGTTCAGTGTTGCGGGGGAGAGTGGGGGGATGGGAGATGTGGTATGTATGTGGGGGAGGGTAGATGTGTAAGTGCTTGAATAACACAACGTGTGTGGATGTCAGAGGACAACTTTCAGAAGTCAGCTTTCTCCTTCTTTCTAGAGTTTCAGGGTTTGAACTCAAGTCCTCAAATTTTCATGCCAAGTCATTTTACTTACTCGGACATTTTTGGGCCCACAAAATTTTAATTGTTTAATTTAGAAATCTTTTTAGTTTGTGATTATATTAAGATATAAAATGGTAGAGGAAGGTGGTTCTCATCTATTTTCTTACTGTCACATGATAAGAAAAGCAAAATACCCGAGGAGGAAGATATTCTACAGGTAAAGAGAGATTACATATACTCCACTAATGATGTCGTCTCTAGTTCTAGCCAGGGACCACTTTTTTTTTTCTTGTAAAGTAGCATAAGGAAAATCAGCACGCAAAATATATTTTGGTTTATTTGACGTAGATAATCTTAAGAAACTTCTGCTCCTTCTTCTAATTTTTTTTGCTTAATTTCATAATTCAAACATGAGGAGCATGCTGATTGTAACAGTATACACACTTGCAATTCCAACAACCCTGGAGGTTAGGGTAAAGGGGTCAGGAGACCAAACCCTACCTCAGCTGGATAGGAAGTCCAAGGCCAGCCTGAGCTACATTCGAATGACATCTCTACAAAATTCCGTCCCAGTCCTGCTTCTGTTACTGTGGTAAAATATCCCAAGGAGGGTTTAATTGTACTCATAATTTCAGCTCCATCATTACAAGGAGGTCACAATGGAGCTTGAGATGGCTGGTTACATTGCATCCAGACTTAAAAATCAGAGACAGGGGGCCTGAAGCTCAGCAGTTAGGGCTGGCTGCCCTTGCAGATGACCAGGATTTGGTTTCAGCACCCACATAGAGGCTCACAACCACTTGCAAGCCCAGTCTCAAGGGATCCAGTGCCCTCTTCTGACCTCTGTAGATACCACTCATGCACATGGAGTACAGACACAGATACTTAACAAAAGCTTACACACACACACACACACACACACACACACACACACACACACACACACACAAAATGAAGTATACACCAGGCGGAGGTGGTGCACTCTTTTAATCCCAGCACTTGGGATTCAGAGCCAGGCTGATCTCTGTGAGTTTGGGGCCAGCCTGGTCTACAGAGCGAGATCCAGGACATGCACCAAAACTACACAGAGAAACCCTGTCTCGAAAAATCTAAATAAATAAGCTAATTAAATTAAATTAAGTATCCATATGAAATGAAGAACAATGTGCAGTGAACGAAATACCTTGGAACACTCAGCCCTAAATAGGATGTCTTCATAATATCCCCTCCCTCTGGGCTCAGGCAACTATGCAGAAGAGGCCAAAAGATTTTAAGAGCCAGAGGGCATGGAGGACACCAAGAAACAATATCTTTCAGACACAACAAAACTGAAGCACAAATGAACTCACAAAGATTGTGGCAGGCAGCACAGAATCTTCATAGTTTTAGGCCTGATGGTGTCCTAGGACTGAAAAGGCAGAAGTGAACACAAAATTCCACCCCTAACAAAGAAGCTAATTGCAACTGACTTCTATTGCAAAGGAAAAATTAGTTTTCTCCAGTCGAATCTCACTGGGTGTATTAACCCCACTTCATGGTAAGCCCAATGCCCAGTAGTTGATGACTAACACAGAATGAGTCTAAAAGTAGTTTTGTAGGCATTTTGTCTCATATTGCTTTATTTGGGCCTGTCTTTTCTTATTGGACTTCTGCCTGTATATCATGGTTTCCTGTTTTATACTTTGTAAGGATTTTGTTGTTGTTATTGTTTTGTGGGTTTTTTTTGTGTTTTGTTGTTGTTCCTATTATTTGTGGTTGCTTGTGTGTATGCATGTGGGTTTTTTGTTTGTTTGTTTGATCTGCTTGTTTGCGTGTGTGTTTTCTAAACAGAGAGAGAAAGGAGTTGAGCATGGAGTTAGGTGGGTGGAGAGGATCTTGGAAGTGTTGAGGAAGGGGAAAGTGAGATCAAACTATATCATAAAAAATATTTTCAAATGAGAACACAAAAAGCAGAGAGGAAAGAATTATTACATGTATGGTAGAGTTCAGCTTACTTTCTCCTCTCTTATATAGTTCCAAATAAATGAGTGTATGTGTGTTTAAATAAATAAGTGTACTCACTAGCAACCAGGCATGCTGGTGCAGGCCTTTAATCCAAGAACTCGAGAGGCAGAAGCAAGTGTACCTCTGCAAGCCCTAATGAGTTCCAGGCCAGCTAAGGAAGGCTTGGCAAGACCTTATCTCTGACTCAGGAAAACCAAAAACTAAGTAAAAATAAACATATCAGTTAAGTGGTAAGAAATAAGATTTTTTTTATACTTAAGCAAATGAGAATAACAGTGATAGAAGTGGGATATTGAAACCTGATTTAAATATTTAAATATCCTGAAAAACTTCACTTCCGAGTTTCAGTATCCTGCTGTTTTCTTTTCCTTTCCATTGCTTCAATTTCCTTTAAGACAGAGGTTTGGGGTGCACTTTAGAAAGTTCCAAAGATCAGCAGATCAGAGGGTAGAGAAGCAGTGTGGTCCAGAGGTGATGGTGGTATTGGGCTCTCTGATGGCAGTCAACTAAGGAGGCAATGACAGTATCAGAACCAAGGTCAAGGGCAATGATGTTACAGCTTATGTGGATATTACTCACACAAAAGGAGCTAGACAGTTAATAAATATACTGAGATTGCTGGAAGTTAGCTTTCTCACTATTCAAGAAACAGAAAGAAAATCAATTATTTACAATGATTATAATTGTTATTTTATTGAAAGTAGAAATAAATTCACACGTATAGATTCACAATATTTCAGTAGATTAGTGGATAATAGTGGGTATATGTTTGTAAGTGTGTCATATACAAAAATATTTATTGTATATACATATACACACATTTACTGTTTACTTACAAGGACAAAAATCATAAAACATATAGAACAATGCTCATAGTTCATGTCTGCATCTTGCCAGTTGTATAGAATCTTTCATATTAACTAGTCTCTTTGGAGATATTGTTGATCCCAGAAGTAAGAACCAAAAAACACAATGTTGACCTCAACCTTTTGCCAAAATTTAAGAAACTGTTAATGAATGGTGTAGACATCAAAATAACAGGTACAAAGTAGAATCGGATTGAAGAGGGCAACTGTGAGCCAATGATGCCTTAATCATTGTGAAATAATGATTAAGGAATCAATTATAATGATTTACATGAAGAAAGCAATCATTACTTGAGGAAAAACTTAAGTCTAGGCCCCTTCAGTTTAGCTGTTTGGGAATGTAGAAAGGATCATAGAAGTAGTAAATACCTTTTAGTCTTCATTGCAATGTTAAGGGGTGATTAAAAGAAGTTGTAAGTATTATAGGCAAAGTAAAGTAATATAAACTATAGAGACACTTAACTATAAAACATAAAGTATCAATAAAATCACAATAGTAGATGATATATAGAAATAAAGAAATATGTAGTTGAAATAAATAACTTTTTTAAGCCACGAAGAATACACAACTGGATTCCAAACAAATGGAACCTCATGCTATTCACAAGATACACCCTAAAATTCAGTGACACTAATAAGACAAAAGAAATATAGGGTAAGGCTTACAATAGATCAATAGATACATAATAAAACAGGATGTCAAGCATGTTTCTAAAAATAGATGAGACAAAATAAACTTAACATTTTAATACTTAGCAAAAATGATAGTTTCTAAAAGATGATAAACACTTCAATTCACCTGAAAGACATAAGAATTCTAATTCTGTGCCACCTAAAAATATAACCTCAAATTATTTAAAGCAAGAGCTGACAGAAGTATAGGGAGTGCTCCGCTAATCTACATACCAGAAGATTTAAACACAGCTTTCTCAATAATGATAAATCACGTAGTCAAAGTCTGTAAAATTCTGAAAGCTTTGTACCACAAAAACTAGCAAGGTTAACGAAAAGAAGTACACAGAACACAGAAACCAGTCACACTCACAACTCTAGATTATACTTTCCTTTTTAGAAGCCAAGATGTACTTAAGATGCCAACTAAGTTGGTATTGTAAAAACACTACCAAAAAGGCCTTAATTTCAGGTTTAGTGATGTTTCCATCTGAATAATTCTTTGTTATGGGAGATATCTGTGTAGTATAATTATTAACAACTCTTGTCTCTACTATTTAGATTCATTCCTCCTCCTGGCTCTCCATTTCTGCTTCAATTTTCAATTCAGTCTTTCAAGGTTCCAATCTTTCAATTTCTAATGTGCAGAAAGCTTAAATGAGTACATGAAACAATTTTTTTAAACCTAGGAAAAATATGTTTTTATGGCAGAGACATTTCTTTTCTAAGACTCCAAAGAGATATTAAGAAAACTAAGAATGGACTACATTAAAATTAAGAACTTCTATTCATCAAAATGTATCATAAAAATATGAAACATAAGCCACAGACTGGGGGAATATATTTCTTAACTGCCAAGACATTAGCATTTGGAATATTTATACTTTGCCAGACATGGTGGACTATGTCTTTAATCCTAGCAGTTAGAGGGCTGAGGCAATATGATGGTGAATTTGAGATGAGAATTGGACAATATAATAAAACCTGAGTTGTTACTTAAATTCATACAACAAAATGAAAAGCACAAATGCTAAAATTTGTCATAGGCAAGATATTCTAATGGGCAAATACATATGGAAATACTCTCAGTTAACTTAGTAATAAAATATAAATTAAAACAGTGGTTTGGTCCTAGTTCATAACTACTTAATTAGGAAATATTTTAAAATGTTGTAATATCAGATGTTAGAAAGGATGTGGGACAACTATTGCAATATAAGTTCATATAATAATTTGAAAATCAATTTCTTCTGACCCCATAAAATTGACATATAGACCCTAGTATCACAAAATGACCACCCTTAGGTGTATGCTTTAGTGCATTAATGTGCTAAGGCTGCTGTGAGATGGTACTACAGACCTGGTCTTTTCAACAACCAAAAGTTATTTCTCACTCTTCCAACAGCTGGAAAGTCCAAGATCAAGGTGTCTGATAATCAGGTTTCTGGTGAGAGCTCATCTTCTGCCTCATAGACGACCTTCTTCTCTTTGTTCTTACGTTGTTTTTCCTTGGTGTACACACACAAAAGCAGAGAGAAGAGAGAAGAGCAAGAGAGAAAATTTATGGGTGGCATGGAGAGGCAAGTAAGGTAAGTGAGAATGAGAGGTGAGGGGAAGAGAGGAGGAGAGACCTTAAGACGTCATCCTTTCAATTTTGTTTAACCTTAACTATGCACTAAGACCCCTTTGTCTAAATACAGTCATACCAGAGGCCTGAATTTCAATGTGTGAATTTGGAGAGATGAATTAAGCTCATAGCACCTAAAGAAGATTTTGCTTATGTCCACTAATCTGCTGTTTTATGTGTCCCAAATTATTCATAACCATCACAACCACCCGGTGAAAGCTCAGCCCAATTGTGATTTCAGTTTCCTAGTTAGCAGGTAATAACAAAGCCTTTTAGAATACAGGACCTACATGAGCTGATCCAGATCAGCGGAGTCACTCTAGGTCCCCCCCTCTCCTCCCACAAAATACAGGGGTCAAGTGTTTGCTTAACATATGCAAGGTCCTTGGTTCAATCCTCAGTATCACAAAAGACAAAACAAAAAATGAACTAAATGAAGTAGAGATTCTGTCATTACGTTCTGAGTTGCATTTTTATACAAGCATAGCTGAGGCAGTATGTTTGGTCATTTAAGTCCCTCTTAATTATACATGCTTCAGATTTATCCAAATTGAATCAAATGAAGAAACAAATGCTTGTTATATGTGTATTTACCCCTTTTCACTATTCCCTAACTAAGATAAAAAACAAAGACTAATAAAAAATTTAAATGAATAATCTAAGAATAAGAATTCTTGACAATAATTTCAATAGATTTCATAAGATAGCAGATTAGTCCTAGGTAAGTAATAATAGAATGAGTAGACAAGGAAAAAGCATAGATGTGGATTATCACAAAAGCTATTAACAAAATGGTAGACTATATTGGAGTAGGGGCCAGAGTGATTGTTCAGTGGTTAAAGGGGAAGGGGTCAACTGAGAGACTGGAAACAATCACACAGGAAACGGCAGGGACCTGAGGATCTTAACGTTCCTCTTCTGATGGGAGAGTCGATACAGAATGCAGATTTGAGGATGCAGACCTCACTCTCGAAATTTTAGAGTTATCTCTGAGAAAGCTGTGGGAGATGGCGTGGTGGTTAGAATGCTTGCTGCACATGCATGGGGCCAGGCCCTAGAGCCAGATATGGGTGGGGATGGTCTCCCACTTGTAATTCCAGACCTCCAAAGGTAGAAACAAGTGATTCACAGAACAGACTGGCTAGCTAGAGTAGGTGTAGCTCTGTGTTGAACCGAGAGCACCTGCCGCAATGAGTATGATGGAAAAAATGATAGAAGATTCCTGACCTCAGTGTCCATCCTCCACCCACATTTTGTGTGTGTATACAGACTCTCTCTCTCTCTCTCTCTCTCTCTCTCTCTCTCACACACACACACACACACACACACACACACACACACACACACACACACACACACTCGTATGCTTATAAACATGCACATCACAAACACATGGTGAAAAATATAAGACAGGATAGAATCATCAGTGAAGGAAGAAAGACATGGACCTCACTGATAACGTGAAGGGAAAATACTGTTTAGTGACCCTCTACTTACATTGGAGGTCGTATACTTTTTGTTTGCCTCTCTAGTTTGTGGTGTAAATCTGGGAGAGAGGGGCCTAAAAATGAGGAGGACTAAGTCTCATGGAATTAGCCAACTTTATTTAGCGCATCAAACAATTTATATTCTGGGGGTTAAGAACAATCACCTGAATAAAATGTACAATCGTAAGGACAAGTCACACACTGCAGAACATGTTTTTCCCCGTAGAGGTGCATGAATAACAGCTGAAGTAAACCCACTCTTATCTGCTACCCCTGAGAGGACCATCAACATCCCCATGAGAGGACACATTCCGAGAATAGTTCTGTGATTTGAAGGAGCTGAGGTCACAAGACTCTTGTCTTGTTTTTTTGGATTTTTTTCACAGGCACTCAGGATTCTCACCAGACTCCATTCTTGGTCTGCACTCCAGCACTTTTGATTTCTGTATAATAGACATCCGGTGATTTGTCTTAGTAGCATACTTTACTCTTTCATCTGTAAAAGCATTTCCCTCCTGAATAATTCCTGAGACCTAGATGTGAAGACTATCCCTCAGGCCTGATCTTCAAATTACTCTGCCCCGTTGGCCATAGAATTGAAGCTTTGAGATTCTGAGTCAAGATGGACCAATCCTAAAGCCCCAATATAATTATTAACAATAGGAGGGAACTGTTATTCTCAGTTCCACATAGTAGCTCATTTAGCCATCAGGAGAATGCAGCAGATTAGACACACCTACTGTCTCTTTTTGTAGTAAATAAACCGAGAAAGAGAAAGGTAACTCTTTTTTAGGTCATATGCACACCAGGTTTTAAACTCCATACATGTCACATCTCATCCCACACATTCATTCTCAGTACCTGAGGGCAGTGATGGCCCATGCCTTCAATCCCAGTACTCAGTACTTGATATTCTTCTTGTCTAGTTTCTTCATCTACAAATAAACATTTGTCTCAAGGTAACCCAGAGAGTGCTTTCCCTTGGATTCCTAACTCGAGTATCAATGAGGCAGAGCGCAATGTATCCCTGGTGCTGGAATTAAAAGAATTGAGCATGGCTGATGCTAGAAGCATAAATCTAGCTGTGCAGAATCCAGACAGAGAAACTGAAGACACCCTGACATGTGTGTCTTCTGAGATCAGAGCTGATTTGATGGGGTGTCTGAATCTTTGGTCTCAGTCACCCTGGAGACTAACTGGAGCCCTAACCTTCCATTAAAATGATGATGTGAGCTTATTCAGGCCCCTTTCTGGATAAACTAGCTTAAATTTTAAAGCTTGAAAGTCCCAGTCATGAGTAATTAAGGATACCAATAGGCATCACTGTGGGAGAGTCTTTAGCAATGTTCAGTCATCCTGTTGGATAGCAGATTGCTGAGTTAGTACTGGCTGGGGATTCGGCAGACAGCTCTGGTAGAAAGACGGGGTCACAACTGCTTTGATTATGTGAAATACAGATAGGTGGAAAAGTAAGTGACATCAGAAGGGAGCCTTTCACAGTGGACAGGAACAGAGATCCTGGTGTAGATAAGCAAAGGTTTTAACCTCCCAAGTACCACTTTCTTCTCTCTGTCTCTCTCTGTCTCTCTCTCTGTCTCTCTCTGTCTCTCTCTCTCTCTCTCATGTGTGTGTGTGTGTGTGTGTGTGTGTGTGTGTGTGTGTGTGTGTGTGTGTTGGATAACTAGGTTGGGAAAGGTGTCTCAGCAACTGGAGCATTTATACACATAGTAAATGTTGGAACTGGATGGGCAATGTGACCTGCCTGCTTTCCCCATATTCTCAGTGCTTGGAAGTCAGACACAGTAGATCTCCAGGGAAAGCTGACTAGCCAGACTAGCCATATCAGTGCTCTGGAGCCTACTGAGAAATCCTCCCTCAGAGAACAAAGTGGCTATCGACAGAGGAAGACTCCCCAAATCCCAAATCGAGTTCAATTCTCTTTGTACACCCCCACATACAGGTCCGTTCACACAGAACACACACACACACACACACACACACACACACACACAAACACACATGAATGAATGAAAAAGGGGGAAAAAAAGGATAATTACCTTTCTCATGAGGATTAAGTGAAATAATCCAGAGGAAGCGCTAAACATAAATAGTAGCCACTCTGTAAGTAGTGCTGACGCTAACCTGGTTCTGGTACCATGCAGACATAGACTTACAGAGAAAGGGATGTTTGAGCTGATAGTTCGAAAAAATTCAATTATATACTAGAAAGTGGCAGCTGTTCTCCTCTCTTTCGCCTCTGTGCCTTCTTGAATATACCCTGACTTCCAATACAGACAAGACTAGACTCACATGTATACATTCCATAGTGGCCCAAGTCATAGTCATAAAAATGGACATAAATATATCGGGGTGAATATAACATGCAAAGTCAATACTGACTAAAATCAAGTCTGAAACACCACTAAGCAGTCTACAGTACTCTTAAGTTTTTCTTTGCAAAGAAAATCTCTAATTATTAAACCTGGATATATATGCAATTTTATCAACCCTGATGAAATCTCTCCAGCTTGGCACAAATGTCATTTAAGTTTTGTATTTTCACAGTGAATGATGAAGAAACTTCCAGATGGAGAGGTTTAATTTGTGAGATTTTTCCCTGGTCTATTCAGATTGGCTTTAACTTCCATTTTAAATTACAGAGAGAATCCCCAAATTTTCAAATCGCCCCAAGAGATCTGATGAAATAGCTAATCTTTTTCCATGAGCATGCTAACAAAAGCAATTTCTTACCAAGCTTTATACTACCCAGTGGGACTGATAATGAATCTGCATTATGGTAACCTTTGTAAGAATAGAAGAGACCTTTTGGGGAGGTGTATTTATTAGACAGTGTGTATCTTTCAGTGTATGGATGCTGCTTCTGTGTAGATACAGTGTTCAATGGGATATGTCAGGACCTCCTGTCTTTCTGTTTCTCACAACACCTCTGGATTTACAAAACCCACCTTATTGCATTCCACAATTATATCCAGTAAATAGCAAATCCTAACGTGCTGAGCAGCTTTCCCAGTGTTCAATGTTGCTTACTTTGAAAATTCACGAGATTTGCATAGCTGATTTTAGACTCTATAGTGTTTCATGTTTAGATTTATAGAATTTAAACTTGTGCTCTTGCAGAGTTCTATGATTATTCATTTATTTGTAAGCTGGAAGGGAGGGGGAAACAGGCCTGATGTCACCTAAATGCAAAAAAGCAGCATTTACTTGGAGTCTCCTACAGAGGGCACCTTCACCTTAGTGGAAACCCATGTGAAAGAGACTCTCAGTGGGTACCAGAACAAGAACTTTCAAGGCAGCAATTTCGCCTGTTTTCAGGAACCAGTTTCTGGTGTCTTTGTTACCTTATCTTTAATGAAAAAGAGCTGGCATCCTCTGTCCAATCATTGCTAGATACAGGATACTAACATGACCTTATTATTATGTTCAGCTTGCTTGTGGGTGAGCTGGAGACAGCTGTTCATATTGCCTAAGAGGCAACAGATCAATGAAAGAGAAGGGAAGGACAAGTTTTGAGCTGCCTTTTTGCAACAATGTCCTCTATACAGCTGAGGATATTTTTAAAGCATTGTATTGGAAAACAAAGGCCAATGATAAAGTACAGTGTTGACGTAACCAATCTTTGTTGTGTTGTTATGGTTAGTAAGTGCTTTTGAACAGAGTTACTTAGATAGGAACAATAAATATGTTTTTTAGCCACCAAAAACACAGTAATCATAGACTAATTCTAAGTAAATGTTAAAGAATTCTAAAAATTGGCATATGAGCTTGTGTACAAATATAAAACAATTCCTTGAGGCCATTTGTGTACAGCTGAATCATCAAGTGAAATTTTAGTATCTTATTTTAGATCATACTGTTAAAATAAGAGATCATTTTGCTGTGAAAACAAGAGTACCATACCATGGAAAATGTTGCCTTAAATTGTATCATCACAAAGTAAGTACTATATACATCCAAAGGGCTTCAAGTGTAGCAGTGCTTTGATGTTGATTTTGGAATGGTTTGCACTGCGTGATGGCTAATTATAATGCACGTAAGTCCAATATGTACAAATAATTTTTAGTATATTGGCCTTAATCAGTTCCTGATTAGGTGGCTTCTTAGGAAATCTAACAAATAGTGAAAGCTTTTAGGAAACTATTTTGGATAATAAAATAAAAACATTAAGGATAGTTATTGTTGAGTAGCAAGGTATATAAAAAAAATCTAATATTTTCAAGTGAAATACTGCTTGTTTGTTAGACATGTATTGTTAATTCTATATTTTAAGTTAATATTTTACTCTCAGAACCAATTAAACTTCCAGTTGCTACTACTGAACTAGAGTATTTGAGTATGTTTGTTCTGGCCTTGACTTGACATACACTACAAACAAGTTAGTGTAAACGCACCCTAGTTACCAAAATCAGTTTGTTCCTAGAAGAAAGTGGATTTCTTCTTTAATACTGACTTTGGCTAATTTGTCCATCAATGCACTCATATGAAAACAAAACAAAGAACTCATTGTTTACAACAGGTTGAAGTTTGTCCTAATGCTGTAATCAGACAGATTTCAAAGTCAATCAAATTGGGTCTTGGAGAAGGTGACCCATGCTCTTGCTCAGCTGAAGAGAGAATACCTAGAAAGTCCCCTGTGCTGCAGTTCTGCCTCCTTGCTGACATTCCCTGGTGTTCTGTGACTTCGTGAACTATGTAGCATTCCGGAGCTCAAGGCTTCTTTGAAGACATGGGCCATTCAAGTCTCCCTTACTTTGCAGGTTCCCTCTAAAGGGAGAGTAAATGAAAAAGCCAAGCAGTTCAGACAATTTAAATGGGACAGCAGGAGGGCTTGCTATGGCTCTATTAGGAATAGCTGCGAGTGTTCCCTAAATCATCTACTGAAAGAAAGTGATCTTCCTTTAAATCAGGAAGAAAAATTGGAGAAAGTGTCTAGATAGCTCCCCAAGGAAAAGCAGATTAGGACTAGTGAAAGACTACAGAAAAGCTAAGTGTGCACATACATGCACTGCTCCTTTAAGGCCCAATGCCACAGAGCATATCAACAGGCAACTTTTATGGGGATGTGTTTGGTGGGGGACTGTGCTATATCCTAATCAAAGGAAGCCGGGAAAGACACAACATTTTCAAGAACCACTAGGGATTTTGCCACCCACGAAACTTTTGTTAAATGTTTTTCAGGATTCCAAAAGTTGTCTTTTAGGGCAGGAGAGATCATCCATTCCAGTGATGCTGGATTGTATCTCATGAGTGCTTAACCTCTAAGCAGGCACTGGGGACCTAATGTAGTCTTGAAACACAGAAAAATAGTAAGGTGGGTCCGACTACATGGCCTTTTACTTTTCTATTATCTTTACACTGAAATGAAAAATGAAAACTTTTTTTTATCTCTGCTTTCTCGATAAAGGTCTCGTTTGAAGATATTTGGGGGGAGTGATGGTCAGTGATTACTTCACTGCATAATCAGTCCTTAGCTTGCAACTCAGCTAGATGTGACAATAAGGGGATATTCTCCCAGACTGCTACTTGACAATGTCTTCTTTCAGATGATTAGGGCTCCTGTATGAAGATGGATCTGATGCACACATACTGAGAGGGTTGCCTACAGAACCCTTTTGAGAATATTTCAGAAATTGCTCCTAATCGTGACGGCCAAGATCTCTGAACCACATGTGGTCTATAGCATGGTCCTTGTGGGAACAGCAGCTCAGTGTCTGCGGTCCTGATTGAATAACGTTCTATACTATCCTCACGCAAACTCTCTATCCTGTTACAGCAACGACACAGCAAATACTCTATAGGAAAGGACGGTCAGGATGAAATCCTTTTATTCTTTGCATCCTCAGCAAGCACCACACAGCATGCAAAGCTGAGTATGGTTTGTGGAGCAGATGGCTGTGCACATTAAAATGAGAGTGACTTCAAAGTAAACACTTCACAAACCTTTGCATAAACCCTTTGTGTGCTCATGTCTGGGAGGTAAAGTTGCACCCAAGCATCTACCCCATGGTCCCAGGTGACAAAAGGATGAACTCCTGTTTTCAGTCTTGGTGAAGACTCTTTTCTGATGACATGGAAAAGATGGTTCTTTCTGCACAGATCCTAGGAAGTCCTGCTTACTGGCCTAAGAGTCTGTTTTTCAGATCATTGATACTCAGCTTGGGTATCAAAGTATCTCCACATTTTACTTCAAGAATTTTTCCCAGATTACTTGTAGAGGACAAGAGAGCTGGATAAGCATTTGTTTCTGGTGTGTCCAGTCTGGATGAGACCATGCATGATATAAAGAACAAGCAGTTTGTGTCATTTAGTGGCTAAGGAGATGGAAGACAATACATGGAAAATACTGTTTTAATTACCCAGGTGACATTTATTGGGCAATACTCAAACTCTTAGCATTATACTAGATACCTACTATGAGTAAACTTGGCTAAGGCCCCCTGAAATGAAGCATATCAGTAAGTGTAAAAATGTAAAATAATAGTTTTCCCTATCAAAATACCAGGGGAAAATCACTGTAATGCAGATATGAAGCAACAATGATGGCTTAGTTGGCTAGCTCCTTTGGTGGAGGTACTTGCCTGCAAGCCTAACAATATGAGTTCAATCCCTGGAACTCATGGTAGGAGAAAACCAACTGTAAAGCCAGCAAAGATTCTGGGATATGCTGAATTTTGAAGCAGACAGGAAACGACAGATCTGAATTACATGAGAAATATACATTTTTAGACATAAGGATAAAATATAGCCAAAAACTAAAATGACTTTAGGCATGTGAGGAAACATGTACCCATTTGACAAAGAGGGGGCCTCTGGTATACTCAGACCTGTACTAGAAGCAAAGGGGTCTCAGAAGATGTCCATTCTTACCTCACACCCTGTCTCATATTCCTCGTGAAAATTGGAGGGGTGAGGACTTGGTCTGAGAAAAATTCAGAGTCCGGCAAAGACATTATTAGAAAGTTTCGTTACTATTTGTACCGGTAACTTTTTAGGGTAGTTAATGTCTAAGTTTAAAATGGTCAAATGAATTCAGAGAGCCATTGTGCCCCCCCCCATTTCATTGTTTCAAAATATATCCTCTATTTCAAGATTTAATCTTTACTGAAGCATAGGACCATGATACAATCACAACAAAATGCCTCCCCCTTAATGCCAGCATTTCAGAGTCCTGTTAAATCAAAAGAAAAATTATTTCTCTCCTCCCCAGTCTCCTAGCTCTCAGGATTTTAAATGGTAATGATCAGTTCATTTGAGAAAATGGCATTTTAGTGCTTCCCTTCACAAGCTCTTAAGGCAAGGAAGGTGTCTCTTTTCCAGTGATCTGCACCTCCTTTTGTTTTCTAGCATTACTGAAACTGACCTGGCATGGATCACTGGGTGAGCAGGCAATCTTAAACACTTCTCATATAAATTACTGGTTCCTTTCCAAGCGCAGTTGCTCACAGGGTAATACACCATTTTACAGCTTTGATAGCAAAGTCTCTTCATTCTATTGGGCTCCACATCCCCCCTACCCTTCAATTCCACCACCAGGAAATGAAGAGAGAAAAAGACTAACAGGGATGTGAGCCTCAGGAACATTCAGTCTGTTCCTACTTCCAGTGGTGTGTCTGGAACAGTTTGGAATTGTGAATGATCCTATTTAACGTTTCAAATTCCTATCAAAGGTACTTCTGTCTTAAGAGCTGCCCTTAAAAATGAAGTCATCAACGTAACATGTCCATATTCAGATACCTTAAGAAGCAATTACTAGATATATACTGATGTCAACAAACATATAGACAAATTAATTTTATAGAAATGAAAACAATGCTCACATTCAGTGGTTCAGGTCTAATAGGTAGAACTGTCACACAATGTTCCCACAAAAAACAAGGCATGCCATTGAAAAAGCACTCCCACATTCACTGGCTACTAATGATGACCACATTTCCAAACCAATGACTTTTTCCCCCATTAACTCTAATGGCAAGGTGTGTTTTTACTGACAGTTAACTTGGATCAGGGCATGCAGTATTGTGTTTCAGCTTGTGCCTCTGTAAACTCGAACTTTCTTTGAAGTTAAGCATTGTCAATCAGTTTCCATGTCTGAATAACTCTTAGATGAACCTGACTGACCCAAGTAAACTCATTGAAACATACTATTTCCCCATAATTGATGTTCCAAATGAACATCTTCTCATAATAAAATGTGCTGGAAAACAAAGCAGCCTTGCATCCGGCACCAAGTTGCATCATAATTAAATTTTATTTTATCCCATTGAGGCATGCTAAATGTTGAGCAAAATATAATTTTAAGTAATTTGTTTGTATTCTTATCTGTAGGAGTTGGAAATTAACAGCGTTGCTAGTTTGAGTTCACTGTTAAGCCTGGAGAGCAGAGAGATTGCTTTGCAAACATTACAGTTATTATGTCTGCAGTTGGTACTCTTTGTATAAATTATTGATCAGCCAGCTTATTTTTCTTTCTGCTTAATGGATATTATAGCATAGCCGTTTACAACGCTATAGTTAAGATTGTGTCAGCACTTCCATTATAATAAACCCTCTGTTACAGGGGTTTATAACTTGTTGTAAAAATTTGCTCTGGGCTGAAACTTGACATACAAGATCAGCCTTCCAGGAGGTAGCAATTGTTGTCCTTTCAACTTTTAAAACATCCCTTTGTTCTGAAAAGTAATAAATAAATAAACAGTTTATTCTTTTTAGAAATCCTTGGAAGTCCTGTCTTGAAATAAAACAATTTTATAGGCTATCTGTTGGTTGACGACCCCTTCTTTGATTTCATAAAGCAACCAAAAGGGGGGAAAAAGGCTAAGAAAATAAAGTAAAACAACTAAAAAAAAAAAAGAAACTTACACAGTCAGGCAATTTTCTTCTATCGTGATAAAACTGTACTATAATTTATGCCTCAATATTAAGTTTATCTTTGCACTATAGTAGATTAAATGTTCTCTTTTCATAATATTCCTACTTATCTTTTAAGTAATTTACATTCCATAATACAGATCTTGTTTATTTAAGGAGAAAAAAGCCCAACAATTAGAAAACATATATGAAAAGGCACAATTAAAGGCCCAATATCTAGTGGGAAAGGAGGGATTTAAATATCTGTTTGTCTGAACTCCATGTAGTCCAGTCTTCATTATTTCCAGGATGATGGCCTGACTTAAGAGTTGGAGTAAAATAAGCTGAATTTATATTATTGTTGTTGCTGCTTCCTCCTACCATTCAACTGTACAATGATCTTACTGTGCTTGCTATTGTAAGAATTATTTGGCTTGGTAGCTTTTCATACCACCCACAGATGGAATGGAGGACACTTACCTGGAAGTGGGTACTTACAGGAAAGTATAACTAATTCATCACAAAGAATTGACTACTTACCCTGGGAGTGATGCAGTTTAGAAGCTGAAAAAAAAATTGCCCGATGATTTTTTTTGTTCATTTGCTTTTCTTTTTGCCACTGCCATCTCTTCCTGCACCTGAGTTTGGACATTTCTTATTGCCTGCTGCATAGCCAGAGAAGTAGTTTCTCTCACTTGGGACCTTTATTCTGAACAAGCAGAAAGGGCTTACTTAAAAGGAGCAAGGGAGGTATGGTGTTCTCCTAATGAATTATTTGGAATTGGATCTCCACTAATGCAAACAGATGATTACCATGTCCATTCAAGAAGCTTGTGGACTAAGTCTGCATTTTCCTGTAGTTAATAAAATAGCAAGTGCTATTTATAATCGTTTTAATCATTTCATCCTTAAGTATCAAAACCGGTATGTAAAGTCACAGTGCTTCAAGGTAGGTGTATTCCTATTCAGCTTCCCACCAAATTCTGTGCTTTTCATTACAGAGTGTCACAGTAAGATAAGAATCCCATTCCTGGTTCTTAAGCAGAGGCAGATAATTTGAACAGAAAGGGAGACTAGGGATATGAAAGCCACCAGAAGTCAGGCAGAGTGGAGAAAATGGGGAGGGAAAAGAGTGAAACTGTAAAAGTTTGGAAGTTTGTGCTTCAGGTAGTGAAGGTTTTTCTGAGGGGCTGATTGGCAAGGCTGTGTGTCTGAGTTAAAAAGGCTTGAGAGAGTTACTTGGCATAATTTCTCCATCTTCAATGATTTACTACTGAAATGCAAACATCAATTTTGGACTCTCTCCTGAGAAACATTTAACAAAGTCAGTGAACTACTGTTACCCTGGTATCTTTCTAGATTTGCCAAACTCTGATAGCTCTTTAATAAACCCATGGCTGAAGTTTATCTTGGTCTTTTTTTTTTTTATTATTTCTATTAAGGAAACAGTTCCATTAGTAAATACACAGATGTAAAAATGGTCTCCTTTACTTAGCCATTGTGGTGCATCTTAGGATTGTTGAGAAACGCACTCCATTGTTAAAGCTGTTTCTGCCGGGTGTGCTAATGCACTCTTTGATTGAGTGAATTAGCAGTCATAACAATCTGGCAGTCTGGCCATAGAAGTGTGCTCCAATTGATTTGTGTTATGGCTGGACTGGAAAATCTAGTGTTAGTTGTTTTTTGCCCTGGGGCATTGTTTGTACCAAACTCTACTTTTCATTTAATTTTCCAATACATTTTGAAAGATTGAAATGCTTGTGATCAACATTTGATCCACTTGCATTATTTTAAAAAAAAATCTGAAAGTAATTTCAGATTCCAAAAAAAAAAAAAAAAAAAACAACCTTGCTTTCAATTAGAGTAAACATAATTAGAGTGACGTCGTGCTTGGAATGGTAAATCTGCCTTGGAATCTATTAAGCAGGTTTTCTCCTTGTCCTGCCTCTGTAAGGAATCCAGTATAGATCTATAGCATACATTTGTAATTTCTAACATACATGCTTCTAATGGAGCTTTCGAAAAATTGAAAGAATCAAATTATAATGAAGCACCTTTCATGCAGCCCTTCTGGTGTATGCCTTTTCATACATGCCTACATTGCTTCTCTTTCATTTAGAAATACCATGAAAAAGCAAGAAATGCAAAGCTTCCCGAACACTGTGAGGTATTAAAGGAATGTATTCAGATATACATTGTCTTTCAGTTACTCTATATTTTCTTATTTTGTTAGAAATAATTGATTTTCAATTAAAAAAAAACCACTGTACCAGTTGCCATAAGAAACTCTGAAGAATGAAGACATGACTTATCCTAAATCTGTCAATATTTGTATCTTTCTTATAATCTCTTCTTTGCAGTCATTTACCAGAATTATAATGCAACATGAATAAAGCTAAAAAAATGACTATTGATTACAGAGAAAGCTTTGTGAAATCATTTAGTCAGTTTCCCCACTTGAGAAATCCCTGAAGACAACATATCAATAGAAAAGAACGGAATAGATGTAATACAGTTCTGTGCCTCCCTGAGTTATAAAAGAGGGTCAAAATTAAATCCCCACAGATATACCCTTTTATACTCAAATAAAATGATACTTACCAATTCCCAACTACAAGTCCATCTTTTTTACACATTTATTCTTCCCTTTTGAAACCACAGGTTGTGAAAGTATGTTTTTATGTGTCCCTATTCGCCACTGAGCCTTTTAACCAAATAGGATGCCCTCATCATCACTAAAGTGCCTGTTGTCATTCAGGTAATCACCGAGACTTTAGCTGCCACAGCTACTTTATATTTTCTCACTGTCTCCTGCAAAGCTTACAGCTCTTCTCAAAACTGCATTTCATACTACGCTGAACTCTGTATCCTGTGCCGATTTTTGTTAAGTAATAGATGATGAAACCATTCTTTTTATTAGTTCCCATTCTTACCGGTCTCCTCAAATGGGGGAAGGAGGGGGAGGGGAGGGAAGGGGAGGGGCCAGAGAGGGCAGAAGGAGGGAAGAAAATACCTTCCCTGAACTGTACAAGCTAAGCTTCAAACGATATCCTAGGAAAGAAATTAAAGACTTCTTAATTAGTGCAGCAATTAAGCTTTCTTGGTAGCATTTTAATCAGCACAGGCCCTATCAAAGGACAAACAGAACGATTTGCAGGTCTTTGAATTTTAAACAGTCTTATTGATTTCAGCACAATACGTCTTCACAAAACACAGGGAGAATTTTCTAATATCAGTTACAGTACTTTGAGTTTTGCTTATGCAAATTGAATGAAGGTTAGGAAAGATGAGATGGACGAAGAGTCCCTTAAATAACAAGACATGTAAAACAATAAACAAGACAAAAGCTCTCTCTCAAGGCTCAAGATGCGCTGCAGTGAGAATTTGAAACCTTTCCTAAGTTGATCTGTGTGCTGTGTTAAATACGGTTTGCCTTCTTCATCACAGGAAAGAGTATCTCCAAAAGTAGGAAAGAAAAAGATGAAAAGAACATGCTTTTTTTTTTCCCCCGGGGCTTTCTTTCCAGTATATTTTATTTTGCAACATTTGACTCGTCTAACCCTATTGTTTGATCTAAGGAGCAAGTGGTGGCTCCTTGAAAAGGTTTAGGAACCTGGGGTGGGGGGAGGGGAGGAGTACCATATAGATAGAGGGATATGTTCCCAAGCCTCACTTCTACGTGAAGCACGTGCTCTGAGCACACGTTTCTCTACAGAAAATCTGGAAGTTGGCTGAAGCAGAGTGGGATTAAGGCTTGGTCTGCATCATTACTTCCTGTTTGTCGCGCTAGAGCGTGGCAGATTTTGGATGAATGAGAGTTTGAGGAAATGTAAGAATGAGAATTGTAAGTTCAGGCTTTGGGCATTTAATTCCCCTATTCTATCTGTAGGGCTAGGACTAGAAACACTACATAATTTAGCATCTTAAAAGCACATTGGAGTTTATTAAAGTTAGGAATGACATTCAAAAAAAATTAGTTTTTTTTTCTTTTCGAGTTTAACACTTCTTGCAGTGTTACATTTCACTAATACAGTAATTTGACTTTTTGAAGAATGGTAATCCTTTTAAAATATATTTTGATATTTGTGATATATATTGAATCCTTACTTTTAGTTAAGAATAGGATTGATGAATGAAAAATTAATAAATATTTCAGTAGGTAAAAATACACTAATTAACTAGAACAAACAGCTTTGGAAACTTCACCTATCTTTGTAGAAGTTTACAAACCTTTATGAAATAATTTTCTGAATTCATACACTTTAAGAAAGCCTCCCAATTTAACTATTTTGCCCCCAAAGTTTAGTATTAAAGAGTAAGTCAATGGTGTCATATTTCTTTTTAGAGGGTTCCTGTACCATTTGACACTAAACTTCAAAGACACTAAACTTCGATGGGTTAAAAATGATAAAAAGAAAAGTGATAATAATTTCAACACCCAAATGACAAAAACTCCATCATAAAATTTCTCAAAACTCTGAGTCTGCCATAATAGTTTATTTTTTTAAATCTGCCAAATGCTAGTTCCTTGTTTCACATCTTAGGAAATCTCTGAAAGTGTGTAGCCAGGTTCAAAGCCTAACTATTCCAGATTCCTAGAGATACAAGCAACATAGAGACATGACCTATGCTCAGATCATATACTGGTCAAATATCCTCGAATAAATACCTTCATGCAACAAGTTAGAGAAGACGAAAGGGGGAAAAGAGCAAGCCCTCACTCAGATCAAAAGCACACCCCCCCCCCCCCGTTCTGTCTTTACAAGACAGCCAGGAAGCTTAGTTTCTGTTCTCATTATTTACAAACACATTCTCACTGACAAACCCAAAAAGACATTCCCCAAATACAGCAGTACTTTCCAAATATGACAGAAACCCCATAATTATTGTGTTGCTTAAATAACATGCTAGCGACTAGCCTTGGGTACTAAAGGATAACAGTTGATTACTGTGCAATACAGGTGAATTAATTAGAGTTTTGGTTAAGAAACAGCAGCGTGTTTTTGTATTTCACTTTTTAATCCTCAAGGACGCCTGATCTCTTTGAAATTTCTAGGTATAGTAGACTTGTCTGACTTGTCTTTGGGGGGGGGGTGAAAGGGAAGTTGTTTTAATTCACCTAACCTATCTCATGACAAGAATGTATCTCCAAGTCTACTAGGAAATAAGGAATTCTATCAGGAGCATCCCATTATTCTTAAGCGACTTTTCCCCTCGCAACTTGAAAACTATCCTGAAATCTATCTTTATATAAATATTTTTAATATAGGAAAAAGCATCAGATACATAAGATAGTACACTTTGCTTACATGTGATTTTTCCTCAAATAATAATTGCTCCACAGTCATGAGCTGGGGATGTGTTTCCTTTTGTAACTCATTGCACAAACGCGCGCGAGGGCGGGGTGGGGGGTGGTGGTTGTTTTATCCTAAATCCCTGAAGGTGAGCTGGCAGCTGAGCTGGGGCTCTTTCAGTTGGCAGGCGATTGCTCAGAACCTTTCTTGGGGTGTGTGGGGGAAAGCTAGGAGTCTTCCTGGAAGCCAAAGAGTAGAAGGCTTGCGATGTAACGGTAGCAATGCGAGAGAAGTAGATCTCTCTCTCTCTCTTTCTCTCTTTCTCTCTCTCTCTCTCTCTCTCTCTCTCTCTCTCTCTCTCTCTCTCTCTCTCTCTCTCTCTCTCTCTCTCTCTCTCTCTCTCTCTCTCTCTCTCTCTCTCTCCCTCCCTCCCTCCCTCCCTCCTTCCCTCCCTCTCTCTCTTTCCGAGCACCACTCTTGAGCCCTTGCTTTTCTAGGGCTTTCCTCCCACTCTTTCTCCCTGTACCCTCCCTCCTTTCCTACCCCCCTCCCCTCCTCCGTCTCGCGCTCTCGGAGTCTTGTGCTCCGAGTTCCTGGTTGGATAATTTGGGTTAATACTAGTGAGTGAGGTTTTCGCGGCTTCAAAGGGTATTTCAAGTATCCGGAGCTCCTCCCCTCTGCACCGTGTGACAACAACAACTCGTCCAGCCGGCAGCCTGCACTTTCAGCTCATTTTCTCTCTGTCATTCCCCTCTCAATCTTTGATCAATGTACTTGCCAGGGAGAACCCAAGTCCCTCAACCCTCCTCCTTTTCACCTTCATCCTTAACTTTGTGCTAGAGCGGGACCCACGTACCACCAGCCGACCCTCCCCGTCCCCCCCCACCCCCCCTCCAGAACAGCCCGCGATCCCAGCCCCGGGAGAGGACTCGCATTTCGACTTGCGGGACACTTTTGTGCGTTTCTCTCTCGAGCGCCTCTCGCGCTCGCCCCTCCTGCGCTCGCTCTTTTCTTACCCTCACCTCGTTTTTTCCTCCCCTTCTCCCCTCTCTCTTCTCTCCTCTCCCGCCCGGGTTCCTTCCTATAGTGGTTGTGGTCGCTGCACCCCCCCCCCCCACCTCGATCCTTGTCCCTCTTTCTCCCCCTTCCCCTCTGGGGGGTGTGTGGCAACTTTTCCCCCTCGCTTCTCCTCCTTCTGTTTCCCCTTATATGTGACCATGGCAGTGCCGGCGGCTTTGATCCCTCCGACCCAGCTGGTCCCCCCTCAACCCCCGATCTCCACGTCTGCTTCCTCCTCCGGCACCACCACCTCCACCTCCTCGGCGACCTCGTCTCCGGCTCCGTCCATCGGACCCCCGGCGTCCTCTGGGCCAACTCTGTTCCGGCCGGAGCCCATCTCCTCTTCTGCTTCTTCTTCGGTGGCGGCCACAGTCACCTCTCCTGGTGGCGGCGGCGGCGGCAGCGGAGGCGGCGGTGGCAGCGGCGGCAACGGAGGCGGCGGCGGCGGCGGCGGGAGCAACTGCAACCCCAGCCTGGCGGCCGGGAGCGGCGGCGGCATTAGCGCTGGCGGCGGCGGCGCCTCCAGCACCCCCATCACCGCGAGCACCGGCGGCGGCAGCAGCAGCAGCAGCAGCAGCAGTAGCAGCAGCAGCAGTAGCAGCAGCAGCAGCAGTAGCAGCAGCAGCAGCAGTAGCAGCAGCAGCTGCGGCCCCCTCCCCGGGAAACCTGTGTACTCAACCCCGTCCCCAGTGGAAAACACCCCCCAGAATAATGAGTGCAAAATGGTGGATCTGAGGGGGGCCAAAGTGGCTTCCTTCACGGTGGAGGGCTGCGAGCTGATCTGCTTGCCCCAGGCTTTCGACCTGTTTCTGAAGCACTTGGTGGGGGGCTTGCACACCGTCTACACCAAGCTGAAGCGGCTGGAGATCACGCCGGTGGTGTGCAATGTGGAACAGGTTCGCATCCTGAGGGGACTGGGGGCCATCCAGCCCGGAGTGAACCGCTGCAAACTCATCTCCAGGAAGGACTTCGAGACCCTCTACAATGACTGCACCAATGCCAGGTAAAGAGCGGAGGGGAACCTCCCGTCGCCCCGGTCCTTTCCCACCCTCCTCCTCCTCGCCCTTCCCTCACTCCCTTCCCGGCGCCGCCCGCTCCGCTCCGCGCGTCCGCGAGCTACGCGCCTGGACGAGCGCGGCCCTCTCCTCTGGTTCCCCGGGGCTAATCTCCTGCGCCCGACCTCCTGGACCAGTTCGCACTGCTCTGTGCCGGCCGGGGCTTCTGGGTGCTCCCCAGGGCTTTCGGGCTGGGCTGCCTCTGAGCTTGGGATGCATAGAGTGGGGAGCAGGAGGAAGGCGCTTTCCCAGGAGTCGCAGCCCCTTCCTGGGCGTGCTGGCGACCGGCTGGCACCCTATCTGGGCACTACTGCCCGCGTGTGCACTCCTGGGACGAGGTTCCTCCGGAAGCCTCTGGGCACCTCAAGGGGAGGAGGGAGGTCGTGACCCTAAGCCCGCGGGGTTAGGAAGCTGGGGGATGCGCTCCAGGATAGGGGGTACTCTAGGAAGAAAAGAGGGCGGTCTGGCAGCCAAGAGTGGTGCCAGGAAATAATCAGGGGAACAGTACCTGGGGCTGGGAGAAGAGCAGGGGTGATCCAAGAGAGTTCACGCGGGGAGTTCAGCCCCGAAATCCCGGAGGGAAGCTTGTGTAGGGGAGGGGTCTCTGTGCGGGCGGATGTGTGTGTGTGTGTGTGTGTGTGTGTGTGTGTGTGTGTGTGTGTGCTCGAGCGCCTGTGTGTCTATCCCATCTGTGTGTGTGCGCGTGTGCGCGCGCGCGTGTGTGTGTGTGATGAAAGGAAAAAAATGGAGTACGTTTGCCCCGGGGCAGATGTGAGGGGACAGGAAAAAATGGAGTGCGTTTGCCCCGGGGCAGATGTGAGGGGACACAAACATATTCTTTAGGCGGTGACCTGGTGCCCCAGCCTCTTGGAAGCTGAACTGGAGAGGTGGGGAAGAAAGAGAACAACTTGCTCGCGCTCTTTCCTAAGTGCAATTTACCCGTCTTCTTTCTTTTCTGAGGTTAATAGCTCAGGAAAAGAGCAGGTGTACCTTTTGCCCTAGGATGCTAAGGGCTTGAATACTTTTCTCCTAGTTTTCCTTGATAAAGTGCGAGCACCAAGGAGGCCTTGGGACAGTCCCTGACCCAACCAGTTTTTATGCTAATGAACGCTCAGTGGGGGAGGTTCTACCGAGAGGGGGCGGGAGTGGGGCAACTTGTCAGTTTCGGGGTAGAAATGATCCAGCCTGCTGTTTGCAGAGTAAGAAGTTCAGAGGTTCTGGGAGGAAGAGAGTAGGGAAAGTTAGAGATCTGAAGGAGACGCTTGTGAACTGGGCGAAGAGATTCATAAACAACTTCGGTACCTTTAAAACAAGCTTAAATAGTGAGAGAAGGAAAGCATGGGCTCTTAGCCGAGCTGCGGAAACTGGAGCCGGGAGGGTGAGAACGCAATAGTTGCAACCCGAAGGAAAAAGGGGCCAAAAGGCACCAGCTATTTCTTCTTAGAGACTTGTCCTCTGTGGGCCTAGGAAGAAACGGAAAAAGATTGGAACTCCATCCCGACTTAACTGACTTAGCTAAACATTCTTTTCCGCGTTTAGTTACCGTTCTTTCTAAGAATTAAAGATGCCTAGGTCTTGACCTGTGCTTTCAACTCGTGTGTGTGTGTGTGTGTGTGTGTGTGTGTGTGTGTGTGTGTCCTGAGGGCGCATATGCGCGCGCACACATGCTCCTGATGGATTTGGTATATGGCCAGATGGCAGTGGGCATGGGTGGGCACGCTGATCACTAAACGCCATTTAGTCAGATAACTGTCATTCTTTCTTGTCCAGAAGACAAAATATTTGTCCAAAACCCGATGTAAAATATATCATCAGTAAGGCAAAATATTGTTCTTGAGTTATGAACAATGCAAGGTAAAATTAAAAGTCAGTTCAGATACTTCTATTGCCACATTGACTCCGTGACAAATTGAGATGCTGTTTTTCTCTTTCTTGATGAGGTGTCTGCATTTCTCACAACCATCATTGTGTGTTTCTGATGCTGGAACCTTTTACATATGTACACACACACACACAGAGACACACACACACAGAGTGAGAATTCCTTGCAATGGCTATGTGATGTTATGATTCTAAGACTTTAAATCGAAGTTTTCATCATATAATTGGAGGATAGTCTTAAAGTTACCATTTTTTTAAGTTGTCTTTTTTCTTTCTTTCCTCCTCCTACTCTTCTTGGTCCTCCTCCTCCTCCTCATTCTCTTCTTTTTCCTTCCATTTTTTTCCTTCCCAGAGGCTACCAACAGTTCTAGAGTCTTACGTTGCAAGACCAAATATAAGTCAAACCCAGTAAAATTGTCCCTTTAAAAATAACTGTTCTGTACCCTGTTTCTATTTCACTTGGCCTTAATAGTTTGTAACTAAATGTATTGTTTTAAAGTCCTGCTTCAAGTTATTCTTAAGAAGTGCGGATTGACTTCTAAATTTTGATTTTATGTCAGCTAAATTTCAATACATGGAAATTCTGCAAGTTCACCTGAGAAGGTTTGAATAGATACCTGCAGAGGTTCTCCTAACTGCCACAGGCCAAGGAATGGAAACATGTATTTGAACTTTCTCTCACCAAATATGCAATTTGCACAGAGCACATTACTATTTTAATGGTAATTACTAGGATTACCCTTTCATTTCTTTATTTGGAAAGCAATAGCCTGAATGCTTTGCATTTCGAACTTAAAAAAAAAAAACACTAAATTTGTTTTTTCATTTAAATCCAGTTTTTTGGCTTTGGTATTAAGATTTTGTTTTTGTGAATATAAATTAGAGTGACTTTTTCACTCAGTATCTTTCTGTCCTAGGTACTTAACAGACCAAGGGGAAAATTTGCAGTGTATTATTGAAGATGTAGATGTAATAAAATTACCCATATATATTAACTATATAAATACATTCTCTCTTCTCTCTCTCTCTCTCTCTCTCTCTCTCTCTCTCTCTCTCTCTCTCTCTCTTTCTGATATCAAATCTTAGTACTCTCAGCAGTGTGTAGGTTGTATATCTAATGAGAACTCTTAGCAATATTTAAATTTCAGGGAATTTTAGGAACCAAAGTGATGCTAAAGGAGAAAGAAATGTTAATAAACTCCTTGAGAGTTACTCAGGAACAGAAGCAAATCTTAAAGTCGATTTAATTTGCTTGGGGCTATTGAATTAGTATGCTCTCTATGAAAATCAGAGTAAATGTTGAGGCCATCTGTCATTACCACTAGGAGATGAAAAAGGCACTATCACCTTCTCGACAGTAAAGCTAAAAAGTATAGTCTCAAGACATGAAAGAAAATGTAAGGAAATGCGTTTGAAAGTTGTTAAAAGGCAACATCTGACCTTGGTCTGTTTCCTCCAATTATTATTTTAAAACTAAACATTAGTTGTCTGAACTTGGCTGTTGCAACAGAGGTCAGTTAATTAACTGCTAACCATTAAATAACAACAACAAAAAAAGTAATTATGTACATGGTCAAGTCTGTTTGTGTCAGTCAATTGCTTGTTTGTAGATTTGGGTTAAGGTTTGATTTTTCTGTGAATTCATGTAATAAAAAGTGGCTCTTGCATCATGTTATCTGAAATGCTTACTTTCTTCCTATTGCCAGAAGATGATTTTTGTCTCTGTATCTTTTAAGGCAGACTAGGACTCGGCGTCTATATGGCTTGAGATTTGTGGAGTATTTTTTTTTAACTTAAGTAGACTACTTTATATCCAACCTTTTACATGTATACACATATTCACAAGAGTATTCTTTTATCTTTAAAGTAGATACTGTCTGTGAACATAAATTGGAAGATGTCTCAAGGCTTACATGTTTCAGGGTCATATCTGAATATAATTTTAGTGTAAGAAGTACATTTTCCCTTAATTCTTTGCTTTATTTTTCTTGTCAGGGGTTTTAATAAAGATAGAAAGCTGGGGCAGTATTTATTTAACATTTTCCTCATTGCCTGCTTTGCATTCATGTGGGACTTTTAATACAAATCCAGATTCACTCACTTCTGACAGACAATCATGACGCTTGGCACAGAGAAAGTCAAGAATTATTTCATACGAAGAAACTATGCTTTTGAAGTTTTTGTGTTATGGTAGATTAATGGTTCCTATAAAACCAAGTGTCTCATTTTATAACATTTCAAAAAGAAAGCGACATGATTAGATGACCAAGCCATAAAATACGAAAGTTAGTTTGGTTTTATAACTTATTTCTGGTTTACAAATGTTAGAAAATGATAGTATGATAACTAATATATGAATTAGATATGAGGATATCACCCTAGGATTGATTGATATTGATCAGCTTGTAGTATAGACTATAAGTTTTTGAGTTATGTAGTTAGTATTTATTTAGTCTGCTTCCTTCCTTGAAATTAGTCTGGAATATAATTAATATTGTCAAAAATACACATGGTTATAAATTGTTTTCCTTTTAGAAAAACATACTTTTAGTCAATGGTATGATACAATAAATTTGATTTTCACAAGTAGTATTTTATTTTTAAAGCTTCAAATATTATCTAAAATGAATAAGATAGCCCCCATGTCCAGTTTTCTTACACAATAAATTCGATACAGATCTTTAAAATAACCTCTTTGTTAGTCAATGCTTGTTGTTGTCTTGTTTTGTTTAATCTACTGAATTTCATGGGGTTGCGTGTAAATTACTGAGACAATATTAGACACCTTCTTTTTGCCTCACTTACCTCCTCCAGTCCCCTGGGATGTGACACCCAGTATTGATTAAAGTCTTGGCAGGATTTAAACATAAATCACTCCTTTCGCTGGCGATTTACTATGTGTGATTCGCCAACATACAAAAACATAATATGCTTTATTGTTTCTCATTTGATGTTTTGTTTTTGGAATGTCAGTAGCATTTGCAAATTAGCTTAATGTGCAAGCAAGTAGTTGTCATTTTTAAGAACACTGTGATTCGACTGTCAATCAGTATTGTATTTCCTCCTCAAGTTATTTTGTCCAGTTGTTTCCTACAATTGTCTTTGCCAATCAGGTAAAATGGTTATTTTAATGGCATTATTTTAGCAATACAAAATGCAGCTATTGCAAAATGCAGTAGGAAGTGGAACTCTCACAGGTTGTGAGTTCTCTCCCTTTGAATCTTTGCATGAAGAAAACAGTTTGAAATCTGCCTTCTAAGTAGGTACAGGTGAGTTCACTGCTTTCAATTAATTATTTTGATTGCAAGTATGTTTTAGTTTGCTACAGTTCAACTTGGTCTAAATTTTATTTTTCAAGCTATCATTTTTCAGGCTGTCAACACAAAAATGTCCCATCAAATCATATGCTTTGGAAATAGTAAGGAACATGAAGTTGCTGAGAACTATCTGAGTGTTTAAAATGTAGTTCACTTGAGGTTTCATCATTTTATATTTAAACTGTTATAAAACCTATAATGAGGTTATCATTGGCTAGCATGTACCAGTTTCTGTTCTGAGGTGGTGGATTCTGATTGGTCAGTGTGAGATATTTGTGTACAAAAATAAATACTTATATTAATGCCCAACTTAAATATTCTAGATAAGAATGCATTCATATTTTCAGGCTTTGAGATGACATCCAAATGCTTCTTTACCATAGTTTGTTGTGTTCATTGTTGTTCAAGGCAGAAATGTTCAATTCAAAACCAATTAATTGAGCTTAGGGGAGAGTAGTATTGAAGACGGTTACTAAACTGATATATTTACCTCAGGCCTAGCAGAGGCTCTCTGCAAACCCAAATCCACAAGATATTTAATGTATTTATTTTCCTTATAAATTTTCAAGAAGTATTTTATTCAGAAGTGTTTTTATGACATAATAGTTATGTTTTATAAACTGTCTCTTATTGGTTAATATTTGCTTTTTTAATATGTGTTGCATACACGAACGACTTTGTTAGAAGAGTGTATCAGTTAACAAAGTAATGTTTTGGAAACCAGGAATATCTAGGATAAGATATTCACTGTTTGTTGTAATAAACTATTATTAGATTAACTGGCTTAAAACACACACACACACACACACACACACACACACACACACACACACACACACACTTATTTATTCCAAAGTGTTCTGGTGGTCTGTTAACTGTTTGTTCATTGTTGCTTAGCTGTCGGCAGTGAATGATTGAATTTGTGGATAACTGTCTACTTACAAATACACGTCCAATCCTATGAGAAATGATCCAAGTTAGCACATCTTCCAAGTCAAGGACTTCAAGCCAAGTGCTTTGAAATTGTCTGTGTACACTCCAGTGGATTTTTACATAAGAAACAACATTCTCAATTTCCCAGTTAAGAAATTCATCTTTAGATTCTTCTAGATTGGAAATCAGACTTGTCAGTAGATGGTTGGTTAAAATTGCAACCTTGTCATCTAATCACAAATGACTTAGAGTTGGTCCAATATTTCAATCTGGGATTCTTTTTTTTTTTTTTTTAAACACATGAGATTTGATTGCAAGTTGTAAAAGTCAACTTTTAAACTGGAAAACTCAGTGTCATTTAATTGGTCTTAATTTTTTTTTTTTTTTGTAAAATGATTGTAATGAAGTATCCCCAACTTTGCAGCAGAGCAGAACAGTGAATAGCTAGTTACTCTACAAAACAAGTTTAGAGAGCAATGAAGAGCACTCACTAGAGAGAGAGAGAATAGGAATCTAAATGCAGAATTCAGAACTGTTGTTTTCTAGGCGAATACAATACCCGTAAAGCACCCACATTTCTAGAAAGCTGTTAACTTGATCTATGCCAGGCACAGAAAGACAAATACTACATTAGTTAACTTATATATGGAATCTTAAACATTGACCTTATAACAGCAGGTTAGATTGGTGCTTACCTGGGTGTGAAAGTGATATTGGTCAAGCTATACATAGTTTTACCTAGATAAGAGGAATAAGTTCAGGAGGAGGTGTCTTTTTTTCCTGTGTGTGCGTCTGTGTGTGTGTGTGTGTGTGTGTGTGTGTGTGTGTGTGTGTGTGCAGCATGGTTTTTATATGTAAACCATCTACATTCTAGTAGAGAAATTTGAAAAGAGTGTATTTGTTTTACAAAGTTTGATTCATATTAAAACATGTTTAATAGTTCACTGAGTGAACATTGAAAGAGGCGATGCCATACAGGTTAAATTTTATGAGTCACATTGGATAATGGAATCTTTCCTCAGTAGAAAAAAACAAAGTAAATACAAAGTAGAAACAATTCACAATGTTAAATTGTCTTTGGCTTTATATAGTATCAAATGCTTCTAAATAGTTAGGTTCTTTTTTTTTTTCCCAGCACAATAGGAAAAAATAGTCTCACTGTTTTAGTAAGGATTATCAAATTATATATCAGGAAATTTGACCAGTTGAAAGGCAAGTACATAATGGAAAGAGAAACTTCTGGGGTAAATACTTCTTAATTTAAGTTAAGGCATACTGACCATATCTTAACAAAAGCAATGTTAATGTTAATCAAGACGTATTTTATTCACCTGGCATGTGAAATATTTTCTTAAAATCATAAATAATATTCTGAACTTTTATTAACAACAATTAAGAGAATTGCTAATAATAGTATTATTATTTTAAAGACATTCCATTGATGTGCCAATCAAGTAAATGACTTGAAGTTGAAACTTTGGAGTTCATTACAGCTATGATAAAATCTACTGATACTTTCAACTCTATTCTTATTTCACAATTAAATATTTAAACTTTATTTAACCTTATTCTCAAAAGGGATATTTCTTGAGTCAGACACTTGTTAGATTTACAGGCCTTTGAACTTTAAGAACATGACTTAAACCACTTTTATTTTTCAGATTGCCAGCCATACATTTATATTAGGATAGATAGCCTTGTGTGTGCAACAGGTGTACCACTTTTACCAATAGTTTAGAGATATCTGCATGGATATATTTACTTATGTGAATTTTATTCCATTTGATGTCAATGTCTTAATGATGTAAATAATTATAATATAGTTAGACAAAAAAACTTTACATATATATACATATGCACATTTGCAACTGTTGGACGTAGGCCAGAGAACAAATGACCTACTCTAGAATTATCCTTAATTTTCTTGTTTGTAATTCATCAAAGCATAAAACTACATTTTCAAAACATATTTTACTTTACACTTACATTTGCCAAGAAAACGGAACTGCATTTTAGAATAAGGAAGTAGTAATTTGCACTTAAATGTTTTAAATGTAATTAAAATCTGTAAGGATATATCTCTGTTATGACAATAACTAAAACTTAATACATTTTCCTAAGTATTTTTATGATGAATAAAATGTACTTTTCATTCTCTATTTAGAGTGTACTGATGAGAATTATATGTATAAGTAGGGATTAAATTAGATGCAAAGGTCTAGGCATTTCTTAATAACACTAAATAAATGTGCTTTATGTTCTTACTTCAGGGTTTTTGTTGTATACTTCGTTCCTTTTGGAACTTTAGAGGAAGCTTACCTTTAAGAATCAGTGGATACATTATGAGAAAATAACTACATAATCTTAAGAAAAGTAGCTTCTTTAAAAGCTTTGCCATCAGTGAGCTGAGCTGAGGAGGAGGTCAGTGGGTTAATCTTCGTGTCTACATAAGGAGATGTGTATTACCACTTCTTGCACCAGACTGTAATTGTCTTTGAAAACACTTGGTCAAGATCCAGATAAGTTGAAATCAATCACTTTCTCAATCATTCCGTGGCACTTGTCAAGTCACTGCACCAGTGGTAAAAGTGCAAGTGTGCATACACTTTTTTTTTTTTTTTGGCAAAGTAGAAAGATGCTTATAAAAAGAAAACCTTGTCCACTTACAATTTTCAACTTCATCTAAGATTCTAGAATCACAAAGGATACAACCCAAACTTGCGCGTAGTAGATAAACTTTATGCCTGTTTATTTTATAGGAAGTCCATCCTTTCAGTTGGTAATTCAAATAGAAATAAATATTTGTAACTTCACATTTCACATCATCTGGTTTGCAGTATGTTAGGAGGGAAAAATGATAAGTAAATGAAGTGGCTTCAAAATATTTTATGGCTTGAGAATTCCGATATCTTTATTTTACTTTTAAGAATTTTCAGACATGTGATAAGAATAACCAAAATGATTGCATGTCTGGTTTTCTCTGCTTTTATTCTTTTTCACACCATTTACAGGACATGCAGATTTGAACTTGTAGCCAGGAACAGCGCTTCCATGCTTCAAATTGCCAAAAGACCCCCAGGGATGGAAACTTGACCTGCTTTTATGAAACCATAGAATTACATTTATACAAGTTACCCCATGGGAAAACAATGAACTGATCCCAATTCAAACCTTAATATTGGAGCCTTCTGGGTCAAATTTGATTTTTTTTTTGTAACACCTGTTTGGCTACCATATTATGGAATCTGATACACTTAGGAAATTTAAAAATATCATCCATTAGTGATTTTTAATTAATACCAAATTCCATAAAAATTTGAAGCTATTTAAGTTTACTCATGTTAAAATAGTATTGGTTACTGAAAATAAAATATATCTTTTATGTATGCTTCCTAGATTTAAGGATCTTGAACTCCAATTTATTTAACTAGAATGTGAACACATTTTTTGCATACTTAATTTCTCTCCAGTAGTGAGCTAGCCTAAGTGGAAGAAAGGTTTTAAAGGGAGTTTTCTTGCTATAACCTTTAAGAAAAAGAATTTTATATGAAAATTTTATATGCCTCATTTTCCTTACTGTCACATTCCAAATGGCTATAATTTTATTTTCTTTTGGCTTGGAATGCCCAGAGGAGTTTCCAAAGGACCTAGTTTTGTCTCCATTAGAAACAACTGAACGTCTTCACGGCTGCCATGAGAGCAAAGGCACTGTTTGTTTCTTACTTGGCTTCACTTTAGCATGTGGAATGCATTCAGCTTGGAAATCTGAAGGTAACAATCGGTTCATAGCAAAAACACAAACTAGATTTCCTAGAGTATCCAAATATTTTATTACATATTCAAGTGTGTGGTTGATATAAGTGTGGAGGGTCATAATCTCTTTGCTTATGAGACTGCACGACTGAAGGGCTACATAGAGGTGAAAGGATGCTTACTTTTCAGGTAGTTTGACTCACTATTCATTAAAGTCTGTACACTAAAACGCTGTTTATAAAGGATATACCAACACACAAGTGCTGGCACGGATAGAATGTTTCAGCAATTTCATCATCAAACTTTGGAGTTGAAGTGAGCATATTGCTTTTCCAATTTAAAAACAAAAAGGAATCTGAAACATCATTTGCTTCTTTTACACTTACTATCTATAAATGCTCTTAGTTGAGGTTATTTTTCCATAATGAACCACTTTTGAGTAAAGGGATGGAGACATAGAAATATCTAACATATAATGTGCCATTATCTTCATTAGTATAAATCATATTCATCAGGGGAACATTATTTGTAGTGATAAACACACATTATTTACTTATTTTAGGCTTGTTATGTGACATGTCCTTCCATAGGAAGCTAACAGCTTTTCAGCCTTGTCTTGACGCTTACCATTTGAATGGAGCTGAAACCCTACATCAGTGATGGGGTCATTTCCTGAAATCACCTTAATGCCATACTTATAGAATGCCAACATCTGGTGCTGGGTTTGACTTAGTTTAAAAGTTTTCATTGACTCATTGCATGATTTCAACTATGATGGAAAGAGAGGATAAGGCAGATACTAAGTTTGCTGGTATTGAGAATAATACATTGCGGGGGGGGGGGGGGGAACCTATTCTGACTTTGAAGTGCCAGTGGTGGGAAGTTTCTAGGACTTTTTTTTTTTGTCTTCCCATGGCACTCATGAAACTCTATTTCAAATAATGATCGAAGGTACTCTTTCCATGTTATTTAAAAACAATCAAAAAAAAAAAAAACTTTGAAAAACTCACTGTAAAAGTATACAAAAAAAGAAGAGGGAAAACTTATTTTTTCGACAATTCTCTAAAAGTAGAGTAATTCTTATAATGTCCAGGCTTCTACATGCTATTTAGAATATATCTCCTCAGACAACAAAATAAATTCTCTCTCTCAATATCCTTATTATCTGAACTATCCTTTTAATGATCTTTTTTCTTTTTAGCAAAAACTTAAAATTGTAAAGGAATTAGGAAAATTTTACCATGAAATCTCTCTATAAGCATTTAGCCAATTCAAAACAATCTCTGGGTTTTAAATTGTTGATGTTTTGATTAGATTTTTCTCAAATCCAAAATGTGAAAAGAGAATTTTTATTAACATATTTTATTCCAACTTTGGGAAATAAAATTAGGATAATACATTTGATCTGGAGTAAACTTTCTTGCCTTTTTATTTTGGGGAGTGGGCTAAATAAGGGCCCATGACAGGAATGCTGTTTGTTTTTCACAAAAGTTGTTTGTGATTTCAGGTACCCCTGGGAAATCTCTTGATCAGATTCACATCTGTTCCTGTCAAAGTGGGTGCTAAGATACCGGTCACCCAGCAACCATGTCCAAGAGGGAATTGGGCCGATAATAACTTCAAAAAGGAATGACAGATGCTAGATTAGGATGAAAGACAAAACGCATGAAAAATGAGCTTGTTAGAATCAAAAATTTGTTCAAGCACCTTTATGCAAATTAAATGAATATTGAATATTTGCATGCAGTAATTTCTACTTTTTTACTTGATTATAAAGGAAAGAATAGTGCATTTAAACTCACAAATGCCACTTCTTTCTTTGTCACTAATTAACATACAAAGCAGAATCTCTTTTTAAAAATCAGATTAGCCACCTGGGTTCTTCTGTCCCTACAAAGAATGTGACGACGCTCTCCTTATGACAGCAGTACTTTCAAAATGACTTATTTCATCTGTTTTTTTCCCTGATAAACACTCTCCTGTGAGTTACAATTATTTTAGAAGAATATAAATCCATTTCTTGAGAAAGCATTTCAGAAGTAACCTTATCCTGTTGTCCTTGAAATTGCTTAATGTACATTAATAAAAGATCACTCGAGATGAGTTCACACCAGAAGCCCAGGCTTCTCATTGACTGGTTAAATAACAATGCCTTTAAGTAAAGGAGAGAGGAATGCTGGACAGGAAAGGGAGCAGATCCTTCACAATTTAAGATGCTCTTTGATACATTACAGTTTTCCTATTGAACTGTTCACATACTAATCAGAATTTAGAAGGGCCTGATAGAACAGAGTGATTGAGAGAGGCTTCGGAGTCTTGCTTTAGTGATGTCTAATGTGGTCACGTAGAGAAATTGATTTTCTTCAGAAATTAATTAATTTTTCATATCGCCTTAAGCTGCAGTTAAAAAGAGTGCATACTTGTCTGTTTTTTCCAGAAATATTGCCTAATCATATTAATACCATTGCCCCAAGGATGAAAAGATAATTGTACAAATGCATTTGGAAATATGTATCACTGAGTATTTATGATTAAATTATGCAAATGACCCAGCTCTCATCCTTTCCAGACCCAGATTGTCTAATTAGGATTGATATGCTGAATAGATGTTCCAGAATTTGAATACAAGCATGTCCAAGGAGCAGAAAATTGGAAATGACAAGGCTGAAATCCAAAGAAAAGTGTCTTTCGTTTCTGTACTTTGTTAATGTGCTGTTAGCAGTTGAGGGCTTTTTCCTCCCTTTGGCTATTTTGATGTCCCCGTGTACATATTAGAAACAACGAGGGAAAGGGGATTGAGCTTTAGCCATTGGTATTTGGTTTATACGTGGCTTGGCACTTGTTTCAAAATGTCTTGGTCATTCACAAGTAACATTGGTGGTAAGCTTCAATGTAAACTTACCCTTGAGAGACTTTTATCTAGTGTCCTTTGAACTGTCAAAGTTAGTTCTCCCAACTTAAGGGGTATATGAGAGAAGCATTTTCTAAGAATAAACTTTCTTGAAGCCATACTTCACTCACCAGTCCATTCATCCATCCATCCATTCACTCATTCATTCATTTATTCATCCATCCATCCACACATACATACACTTAATCTTGCAGTTGGAGAAAACTGTTTAAGAAACAGTTCTGATAAAGGATAAAACACAGCACTTTAAATGTAACAATGTTTGAATTTGAAGCCCACAGCAGGCTTTCTCCCTCACTGATTACACTCATTCATCTTAGATGGAGGGGTGGTGGTGAGGAGCTAGGAAGGACAGAACTGTCAGGACTCCAGCCTTTGTTAAACAGCGGGTAGTCAGTGCTTCTGAACTCGCTGGCTCCTGCTCCCCATCTGCAGGATGATGGATTGCAGTGTTTAATACATTTCAGCTTTTGTCTGTCATAGTGTGGACAGACAGTACTATCAGTGATTTCAATAGTGATTAGGGAACCATTTCAAAGTACTCCTATTGGCCAGACAGCTTCCAGGAATGTCTGATGAGACATACTCATTGGCACTCTCACCATGTAAATGTGACGTCTACGTGGAGACTGTACACACACCATTTAAAGCACTGTAGAACATCATAGATGATAATCCATGTTAGAATCAAATCTGTGATAACATTAAGACTATGTACACTAACTAGTCTTAAGTTTAAGATGGCAACATATTCTTTATTTAGTGACATCATGAATGACAGTGCTGTATCCCACAGACTGTGATGTCAGTTGTTGCTATGATCATCATTACAGACCTGTTTATCTCTATTGGAGGGTAGAATGCAAAGATTTTGTTAAAAGCAATAAGACACGAGCTGGCATGTGCTATGCTGGTATTTGCTGAGTTGTGGGTTCTTTATAGTTCACAGCTCCAGAGGGTGAATGCATTTCAACAACCAGAAATCCACTCTCTAATCTCTCCATATTCTGCCTGGAGTGTCTCATTCTATTTATAGAACTGGTGTAAAGAAACAAAAATAGCTAAAAGAAACTGTTCATTGAAGTCATTCATAATGTAGGAAAAGTTTTACTTTATGAATGGGGCTAAAAAAAATGACCCAAATTGGTAAATAACACATCATTTACCAATTATAATGTAATATGACCAGTAATACAAATGTTGTATATTATAGAATGACCAAAATGGTAATCCAGTTGATATTTTGAAGCAAAACTCTACACCAGAAAAATTATTTGCTTTCAATTTCTCTCTATTAGGAGAAAAAAGAAAATGTTCAAATGGTCAACAACAAGAGTATGATGAGAATAATCTTATATCCAATTATTTACATTTTATTATTTGATTCTGATTATATAAACCTTTACTTATGTCATTTTCATTAAATATTTGTGGGTTTGGACATAGGACAGCAAGGATAACCGCAGAGATAGCATAGCAAAAACACATGCTCACACTAACATGTATTGACTCAGGCACACACACATCCACTCATCCATATTTCCTCACCAAACTCTGTATTTTTGACTAACAGAACAGCTAAACTGACTTTTGACCTTTTGACATTGCCAGTTTGGTAATGGGGTCAGGTGGTACTGCATCTCCCAAGTCATGAAACTTTACATGTATTTTGCAAATTATCGTGTTCATTGTTTTATTTTAAGTTAATGAAACAATGCCTAGCTCAAAAGTTGTGCATTCATTCTACACTATTGCAAGGGAGTCATTTGCCAGGGTAAATCAAATGTAGTGAGAATGCATTGTATTTTTATATAAAAATTAATGTAACTGGGTTTATATAAATCTGGATTTTAAAATTAACCCTCTTTATAATTTACATAGCATATAGTGAGATAATGTACCCCAATGATGAGGCCATATTGTCTGAAACTGCTTTGAAGTAAGTAAATTTTTTTAACCAAAAAATCAGTTTATAATGCTCACAGCTCATGCATAGCAATGTTTTTCATCTTGAGCTTGTAGTGGCAGACTGAATGGGAAGGCCAGAATATACTGAACAATAATTCAGGCCAAACTAGAGCACTAGTTCATACCGTATTCAACTTTTACTGTGTCTTCCACCTACTGATTCTTTGGTTATGAATTTTAACATGGTTGGTAATCATTAGTAGAGGCTTTGAATTCTAGGTCCTGCTGGGGAATAGGTCATTAACAAAAAGAAAGGAGAATTTATTTTGTATAAGAGTTTTAGTCTCCTATTGGAGAAATTGCCCCATGAGGAAACTGACTCTCTTTCGGCATCTGTTGATTGCTGGTACTTCTTTATCTAGAGGTGAGACCAATTGGAATTTCCTCTATCTACATTTCCAAGTGTAAGCCCTGGATACAACTACCCATGAGTGATGCTAAACAGACTCAGTAGGTTGTGTGTGCACACATGTGGGGTGTGAGCCTTGTTATTTGTATTGTAAGTCTTGTGTTTAGTTAAACCCCATAATTGCAAAATAATACTAATAATTTGTCTTGCTGTAGTTAAAATAAAAAAAAAACACATTTGTGCTAGAAACTGAATGTGTTTCTCAAGAAGCTAAATAAATATGTTTGCTGTCTGAAAGGATTGCCCAGGAAAGAATGATAGAACCCACTTTTAACTCCTGCATCCATCTTTTGCCCCTGTATGTCTCACCCACCCCTGCTTCTGCATGGCAGCTCTGTCTGGATACCTAGCGATGACTCTTTGGTAGATCCGTAAATTGGGAGAAATTCAAGTTGGGCCAGCAGGTTCAAGTTCTTATTTCTCAGTAGCTTCCTCTAATGATCCCACGTCTAATGAGGTGAATTACTACTGCTTGAAAAAGGAGAAAAAGGAGTTTTGGCCATCTTAGCTAATAAATCACATTGACTGCCTGGCTGATCAGATCAATTGTGCATAAATCGGTGCCTTAAAGGGTCTTAAAATAAGATTTTCCTAGGACCAATCGATCCTCTGGATTGTGTAAAGGCATGCTCTCCTGCCTGCAGCGCGCTGAACATGAGCCTGTGGTCCTGGCACCGACTCCTGCTGTCACTGCTGAAATGAATGTTGTCAGGCCACAGGGGAGTGGCTTCGCAGTGTGATTGTCATTGCCATACGAAATATTTCTGTCCTCTTTGGTTCACTCTTGTTAGTTAGGTTATCTAGAACATTGAATTTTTTTTTTTTTTTTTTTTTTTGTGGTAGGCGTAGAGTTTGAACCTAGGATTCCATGCACTCTAGCAAAGTACTCTATTACTGAGGAACTTTGCAGCCTTCTATTTGTTTTACTTTGTCGTCTCACTTGATTGCTACAGCTGGACTTGATCTCATTCTGTATCTCAGACAGGCCTTCAGTTTTTGACACTTCTGGTTCAGCTTCCTTAGTACTTGGAATTACAACATACCTGTGACACCAGGCTTTGTCTATTGTGAATGCTTATGTTTATGAAAGCAGTGTTTGAAAACCTTAGCGACAAGAATCATATTTAGGAATTGTTTTTAACAAGAGTGTTATACTGCTATGAATATTTTAAAGGGAGCATTGCCATTAATACCCCTCAAAGTATTTCATTATCACAGTAGCTTTGTCTATGCGATTTCCATATCTGAAGGCACCTTGGAGTCTCAAGACGGAATCAGGACATTTGATTTCACATTTTGCTTATATCCTCTAATGTTTAAGATGTTAGTCTGGAAGACCCCAAGCCCCAGACTCAAACTTTTGGTAGGGACAATGCCATTGGTTTTCTACTTACTTGCAATGAGGGTTGTGAGGAGATGATGTGATGATAGCCTGCTTGGAAGCACTTTAGAAATCACAGTTGTCATCACTTCTCGGCCTTTTGGCTAAGATCAAGTGTAGAAATCACAGTTGTCAAACTTTATCTTAGATTCCCAACTAAAATGATAAAATTCCTTTTACCAGTTCAAAGCATAAACACAAATTTGTTCTGGTCCTTCCTCTCACACTGTGCATTTATTTCTAAGGAAATTCCAAATAAATCATAGAAAAGTTTTATGATTTTGAATTTTATAAGTTTATATTATTTATTAAAATGTTACTAGTATTAATAATCAGAGATATATTTTTAATGATAGGTTAGAAAGTTTAACACTTTGAGGCATAGACAAAAGAATGTCTAGGAGGGGATTAGCTGCCATACTTCCAGTGAGCTGTCATGTGACTGCTGTGTGTGCTGGGATCTTGGATTCCACTTGAAGTTGGCCAGCACATTGTATGATGGCTAACTGTCTAGTATCTTTGCAAGATAAACACACAATTTATAATTGTTTATTATTCCTTGGCCCTCAAATAATGACTTTCTCTAGTGTCTTTATAAAACAAAATAGGTTTGAGCTAGGCCTTCAAACATGTTTACCTAGGTCTGTAGTTTGCATATTTTATGGACTCGATATGGCAAAAATGTTCCCTCTTTCAAAATACTACTCTGCCTTTAAAGAGTTATCACATCTTTGTGTTTTTATTAATTAAGTAATACACACTCTTTGTTCCTTGTTATATTGTGAAACTCAGCAGGTTGTTGAAATTGGATCTGAATGATTCTCTTCTTGGCATCTATCTATAAAAGTTCTACTGTCTAAAATTTCCCCGAGGAGGAGAGGTAGAGAAAAACTAGGTGTCTATTGTTGTTGTTTTTATTGCATTTTCCTTCGTGCACACAACATTTTGAAATATTAGTCACCAGATGTTAAGTATTAACTTTAAGCTCAACAACGAATTGTATAACTTGGAAGAATTTAATTTCTAATGACTACTAGTTACTTTGTTGGGATTATTATACAGGAGTATGGTGCATCTCTTTGTGTTGAGATCCTCAGAAACTTTTAAGTACATCGTAGCTATACATTATAATGATAGTTGACTTTCCTATTGAATTTTTTTCATATTATTGAATAACATAAATACACTCTATGAGTACTTACCATATTCTACTGGTAATTTAGGTATTAAAATTAAAATTTTTTTTAAAAGATTCAAATTTCAGCTTGATCTTGATTGTAATTAATTTCTTCTATTTTACTAATTTTGAACCATAAAAACCATAAATTACCCAACAACTTTAATTGAATGACAATATAAAAAATGTATGCACATATACATTTATATGCACATATATAATTGCATGTTATTTCCTTTTTGGTTATTATTTACAAAGCACTATATTGTTCTAGATAGCTGCTTTCACTTCCCATAACAGGTATGCACAGTACATTATATCTGAATTTAAAAATAGGAGCACTGAAGACCAGAGCTGTTAATTAAGCTGCTTAGGGTTGCCCAGCACCCTGTATCTCTAGATCCTGGGGATCCAATGCCCTCTTATGGTATCTGTGTGCAACTATACTCATGTATATATACTTCCATTCACATACACATATACATACTTTAAAAATGATTGCACCATTAACTTATTGACTAATTTGTTCATTTACTTGGTTAATAGGAGAAGGTAACAGTGGAATTAGATCATTCTTATTGCATTTTCCTGACTGATGTTAGTCCGTTCTCTTGTATCTGTTTCATAATTCTATTTAGGTATTTGGGTCAGAAAAAAACACCATTACTAGTGGATTTAGAATATCTTTAGAGCTCAAAAAGCACTCATCTTGGCATAAAATTGGAGATGAAGATTATTTGTATTGTAAGTAGAGCCTGTAGACTCAGCTAGTGTGTGGGGTGGCCTCTGTCTTCTTTCATGGGCTGTTCTTCAGCTCCATCATTCTGTGTCAGTCACCATCTGGATCTGCTCTTCCAACCAAGTAATTCAGCATTTTGTTGATGACTTTTATTTCACACCACAAAAAGTACTTGATATTCAGGCATCCTTATATTTTTTTAGGAAGAAGAGGTTTGTCAAACTGTTAAAATTTTGTGGTTTGTAACCTCTTTGGTTGGACAAGTTCTTCAATGTGCTCACTCTTGGGAAGTGTGGGAAACAGTGTTCATTGCATTGGATTAATTATGCAGGAAAAATGATGTTATTGCTGGTCCCGAATCTCTCTATATAAGGTAAGGAGTTAATTGTCATTTTTAATTTAATATTTAGTGTCCTATCAAAGCATTGAGTAATAAGAGATAATCCATGTGTGGTGCTCTCCATAAATTAAGTGAAAAGGTTATAATTTTTTCACCAATCAAGAGAAAGTGATTCAGGTACAATGTTTTCATATAATGTTTAACAATGAGTCATATTATTATTATGCTCTATTTGTTTTCATTTTTGACGTTCTATGTGTAGCCCAGGTTGGTCTCAAACCTATGGTTCTATTGTATATTTTGAGGGTGGTTTTGGGAATTACAGGAACTAATACCTAGAAAGTGTGCTTTGATACTCTGCAATTTTAACCAACCACAGCCAGTTTA
Source organism: Peromyscus leucopus (assembly GCF_004664715.2). Taxonomy (NCBI): domain Eukaryota; kingdom Metazoa; phylum Chordata; class Mammalia; order Rodentia; family Cricetidae; genus Peromyscus; species Peromyscus leucopus. Next base: position 26,169,822 of record NC_051070.1, read on the forward strand.
TCATTGCATTCACTGGTGTGCACTGGTTGCTTGCCTTTTCCATTGCAAGCCCCAGCCCTGTCTTCTGCCCTGATTGTCCAGGGCTCTGTTCACTATTTATTTATAGTCTTATTTCACTTTAATCTAGCAATCCTAGGTGTCATGAAGTCAATCTGTGGAGTCCTCGGGAGGGTGTGCCCTAAAATGATAATTTTAAGCCTATCAGGATAACTTAGTTTTAAATTACATTAGCACATCCTCAAGGGAGTCTCAAATTTTTACTTCTTGGTAACTGTTCATTGCTGAAGATTCGGGTGAGGGAGCTTCTATGGAAGGCTGTGAGAAAGGAAACTGTTTGCATTTCCTCTGGAGGCTTTAGTCTTAATGGACTGTCTCTCCTCTTCTTCTGTGAAATTTGATTCTTTACATTTATGACTTCCCTAGAACAAATATCACGATGCTTTGTAAGTTGTATGCTTATTTAAATGTACATAAGGAATAATTCCACCTCTTTTAAGCAATAGGCAGACCTGCATATAACTTTACTATAAACACATCTTTCCAAGTGATCTTGATGAACAGATAAAGCTCTCTCATTTGACTCAATATGAGGGCAACAAAGTGCTTCCACTGGGTCGTGGGGTATACTTGTATGTGTCCAATGAGCAGGAAAAGTTTCTTGAAGTACTGGAAACTTTGCTGCAGTAGGACAGATTTGTAGCTTGAAAAATGATTATTTTGAATAATTAAATAGATCCCTAGAAATATCAGAGACCTAAAGTAATCTCAACAGCAAAAGGAGGGGAGGAAAAAAAATCCATAATATACTTATTCTAATGCTTAAAGAAATTAAAGCATTTATTTTACAGAAAATTCGAAAAATTATTGAAAATTAAAATTCCCTTTAATCAAACTCCATCTAACCTGAACAGTGACTTGATGGCCACTAAACGGGTCTTTGGATTTGAAATGATTTCCAGCTTTTGGTCAACTTTGCTGGTATCATTGTAGTGAGAAATAGTTTAGCATCTTAAGATTTAACATTGAGCTGGGCGGTGGTGGCGCACGCCTTTAATCCCAGCACTCGGGAGGCAGAGCCAGGCGGACCTCTGTGAGTTCGAGGCCAGCCTGGGCTAAGTGAGTACCAGGAAAAGGCACAAAGCTACACAGAGATACCCTGTCTTGAAAAAAAAACCAAAAAAAAAAAAAAAAAAAAAAGATTTAACATTGAGTATTAGACATTGGGTTTTGCCTTTTCTTCCTTCTGCAGGTACTACATTACCCTCCCCTCAGCTGTGGCTTTTGTGAGAGAATCTAACTATGTTGCCCAGGCTGGCCTCACCGTCCGAAACTTGTGATACTCCTGTGTTATACTCTTAAGTCCTGGGTCATAGGTGTGAACCTCCACACCTTGATTTTATTTCTAAGTTTACTCATGACTATATCTTAATTTCTATACTCTTCACTGTATCAGCATCATTTCCAACAATTTTTTTTTCCTGTGGGTTTTCTCATAATTTGCTTGTAGCATTGTTTTTTGTACATATTTGTTTATTATCTCCAATGTCACAAGCAGCTGTGCTTATTTAAGTGAGACAAAGACAGTCCCATAAAGAGCACACTCAAGGCTGGCAGCTGTAACTAAATTTAATTTTCACCTACATTTCACAGTTTATTCATGGTGCGAAGTGCTTCTGTTCAAGCATCATTCCAGTGGACTAAGAAAAAATGGGCATAACCAGTCTTTCACAAAGAGCTTAAGCTTTGGAGTTTTGTGGGAGAAACAAATTAAACCACAAATTGGTTCTTCATTTTCAAACACTGTACTTATTTGTTACAGTTCTATTTTATGTTGCTGCACAGCATGTCTGAAGATTAGATTATTATATAAATACTGGGTTGTCTGAGAGCCTGGGAGAATATAGTACACTAGGTAAAAAGCAGGCTTAGAAGAATAGATGTTGAACAATATTTGTTAATCTGTTCTGCTTAATTTGCTTAGTAAGTTTTATTACAACTTCAAGTACGAGCATGACTCTGTCTTAAACAAAATATATTACTAATCAACCACTCATTGAATATCTTATGATTTCTTGACATCCACAAAGAATGTTGAATTTCATAAGATATAACTTCCAGGAAAAGAAAGCCTTCTTTATTTTCTACGGTAGCTTCTTAAAAATACATATACACATGCCTGTGTGTGTGTGTGTATGTGTGTGTGTGTGTGTGTGTGTGTGTGTGTGTGTGTGTGTGTGTGTGTGTGTGAGAGGGGGGGGGGAGAGGGAGAGGGAGAGGGAGAGAGAGAGGTGGGGAGAGAGAGAGACAGAGAGAGAGAGACAGAGAAACAGAGACAGAGACAGAGAGAAAATAACCATGTGGGCTTAGGAACCTTGATGCTCTGTGAATAAAGATCTAGGCTAAGATCATTGCATGTGTGTTCTTCCTCAACTTCACACATACCCTTTATCTTTTGGGAGACAGAAGTGATCAGTTTCTCCTCTAGTTCCCTAAATCATGTTTCCATTGGAAATACAATTTTAAAGACTTACAGATGAAAAAATTGAATTAAAATATTTCTGCTCAGATATTGTATGGCCATTAGAAGTTATAAGGTTCCTTTATATTATTTACTATCTTGCACTATACACATTTTACCTATTTTTTCGTTCTGATTTGGTTCATTTTTCATAGTTTATTTCATTTAACTTTTGCACTATTAGACTTCTAAAACTAAAGCCAAAATAAGTCAGCAGAAATCTGCAAATGCTTGGAATGATAGAGAACACTATGAAATAAAGTTTTATTACAGGATGTAGATTAGGTTAGGTTGGTGATTAGAATATCTGCTTATCAGGTTTAGAAGACCAGGGTGGAAATGCACACTTTTGCCATTTTGGAAAGAGATCTGTTTTACAAATTAATGATTTTAAAATTATACCACAATAACTAAATCCCTGGGAATCTTCTTCTCTTAGACGGTTTTTAATTGGAGAAAAGTCATGATTGTGTTTGGGTTTTAGATAGACAACTTTGTGACTTTGTGAGAATTGAACTGAACTCATTTTATACTAGAAATTGTTATATTAATTCAGATTAAAGTGAATGACAGTTTTGTTTAAAGCAACTGTAGAAGGATTTAAAGAAGAAAACAAAAAAAGATGCTGTTAATTACAGGGGACTAGTTCAATGAGGTATTTAGGGAAAGAGAACAGGTGAGCTCTATGCTCTCATTTTAGGTGAGCATTAGGGGGTTCTGTGTGAACTGTGAAAGTCTGAACTGATAGTTATGGCCATAAAATAACGAATGGGGCTTTGGGGCTAACTTCAAAATTAGTCTATGAATCAAGAAAAAGAATTCAGCTTCAGTGCTTCTTTTATGATAGGTGTTGATGTTTTTTTTTTTTTTTTTTCTGGATTCAGATAACTATATTAAGGACTCAAGTTTTATGAAAAATATTTTTCTAATTCTCATAGGTCAAGTGTTATTTTTCTGTTATGAATTATTTAAAGTTAAATGGACGTCAAATCTGGACACTTGCATAGAGCATGTCTTTCTTTGTTGCTTAGCCATGATGGTCTTTATGAAATACCTTTATTGTGTTTGGCTCTAAGCTTATGACAATAAGTTGGGTCGAAGGATGAAAACATGATGTTCTAGAATCTGAAAAAAAAAAGGCATTGGGTAAAGCTGAAAGCTCTACTAAGAGAATTCACCTTAGTCTCTTAACTGACCTTTATTGCAAAAGTGAATGCTAACCAGGGAGGTAGACTCTAGTCCATGATCTATTAGGCCAGTACTTTGTGTCTATGATGAGGCAGTACATGAAGTCAGAACCAATCGATTCACCTCTTTACCGGGAAGCAAAGGTGAGAAAGAAAGACCTGGAGTTCCACAGTTCCTTTTCTAAGACATACCTCCAGTCTACCCTTAGATGCCAATGGTCCTGACTCACTCCTACAAACCAATGTCACTCTTGGTATATAACTTTTGACATATTCACCTTTGGAGGATGTTTAAGATCCAGAATATAAGAATAACTCTACAAGCTTTGTGCTTTGTTTTTGTTTCTGTTGCAATGTTCATGAACAATTCAGTGCGGGGTTGATAGGGCACTGCAGGTTAAGCCAGTCTGTCTTTTATAGTTAGGAACTTCTTAGGGTTCTTCTGGTGTGGACATTCTTCCTGTCATTATCTTTTCCTTAGCTTATTATGAGGGAATGAAAACAGTCTTTATTTTCACTTCTACCTAAACTGTCTGTACTTTCTACCTATCTGGGGAAGCCTGAGAAGTAGAAGTAATAATTACCCTAATTTCCAGTTGAGCTCTTACCACATTTTTACCCCTTCATTTATTCAACTTATAACTAAATAATTAGTATCATTTCAAATGTATTTAAATGCTAAGATTCTTTTGGATATCACTAAAGTTGTGAAATCTAATAGTAATGTCACAGTATACTTGGCATACACACAAGAGAACAAATATTTTTTTGCAAATTATGATTGTGTAATATAATATGATTCAATGGATAGAATGCAATAAATGAAATGAGAAGATGCATTTGTTAAATATCAATACCAAAGATTACCAGAGATTAATACATATTTATTTGAATCATAATAATTTCTCATTTCAAATTATTATTTTTATTACTATAATAATAATAATCAGATCTTGGATTGTGTATGTATATGAAATAATGAAAACTACATTTTGTCTATATAATTCATATTTTTCTTGCATCTAATATGTGACAAACATTTTTTTCTGTAGGTCTTGGATGTCCTAGTGAATACAACACACAGATCTCTCAACATTCATTAGCAATGTTTTAGCACTCATGGTTAGTGAAGGAGCAGCAATAACTACATCATTAGATTAATAAATTAGAAAATTATATAGATTTAAGAAGGTGTCATAGAAATAGAACATGTTGACAGGAGTTTATGGTCAGGATAGTGTAGGAGTTGAAATTTTAAAGACAGTGATCAGAAAGGAAACTATTTTGTTGGGAAATGGCCTTTCAGTCAGTATTTGAAGGCAATGTAGAGTTCAAAGGCATTTTAACAGTGATTGTTTCTCTTTGCATTTTCTCTGGTTTTGATTCCCAGGTTAGCAGAAGAGGGGTAGGACATGTGGAAGGAGTAGAATAGAGTATTTCATTACAGATGAACAGGGAAAGATTAACATCTTCTTTTTCAGAATTTCTACTGGATAAGAGCAAATGGCTACAGAGCAGAGTTGGGTTTTGATGTCTTGCTCCCACAGTATCTGACATCTTCAGCTTTTTTTATTTCTCTACTTGAGTATATTTTATTAAACTATATACATTAAGAACTCAGCACAGTTTTAGACTTAACAAATACTCATAAATATTAGCTATTTTTTAATGGTTTCATTTTATTAAATAGTTTATTTAATAGTTTGCTTCTAAAAACCATTGAATTTTTGAAACCCACAAAATGCTCTTTCTAAAGGGAAACTGCCAACATTCTATAATGTATTATTTTTCTACAAGCTCAAAATAATGTGTGTGATTTGGAATCCTTTAGATACAGTCATTGTTATGTAATGTTCTATTACAATGATCAGTTACCAAATCCTAAATCTAAATACCCTTGTTGAGTTGAGCATTCAGTGAACTGTCCTTATTTGTAATGTTGAAATATTTTTCAGTTTTTAAGCAAAAAATATGTTACTGTGATTCTTATTCACTGAGTTCTGTAGATATAGATTTATCCTTTACAGATAAAACTAATAGTAAAATGTATGAGGACATTTCTAGGATGTTAGTAAAAAAGTAGTTAAGTATGTTTTAATGTAAACTCCTTGTCATCTTTCCTTGTATAGCGAATCAACTTTTAAAACTCTTCATCCTTCCAGGTTGGTATGAATAAGGCAAACATAAACATTTCTGGCCAAATTAGGACACCCTTGAGAATTAATAGAAGTCTATTAGCCATTATTTTGGGACAGCAGGTGCAAACTAGGATGATGTATAAATCCTGGACTGTATAGTCATAGAATTATAGAGCATTCTTTCCCACCAATCCATATAAAAATAGTTATTAGCTTAGACATGAAAAAAAATTAAAGGTATGAGATAATTTTTACCCAAGGAAGAGTTTGAGAAAACAAAACAAACTATCTTCATTGGAGGCAGTCCAGAAGAACAAAAATCTTATTCTTGTTTTGCTTTCCATTTTAATAATAACTACAGTATTTTTTTTATGAATGACAGTGATTCTAAAATTGGTTAAAAGACTATGTTATTTTGATATTGTGAACAGCTTCTTTTCTTTAGTTAATTTCTTTGCATTCTTTTGCTTGGTTTCTTATTTTTCCATACATCCTGATAAACAAGCCTTTACTTGCTTTGGCTGGCTCTGGGTATCTTATTCATGAAGCATACTGGGTGATTTCTTCCTTAATAGATTAGTAGTTACTGTTTTCAAACAACTTCCTTCAGTCTATTTTGGTTTTATTTTGAACACATGAGCCAACATTCTCAAAGTTTTGCCAGACTTTTCATCAATACACATGGTGAACGAATAATGAATTTTGGTAGGGAGTCGGGAAGAAATGGGAAAAATGTTGGCAAGCATTTGTCTCCTTTTCGTTGTTTGCCAAACTCCTGGGCTGAGTCTCAAATCTAAATTCTTCTCAACATGCATGGATAGCCATTGAGAGACAGGCAGGCAGGAAACAGAGTAGCAGGAAGATTAAAAAGATAGCATGAAGAACACTATCACAGTATCAGAGATTTTCAATTTCTAACACATCGCCTGATGTCTACTTAGTTTCCCTAAGTGCTCTGGTCCACTAATTCCAAACATGCATTTACTATATTTCACAGTTATTAAACTAAAAAATGTTGAAACATGAAAAACCAAACAAGCTTTAGTAGACTGTAAAAAAATTCCCTGGTCATAGAAATGCTAAGGTAGATACATCTTAACAAAGTGAGAGAAAGGGTCAAATTTAGGATGGGGTGGAGGGTGGGATCCGGGAATAGAGGCAGTAAAGTGTGGAATTTCTCGGGTACTGACTTCATTCTTGGGACTACTTTGTTTTATATAGATCACGATTTTACAAACGATGTCCCAAAATAGCAGTTCAGAGATGCTCTAGGGCACAATAGCTCTAGATAGTGGAGATTAGGTAGATATTCCGGGTCTTTGAGGCTAGTTTGCTTCACGGGCTTGTTATATGAGAACCTCTGTCTTATCCATTTTGTCTCTAAACACATTTTCGATTTCTTGTGTCTGCTTCGCTCATAATCCTGTTTTTATGTCATAACAGTTGCTGTATCAGCACCCTTATCTTTCCAGTGCTCAATTTTAAACAGCCTCATTATGAAGAATATGGCACTTAAAAACATGGCACAAGTGTGTATTACTGCAGCACAAGATAAAAGAAATTATTGAGAAATGCACAGAGTGCTGAAGTAACTTTATCCTAAGGGACATTTCACTATTTTAATTGATTTTTTTTCTATCCATTTTATTAAGGGTTCTTGGAGAAAGAAAATGGTAGGTTACCTCCTAGAAATAAGGGAACACTTGACTTAATTGTGATGCTACCTATGTGTCAGTACCACCATAGTAACATTAACCACTTCTTAATCAGGTTATAATGGAAAGTAAAATGATCTAACTTTGCTAAAATCAAATTGATTTTTAAAATACCATTTGATATAGGGAGAACATACACAACTTTTTCTCATGTATAGGAGGGAGCTTTAAAAGACAAAAATATAGAGATTGTAACTTAGTGTTTTAGATCCAGTTACTATGAAGATATTTTCTTATTTCTGCTTCATAAACCCACTCTTAGACAACACACCATGGTCCTCTTACATCTTCCATCGAAGGCTCCATCTGTCTAACTCAGAAGAGTATAGTTGGTTAAATGGTCATAGATCTAAAAAGCTCAAAGGTTTGTAAAGCTCAAATTCTATAGCTCAGCTAAAGAACTAAGGGGGCTCTGCGCTGTGCTAGATTTGCTTTCAAACACTCCCACTTACATCTAAACCATAGACAATGTGAAAAAAGTTACACACATTACGTAATGTGTTCGCAATACTCAACCCTATTCCTGTCAGTGCTGTTTTCCTTAGCTCCACTTACACAGCATGTCATGAGGCACACATCAGATTCATGACATTATCCAATAAAATTCCGTTTATATTTATTTTCTTCTCAGGTATAGAAAGTAAACTTTGGGTCTTTGTTGTCTAAACATAAGTAGACAAAGTAAACCTTTAAGACTTGGATAGCACCATGTGAGTCTCTAAATAATCCAGCCCTATGTGTGAATGAAAGTGATCCATTTCCAGGGAACTACACAGCCCGTAATTCAGCAAGTCTGGGGTGCAGACATCACTCAGGCCAGCCTTCCAATATTCCTGACCCATATATTACAGATGGATCTGGTGCTCTGAGGTTCATTTACATCACTGTTATCTTTTTCTTAAAAAAATATTTTCTTTTCTTGTAGCTCTCAATATTTTTTTTCACGTAATTCTAAGAACTTTCTGAAGTGAGGATGGACAAACTTTGTGATATTTCAAAAGCCATATGGACTTTATTTACTTTTAAAGATAAATCAAAAAGAAAGAAAGAAGGAAGAAGAGAAAGAAAGAGAGAAAGGAAGGAAGAAAGAGAGAAAGGAGAAGGGTGTTAGGTTGTTTTCCTTAATGGTTTCTCACTCAACAAAAGGAGGAAAACATTTCTTGCTGTTTTAGAATCAGTAGGAGATATTTAAGCATCAACACAAAGTAGTTCCATGTTTGCTCACTGAACTTGACAAAATACAACTGAAATGCGGATAAACAAAATGATAGAACAAGTGGTTCAACTGACCATAACAGATGGACTGCTGTGTACTCTCAACATCTTTATATTTCCAAATAGCAGAAAGTGTCTTATTTTGGGAAACTGAACAGATTAAAGTCAATCATTTCAAAATTTTTCCTATTCGACTATAACATAAAAAAAAAAAAACCTTAATGTTAACTTGGTGGTCAACTTGACTTTTAAGGATCATTTTCTCTTTGTTAAAACTGAACATGCTTTACACATTTACAATTTTTTTACAAGATTATACTTTATGAGTTTTTTATTTTATGAAATTAATATTCAGACATCTTATTGTTTCTCTATTTACACTCATGAAACAGCTAAAGCTTTTCTTTTTAATGTTTGTGTGAGCCCCGGGCATTCCAACTAATACTTGCTTTAGACAATATTTAACATGTTGGAGTCAAACGATTTCATTATTGGTAAGAACAATAATCTCATTTTAAAAATGAGTTGTTGACTTATTCTTTGAGAACATAAATATTCTGTTTTATTAATAAGAGGTCCACTTCATTTATTCCTATTTAGTTGTCTTCTCTTTGTCAGGATGTAGACTAATGAGAAATCGTAAAGAGATCCTTTACTGTCTAAACACTCAGCACACAAATGCTTCTCAATAGAAATAACACACAAAATGCGTTCAAAGACAATACATAGCCTGAGAAATTCTGTGTGCTGACAGCTCTCCAACAGTGTTATCACAGCAGGGAGACATCAGTTGAAGAAACAGATAGTGACCTCAAAAAAAGTCTGGTCAGCGGTGTGGACAGGGTTTCACAAGATTATAAATCACCCCAGGGTCGCTCTGTTCCCACCATAAAGAGAGCATGGTCATTTTATTGTAATCTAATAAGAGATGGGAGCAAAGGACAGCTCCAGTGTGTTTTCAAAAAAAAATTCTTGATTACAGTTTCAAAACTATACAGTTTCTCTGCTATTGAAGTGTAGATTATAGGGGTTAAGGCCCAGTTAGGATTGGATTACCTTTTATAGCTGAATGTTATCCCCTGGTTCATGAATCAGAAAGTACTTAAATTAAACTGAACATTTGGGAGTAATCTCAGGGCGTAGCTTGGTGGTAGAAAATTAATCATTATTTGGTGGTAGATTATTAAACTGTTCATTTGAAGGGGGTTTCTCACAGAATCAGAAAATTAAGTCTGTGTCAGGTATACATTAATAATGTCGTGTATCTTGTATGCAATATATTATGTTAGGATTGGTTTAAACGGGAGGGATTCAATGAAAGAAAACTCATGTTTGTATAAAGCATATGTTGCAGGTAAACATATTAAGTTTTCATTAAGTAACTCCTAAACTTTTAAGTTTTGTGGATCTTAATAATTTTCACAATGTGCCTTAAATTAATTAGCTTGTGCATTTATTTTTCTATAATACTAATTACTAAAAATACACAGTTTCTGAATATTTCAGATGATCTATTCAACATCTGTCATAAGAATACTAAGAAGTCCAAAATTTCTCTAAATTAGACTGAGCATTGAAAAAATGCTGTTGAAAATTTGAAGGAAAGCTCTTGATTTGATGGCATTCTAAAATGCTCTATACTTCTTGATTTGACCTCAGAACCATCCACGTGGCATGCAAGGAAGGTTTTAACTTTATTCAGTCACTTTATCATTCAAAGTTAAGGTTCTTCAACACTATTTGATCTCTATGTATCCATGGAGCTGTAATTTGGAGTCCTACCATTTAAATGGATTTTGTTCCTTAAGTTAACACCTTTGCTTTGTCAGTTTGGTCCTGGGAAACCATGCTGACACCCAGAGATAAGAGCTATCAGTTTTGAGCTGTCAACTGAACGCTGATTGGTAAGACTCTATCATCAGTGGAGAGGAACAGAGTTAAGTGTGATTGCTAAGGGCATATTTTATGCAAGTAAATAAGATGCCTTTAAGGCTTCTCCTTTCAGGCTAGGCTTTAAGTGAGCTTTGCTGGTTGTTTCTCTTCTTTTCCCTTTAGGAGTCAGGGATCTTGTGGCTTTACTCTCACTCACTTTCTTGAGCAGAGATGAATGCGAAAGGGAATTCTGTCTCCCGAAGGATATTAGACTGGTCGGTTAAACATAGTGGGTCTTTAATTCATCTCAGTTTATTTCCCACTTGTCAGTTTCTCTTTGTTTCTTCTTCGCTTATATATGCCTAACTAGGGGAGCTGGCAGATTTCACTGTGTCTATTCACCATTTGCTTTCTTCAGGGTTGCTCAAAGTGCTACTCCATGAACTGGAAACAGATATGCAGGCAAGTTCCAGTCTGTCTTGAATTTAAGTGTGTGTGTGTGTGTGGGGGGGGGAACATTACTTTTGAGTTTTTACAAGCTGGCATTGGCTGAAAAATAACACAAGCTGTGAAGGCTACTGCAGTTTCAGGAGGACAAGAGTAGCCACTTTCTTTTTCTTTTTCTTCTTTTTTTGGCTCATTTTCTTTAAAAGAAGTTGTTTCTGTTTTTATTTTATTTTATACCAATCTCAGTTCCCCCTCCCTCCCCTTCTCTCACCTCCCCCCACCTCTCCCAATCCCATCCCCCATCCACTCCTCAGAGAGGATATGACCTTCCTTGGGGAGTCAACAAAGTTTGGCATACTAAATTGAGGCAGGGCCAAGCCCCTCCTCCCTGTTGAGGCTGAGCAAGGTATCCCACCCTAGGGAATGTGTTCCAAAAAGCCATTTCATACACCCAGGATAAGTCCTGCTCCCACTTCTATAGTAGTTAGTGCTGTCTCTCCCACTGGCAGCTGTGAGAATTTTGTCTATAAAAGCACGAAATTCTCCAACAAGAAATAAAAATATTTTTTGAAAACATATATTTAATTTCAACCTCTCAGACAAGTTCGTCTTCTGTCAAGGCTATAGACATTTTTCTTGCCACAACATTAAGAAATGAGTAAATACCTTTACATAAAGTATCTGGTTGAGAAGGGAAAGCTATTTTGATTTCCTGGAAGTACAAGGCATCACTGATGATTGATAGCAGACACACGCCTCTCCTCCTCCATTCCCCTCTCTCCAGGTAAACAGTACACATTAATCCATAGCAATCCATATGTAATGCTGACAACCCTCATGTGGCTAAGAGTTGTATACAACCATCTGTTTTACATACTCATGTTTTTTTGTAATCTTTATTACTAGATGCTCTCAGACAGAAAGTAGATAAGTGCAAATGCCAACACATATTTTTGATAGGGACACTGAGTAGCCTGGTTAAGGCAGAAAAACAAATGTGCTTATTTTGATTTATCACTTCTGACATCAACATGTACCATATTGCTCTCTGGGAAGCAAAATGGTTGCACCTGAGGACAGTGATATAAACACTACTTTGATTATTTGAAACAAACCATTAGACTTTGATGAAAAATACTATTACCGTAGTGGCTCCTGTGCAGGGAGAAGGGACTTGCAGATAACACACAAACAATCTACCATTTCTTGCTTAGAATCCAAAGCAGTCAAAACTTAGTATTTAGGAAGAAATAAATACATAAAATAATTGAATTTTGCTTGGATTTTAAATCAGATTTTTGCAACTTGTGCACACTTGGTTGCTGTAATACTCATTTCTTTCTTCTTTAAACCATTCATTCATATTTGAAAATTCTGTCAAAATGTGTTTTAAAATTAATATCATTTTATTACACATTTCAAAAGTAAGTTCCCAAATAGGATTTTTATTTATCTTCTTAGAAGACTGTGTCTTATTTGGTTTAAACATACACATTACTAAGCCTAAGTATGAATTAAATTTTCATTTCTTTTATGTGATTTATAGATACAGCTTTTGACCTATGATTATGTATAAATAAACCCTCCATCTCCCAACTACTCAATTTCCCCACTATGTAGAAATTTTACTAAGCATATGTAAGTTAGCATATGTAAGGGCCCAAAGCTGGTCATGCTTTCGCTATCATACATGAGTATGCTAGTGTATACTGAACCTGTTCGGTAAACGGAGTCCTGGTCTTCAGAGGCCAGCACTTAAATAATCTTATATAGGAAGCTAATGTGAGGAGGAGCGCTGGAAGGAGGTCGGTGGTCACAAGAATGACAGTGGTGGCTTTCATGAATAGAGGGGTAAGGAAGACTGATGAGTCCCTATAGGCACTAGGAGACACCAGGCCCCAAACAGGGAGAGGGAGGGCTTCTCCAGGTGAGCTGTGTCAAGAGGGAATAGGCAGAGCTTGGAAGAGAGCAAGAGGTGGGTATGGTAGGACTTGGAGGGAAAAAAGGTGAAGGGGAATGGTGAAATAATATTATAATTTTAGAAGTACAAGAAATCATAACAAATGAAGAGGGAAGTGAGTGGCTGTAAAGAGAAGGTCAAGCCACAGGAGGCAGACAGTATCCCTCCTGAATATGCCATAAGGCAATTAACACATCTCTAAAAAGAGAACATTTTCTACAGACTAAAACTATTTGCTTTGTAATAGTACTAAATGACTATTCTAATAATAGTTTTAAAGCCACAAAGCATGGTTTATAGTTTTAAAAATCTAAAGATTTCAGTGTTTACAAAAAAACTTTCTTAATTAGCCAACATTAAATTTGGATATAGATGATGCATATTATAATGGGCTTAATTTACCAGTGAAGAAATGCCAGTTTCTCAGAGGCTAAAGAACTTGTCACAGGCTAAAGAGAGTGAGTTGCAGAAGCTGAGAGGACTTATGTCCTCTTATGTCCAACTGCTGCCTTGCCATGAACCTGAGATGCAGCTTAGCACTTTTGAAGGATAGTGGCTTCCCCATTCTCAGGGTTGAAATTTGCCTCAGAAAAGTTTAGCTCAGAAAGTGCTGCAGAGTAAGTGATGATGTCCGCATGTCATTTTATTTTCTATGCACCTCAATTGTGCCTACTATGCCCATTTGGTCTGGCAAGGAGAGCAAAGATACCCGTTCTAGGAGTTGAAGATAACAGCCAGTGGTGTAAGTGTTGACACACAACTCCTATTCACTTATCTAGGTTGCAGAACCTCTGTACAGTTAACTGAATGATATCTCAAGCATTATGAAATACAGTTAATATTAGGTAAATGTTGATTTAATAAAATGAATGCCACAATTCTCTGCAAATGTCTGCTATAAAATGCAATTGCTCTAAAATTCAGCTGTCAGTTTTTATTAGAAAGAACAGAAACACTTGCCTTAATGAGTGATTTGTTATTTAATCTATATCTTAAAATGGGAAACCCCAATTAATTTCATATTTGTGATTTTCCCCTTATTTCTTCTCACTACTTCAATTGGTAGGCATAGTCTGAGGTTTTATTATCAGTGACATACATTAAATTATCAACGAAGAGAGGGCACTTTCCCATTGAAGGTGACTCCAATGTTTTTATAAACTTAATAAGGAGTGTTCTGTCAATGACCTTATTCTTTTATGGTACGTTGACAGTCTTTTGATGTGGTCCTCCCTCTTTTGCTCTCAGCCTCATTCTTTGAATCTGCTGCCACTTCTGCTATTATGGAATGATTTCCTGGTTGAGTGAATGTTTTCTCAAGGTTTGAACTTAGTGTGCAACCCAAGGATGCCTTACCAATTAAGTTGCATGTTGATTTTGTTTTTAGCCAGCTTGGCATCAAAGGCTGAACTCTTCAAATTAATGAAGCCCATGCTGTAATGATTAGTTTTCAGTTCCTGCAGCCAATGTGTTATATAACAAGAGGTGATTTGGTTTAGAGAGTTGTAAATCAGTAGTCTATAGATTCAGCCTTGCTTGTATCCCCAGAAGACAGTGATTATAAAATTCTTGTTTTGGTGAAAGTTGGGACTAGAGATCCCTACTAAGCAAATATACATTCTTGAGTTTGAAAAAAAAATCCATCTCCTTCCCATCCATTTTCTTTATTTTCAATAAAAACAATTCCTAACTCACATTGTAAAAGTTAATCTAAGTGGGCAAAGTAACACAATGTACTCCACAGGCTAAGGCAAGGGGATTGAGAATTCTGAGAAAATCTGGGTTATATATAGCAAGTTCCAGGGCAACTTGGGTTAGCAAAAGCTTGTCTTGTACATCAGCAGTAAGTCTTATCCTAGCATACCAGGGCATTTTATCAATGTGACAATGATTGGGAATAATAATCCTCTCCTCTTGAAAAGTTTGTAATCATTGCATAAGAACAATTTACATTTTCTGGGTGCTTTGAACAGATTTACTTGTGAAATGTCCATAGGATTTCAAGTTTAAGGTTACTATTGCTCTTTATTCCCACTTACAGTTAATGTGAATTCCAACAGTTAGCTTCAGTTGAGCAGTCAATGTGTTCTGCATGCCTTCTTGGTCAAGCACTCTTTTGGGTACTAAAGAGAAAATGGCAAATAAGGAACACTTTCTTTTCTCTGGGATCTGTGAATATGGAATATCGCTGTGGAATATGCATTCACACACACACACACACACACACACACACACATACATACAGAGAGCGGGGGTAGTAGGTAGGGGGAGGGAGGAAGGTAGAGTGGGAGGCAGGGGGAGGGAGGAAGAGAGGGATTGAGAAAGAAACGCCTATAAACATAAGAAAAAAGTACTAGGTGTGCTTTTAGATGTGTGAATATGCATGTATATAACAGACACAATTATATGTAATGAACTACGTACATTTTGTCTTACAAATTTTTATGACTACACAATCACAGAGTGATAAAAATAGCAGGAAATGGTAGCCCTATCTATCATAGGAAAAATAAAACAAACAAAACAAAACAAAACCTCCAAGAATGTCATGAATGTCATGTGAGTGGGAATGCGAGTGAAGGAGGGTAACCTGTTTTCCGGAATTATACTTGAACCTAAGCTTACAGTATGATTACTGCAGTGGACAGTATCTAATGGAATGGGAGGACATGATTCAGAATTATCAGTAAAAAATGTCTTGTGTAACTTAGACTACAGACTATTTGAGATAGAATGATGGAGGTAAAGCACAGAAAGGTAGAAAACATCCTGATCCTAGAATAAATAGTACTTTAATTTTTTTGTCTCTTTTGACTGACTAAATTAAGATTCATTTAAAGGAACTCAAAACTAGTGTTTCAATAAAAAATATGTGATAAAAAAATCAAGATTACAAAAGGAAATAATCAAATTGAGGGATATGTTTGATATTCGCAAGTGTAGACTATATGTAAAATTCTTTTGCTCGTATAAAATGTTTCTTTGAATATCAAGCAATCAAAATGACATTTCAATGAATGCTTTAAGAGTCTGTTTTTCATGCACCATTTGGGATCTGCACTGACATGCCAAAGGCAGTGGGCTCAGGGTGTTAATTCTTTCCATGTTTTTGTTTTACATGTGCATGGGTACAGCTGTCTGTGCTGTTGCCAGATGTCAGAGTAGAGGTTTCCGGAAGCTTTTCCGCAGATCTGCTATTTCCCAGAGGTGAAATACTATAGCGTAAAATAACACTCGACATATAAATTCAAGTTGTCTGGTTGCCCCCATCCCTTTTGTGTGTGCATTTTAGGTATTAATCAGAAACACAGTGCACTGACCTAAGTCCAGCCACGTCTTGCACTGTTCACAACAGTTATCTATAGTTATCAATGATAGCCCAAACAAGAAAACAGTCCACAGTGGCAGAAGTTGATAAACAAGTTAAATGAAATGGGAAATGTCCATATAATGGATACAGTGTTTGGAAAAAACAAAGATTACCACTGACACTATAACATGGTTGAGATTTGAAATTTGGTTAAATGAAGGAACCCAGAAGTAACTACTTTAGTTATATCGTTCAATTTGTGAAAATTGAAAATACAGAATGACCACCAGTGTGGTGGTTCATTCTTTATAATAATCCTTAAAAAATTAAGTTACTTATTTCATATGTATATGTGTGTGCATGTATATATGTGCACCACGTGCCAACAAAAGCCAGAAGAGGGAATCAGGTTCCCTGGAACTGGGGTTGCAGTTGTCTCTGATCTGCCCAGGGTGGGTGCTGGGAACTGAACCTAGGTTCTTTCCAAGATCTTCTAACTGCCAACCCATCTCTCCAGACTCTTTATAATAGTAATTAAAAATGCACTCTAAAGTGGCACGCTAAATATGAAGCATATAATTAGTCACACATTCAAAGCAACTTTTTCATTATTTCCTTTCAAAAATTTTTGACCTTTAATTTTTTCAATTTCACTATGAATAAAAATTAACAAATTAATAGCCATCTTTCCTTCCAAACCAATCAGTGATGATTTTTTTCTCAGGCCTTTCTTCTATTGCCTTCTTTTATTCGTTGAGGATAGTCTTTGAATTTAGAAGTATGTTTTTCTTAATATAACAAAGTAAGTAATAGTAATACAGTTCATCTGTTAATAAAACACAATTGTTGGTATGTTTAGCCTTCCAATGCCCAAGGCCTTGCACGTGTTTGGACAAAGCCATAACTTTATTGACTTTATAAAAAAAAAAGAACCATTTAGGGGCATCCCTCCCCTACATCTTATGAACTACTCCTTGAGAATAAGTTAGGAGCTATGTTGTCTTTTGCTGATGTAGGACTTGAAATAAATCCTTAGTGGATGGAGAGAATTTGCCCCTATGCTATAAGAACCAAAGTTAAAAAATTGTATTTTAGAAGAAAGAGAAAGTCTAATTGCCTGTGTAAAAAACTAAGTAAAAATCAGTGCGTAATAGTGTTATTTGGCGTGTTTATCGTCTCTGTGCTTTCTCTCCTTCTCACTCACCTGTTCCTTTATTTACTTATTTTCTTTCTGAATAGGTTCACTGAGAGCCTTCCACATTCTGGGTACAGAGGATTCTTCTTGGTTCACTTACAGTACATCGCATATAGCACTTTTGCTGTGACTAAGTATTATTTCTGTCACGTTCAGTTATCACTGCGGTGTTCAGAATGTTAGGAAATATTCACTCTCCACTCCTATTCCTTATTGCAGTGTTTCAGTTTGTTTTTGAAAACAGTTGTGTTTTATTTATTCCTTCATTTTTAAGTGTTTTTGGACCTTGAATATCCCTTCCTGAGTTCAAGCTGATTCCTATTTTAAATAATATTAATAGTGATATAAATGTTCTTAGGAATAGATAAAGTTTCACAATTTAATGTGTAGAGCTTGGATTTTGACTCATTTGTAGACAGTCCGTGGCAGCAGCGACCTCTACATGTGCGCACAGTTACACTGTAGGTAAAGGCTGAAGACTATGTAGAAGTTTCAGTCTGCTCTTTAGAAACCCCCGTCATCTTACGTTGTTTAAAAATTAGCATACTGGAATGGCATACCTTTATTACAAGATATTAAGTAAAAATTAATTTTCAGCTATTCCATATGGAAAAATATTGGTAAGGTATCTCTTCTTGACATTCAAAAGATTAGTAGAGTTTACATAATGAATTTTAGCCAGCTATTGATATCAATCCTGATAAATAATTAGTCTTCTTGTCTGGGTGAAGGAAATGTATTTCAATAATTATGTGTCTCTGTTTGTAAGCTAGTACAAGCCCCCCAAGTAAATAACCTTTCAAACTCATGTCATTTGGTCCCTCTTTGTTTATTGAGGCAAAGTACTTCATATTGCCATTAAACATTGATTTTCTTACAAATTTCTTGCACTGAAATCACTTTTTCACTTTTAAGGTTTATGACAACTCAGCTTGAAATGCCATTTTGATGATAAAAAACAAACAAATTTTATCTTCCATCTCTCTTCTTTAGCTGTGTGTTAATTTGACCTCTGGCTGCCTGTAATATTTGTTAAATGACTTTTTTAGATCTTTCCATGTTTTAGATATATGTGTAACATCAAGGAACTTTTCATCACGATTTTGATTGTAATACCTAAATTAAAAGAAAATGTCTTTCTTGGTGCATGACTGAAAAAGTTTCAATAAGTTAATCACTCACCTTCATGAGAGCTCTTGTTTCTTTGCTTGGTAACTCTCTAAATTTCCATTGCTATTTTACTATCATTGTGTGCATAAGTCTAGAAACAGGAGATTTACCTAGGGAACGAAATCCTTTTAATTTACAATTTGAACACATTGACTCTTCGCTTTGTTTTAATAAGCAGAACAAGTATGATTTCTGGATTTTTACAAATGGAAACAAAAGGTCAAATAATTATGCAGTCTTCTTTGCTTATCTCTTTATAGCTTGGGGAAAGGTTTTTTAATAGGAGTATTGCTTCCAATTATTATGTATATGTGTAGAGGTAGAAAAAGTAATTCTTGAGTATTTTATTTTTCTCAATTACAAATGCAGTACTAATCATCTTACAGAAAATTATGAAAAGGCAGGTGACCGCTTTTGTGGTGCTACTCTACTGTATTTTAAAATACGTTCTCAAAGATAAACTCACCACAGATTTGTAATAGTTATGAAACCACAAAATGAAAAGGATATAAATGCCCTTTTCTTTATTTTTCATATGTGGTAGCGGTTTTCAAAATTAGCATTTTATTTCTTTAAAATTTCATAGAGCTTTTATATTATCGTTAACAAAGTCAAGAGCCTTTATTTTGTTACTTTGTATTTCTCTCCGTTTTCATATGGATATCACATAAGACCCCAATAGCCTATTTTCTACTTATTTCAGCTTGGAGACTTTGACACACGGTTACATCTTAACCTTCCCTTGAATAGTGGTGTCTAATGTGACAGGTTAATTTCAAATTCAGTCTTGATTGAGCATATGCCACCTTTTACATGTTTTACATAACTAAAACAGAGCTGTGCAAGAGCGCCTCATATTAGGAAAGTGAGCCTCAATCAAGGAGTGTTTTGTTTTCACCCATTGAAATTTTCTGAAGTGTACAGTGCGTGTAGTATAATAAAATATCTGAGTTTTTCAAGAGCCTGAGAGCAACAGCATGTGAGCAATGTGGTCTTATTGCACTTTGCCTTCGTTTGCGAAGCCTTTCGACAGAGAGAGCAAAGAGAATGAAGACATCACTATTTCCTCCCAGTTTTAAATGTGTTGTGGCTAGTAATCTATGTGGTATTCTCTAAGGGGAAATGTAGATCTCTTGTGAGTATGGCTATTCACTACAAATTGCAAAGAAAATACTTTTACCCAAACTCTGTATTAGTTTGAGGATATTTTAATAGTTGTCATAAAAAATCATAAGCACATTTAGAATGGGATTTTATTAACATGTATATGATTCCCTGTTGTGTGTGTGTATGTATGTATGTATACATATATAAATAAAATTTTGCTTAAAATTAAGTAAGTAAAAGAATGACATTAAATGTAATGACACTCTATGTGGTTAGCAGTTATCAAGAGAATTATTAAACAATTACACTTATAAAGAGGCTTCAGTGGTCTTAATACTTATGATATCTATATATAGGAGAAAATTCTATTATTTTAGCTTAAATACAGTAGATTTTGCTCTCTTCATCTCAGTATGTCAAGAGAAAAGACAGCAGCCGTTTCCAGATCATAAGAGTATTCCAAGTAAAAATTAAAAGTTGAATATCATGCAGAAATAGAACGAATCCAACGGAAGGAATTAAAATAAAATTAATAGGCTTTTGGTATTTAAATCTAAGAAGAGTCAAACTTGGAGGGAACTTGAGGCCATCTCCTTTCTTTCCTCTCATTTGCAGATGAAAATTGGTGCTCTATTGTGTGGCTTCTTAGACCGAAAAGTGAAGGAAACTCTGTCAAATAGTGAGATTCTGGACAGAAATGGATTAGGGTAACTTTCAGTTCTAATGCAGTAGAGAAATTGTGTCACAACACATAAGAGGCTGGAGAAGTGAGAAGCTCTTTTGAATGATGTTGTCATTTCATCCTTTAACTGGGAGTCTGTACAAACATCTCCTTTGCCCACTTTTTACCCATTTGAAGCGTCCTTGTCTTGTTCCACTGAGATATTATGAACAGATCCAGACACCAAGAGCAACTGTACCATCTTGCTGGCTTCTGTTTGGTCTTGAAAACTTGTTCTTGAGGGACAAGACTCACACTTTTAAATTTTCATTTGATACTTGGTGATGTGATGAGTGTCTTAGAAAAGAATTTTGAAAGACCTTTCCTGTTACCATATAGATCTCCCTTTTGGTTTTCCCATTGTGACAACCCTTGTAGCAAAATTTTAGGGGTCAACTGATAATTCTACACTATTAACATGCAAATTATACTGGGATAAAGATCTACACAAGACCATTTACAGTGGTCTTTAGAATATGAGTCAATAATTTTAGTTCTACTAGTGATTGTATTTTTTGTGGAATTTCTCTTTCAAAACCACATATTTATGGGCTAGTTCACTTGGTAGAGTGCTTTTCCACCATGCATATGCATAAACCGGGCATGATGTAATCTCTGTATCCAGAAAGTAGAAACAGCAGGATCTAAAGTTCAAGGTCATTATGACTATTTAGTGAGTTTGAGGCGAGCTACATAAGACACTGTCTGAAAAAAAAATCCAATTAATTTGTTATATACTGATCTCTTATTTTAAATCATGGTTTAATGCATCTCCTGAGCAATTTCATCATCTTTTCATAGCTGGGCGCTACCAGTGGCTGGAGTACAGAAAAGCGTCTCTTTTACTTGCTGGTATACAGTGAGAGCCAGGGCTCCGTAAAGCCCCTCTGGCAGACCCTGTCTGCTCTCTTTGACAGTGCAGTAGCTTATCGCTATTCTCAGTTGTTTTTTCTTTCTTCCACAGGGATTCTTCTCCATTTGGCTTCCTTAGATTTATATAAGTTGTATTCTGCAGGAATCCTTGAAATGAAACTGAGCTGTGTCTCTTCTATCCTAGCTCCCTTCACCCACAACTTCTGACTTCATTACTTTTGATCCAGTGGTGAGACATTGTTGCTTTCGTCCTTCGAAATCTCCAAAATCATCTTGGTTTGTTTCTTAGTTTCATCTTCTCATTAGAATGGAATTCTTTAGAGCAGTGACTGTGTTGTTAGTCATTACTGGGTGCTTACTGCTGAGGACAGCACCTGGCATTTGGTAAGGAATTAGTTAAAGTTTGTTAAATGAATTATGGAACAGAACCTTTAAACTATCTGGCTTGCTCCTGTTCTGTGAAGAGTGGAGAATGACTTTTGTACATTGCAATGGTATTTCTGCAGGCAGAAGGATAAATGGGTACAGAGAGGGGAATGGTTCTTATCCTGTCATATATCTAGCAAAATATGTAGCTGTGGTCCTGAGAAGCAAGTCTAGGCCAGAACTACACAAATTAAAGGCATCCAGTGTCCTGTGGTACCTGTTCTGTTCCATGCTGGATATTTTCAGGTACAAAAGATGACAAGATGCACACTACATTCTTATCAGTTCACCCTCTCCCATAGCAGTAGGTTTTAAGGACTGCTTTATTGGCCTTCCCTGCCATTTGTCTTCTCTCTCTCTCTCTCTCTCTCTCTCTCTCTCTCTCTCTCTCTCTCTCTCTCTCTCTCTCTGTGTGTGTGTGTGTGTGTGAAGTAAAGTTGGAGAGCATCACGGGAAACAATGAAGAAAATATTCGATAAATTTACTTCCTCTCCTTTGTTTTTAATTTAATGAGAAGAAACTTCATCTTGTCTCAGAACCACACAGTTTTTGTCAAGGGAATTCTTTGGTGTAACTTTGTCTCTGACCTTCCAGGACCTGGGAACTGTCCTACCTCTGTGCTCTGATAATCCTCCCCACCTGCCAGACCTAGGGTGCCACCATATTGATTTTCCTCATCTTCAAGGACACTTTTGAAATTGCTCCCTCTCCCCGCAACATCTCCAGACTCCAGCATTTGAGAAGACTCTGTTATATGCTGAGCCCTGGTGGATACCAGGCTGTTTCTGAGATTCTGCAACTAGGGTCTGTTTTCAAAACTAGAATTAGAAGATGGCATGAAAAATAGATATTTGTATAGATTAGACGACATAAGATAGCATCAGAGTGAAAAACAAGCTTCTTAGTCAGTTACGGAAATGCAGACCTGTAATGCTAGCACCTTCAAAATGAAGCTGAGGCAAGAAGGCCATGAGCTTGAGGCCAGTCTGGGCTATATAGTGAGTTCCTGGTCAACAGAGAGATTTTGTCTCAAAACAGAACAGCAACAAAAAACAAACCAAAACAAAAACCAAAAAACCAAAAATCCCCAAACCAAACTGCTACTACTACTAACAAAACCACAAAGAATACCAAACCAAAAACTGAAAGTAAGAAAACTATAAGCCTATTGTTCTAGTTTACTTTCTATTGCTGTGATAAACAGCATGACTGTCTTAGGGAGATTTTTACTGCTGTGGAGAGACACCATGAGCACAGCAACTCTTATAAAGGCAAACATTTAATTGTGGTGGTTTGCAGTTCAGAGGTTTAGTCCATTATCATCATGGTGGGAGCATGGCATCTTGCAGACAGATATGTAGCTGGAGCTATATCTTTATAGGCATGCAACAGGAAGTCGAGTGAGATACTAGTTGGTATCCTGAGCATAGGAAACCTCAAAGTCCATCCTCACAATGTCACACTTCCTCCAACAAGGCCATATCCACTCCAACAAAGCCACACTCGCTATGAGATTAGGTGGTGGCCCATGCCTTTAATCCCAGCACTTCGGGAGGCAGAGGCAGGTGGATCTCTGTGAGTTTGAGGCCAGCCTGGGCTACAGAGCGAGTTCCAGGAAAAGCACCAAAGCTACACAGAGAAACCCTGTCTCGAAAAGAAGAAAAAAGAAAAGAGATTATGTGGGCCAATTACGTTCAAACCACCACGATGACCAAACACATCTTGGGGAGGAAAGGGATCATTTCATCTTACAAGTTTCAGTTATCCACTTAGGGAAGTCAGAGTAGGTAGGTACTCAAAGCAGGGATCTGGAACTGATGCAGAGGCCATGGACAATGCTACTTATTAGCTCACTCTCTGTGGTTTGCTCAGCTTGCTTTCTTATAGTACCTAGAAACATCTGCCCAGTGGTGATAACACCCACAGTGGGCTAGACTTTCCCATATCAGCCATTAACCAAGAAACTGCCCCCACAAAGATGCCCACAGGATAATCTGATGGAGGTAATCTCTCAGCTGAGATTCTTTCTTCTTGTAGCTGACTACGTTTGTGTCAGGTTGACAAAAGCTCACAAGTACAATTAATAACCATACCTCATTTTTACCACCAGATATGTCTGACTTACATTGACATTTTTGCTAAATGAAAATTAAAAATCAAGTTTTATAGGTGAATATTAGTTTCTAGTCATGCCTAAACAGGAGCAATAATCGGGGCATAATGCAGGATCAGACAAAAGATGACCCAATAGAATATAATAATGTAGAAAAGACAAGAAAAAATGGTGGCTTAGATGAGAGTCACAGTTATAAAGAATAATTTCTCAATCCAATCACAGAAAATCTAAATTTCCTACTGGGACCTTTCAGCATGAGTTCAAACATCTTAGTCTTTCCTGCCTCTTTTAACCTCATCTGCTATGCTATAGAAAGAGATATCGATTTGAACTCATTTCCACCAAATTTATCCCTCTGCTCATTATGTCTTCCATCATGTTATTTTACATTGTCTTCTGATCAGCCATCAAAAACAATGCACTGCTGGCACCACTCACCCCGGAGACTCTATCAGGCCACCCTGCATTTACCTTCCTGTTAGCAATATTTTATTAATGCATTATTTATCCATAAATGTTTTAATTCCCTTTGGACTTTGGTGACTCCTTTAGCAATGGTCCATATAAACACAGCATGACACCAGGGTGACATTTACCCCTTTCTCCCTTAAAAAAGATTAAATTTAATTGAATATTTAATTACTCAAGTATCCAAATATAATTTCAATAAAGAAACAACTTTAACTTTCAATGGAGAAGCATTATGTTTGGTTGTCACTGGATGTTTTTGCTATGGTATAGCATTCTCACTTTAGAATAGGCCATTCTCTCCTCAAAGATATACATTGCAAGTATACATAGGTGGCCTTAGGCTAACGCAGCGTTGTTCGTGGAGACTTTGGTTCCTCACCAGAATTGTAGCATCTACGGGAATACCTGCCATTCTTTTTTTAATTAAGAATTTTTTTTATTAATTTTACATACCAATCAAAGATCCCCCTTTTCCCTCCTCCTGTCCCTCTAAACTCCTCCACCCAACCCACCCCCCATTCCCTCCTACAAGAAGGTAAGGCCTCCCATGGGGAGTCAGCAGAGCCTGGTACATTTAGTAGACGCAGTACCTGCCATTCTTGAAGAGCAATGTACATTCAACGAACTTTACCAAGTGGCCACCTCTCCCTCTATTTAGACTTCTCTGTGTGTTGGAGTCTAACAATGGCGGAGTGCCAGAATGTTGCCCTAGAGAGTGTAGTACACACTAGTTACCATCCAGGGATGAGGTACACAGCTAGTTCACAGCTCTGTGATTTTGCGATTCCCCTTTTCTGGACTGCAGCATGTGTTATCTGAAGAATTTAATGGTAGGACATGGGAAACAATTCCATGCCAGGTTTTATAGTAATGGATCTTTCTTTTTTATCCATCTGCCTTTCCCTAAGAACAATAAAGGCAAGGCTGGGATAAAAAGATAAAAGTGCCAGGCACTGCTAATTCTTAAAACAGCCTCTTCTGATTTCTGCCATTTGTGTTTGAGAAAACTCTAATTACATCATGATTTGATTACATTCATTCATTAATGAAGACACATAGAGGTTTTATTGAAACATTTCCTTCCATTTCTTACTTGATTTTGAAATTTTTCTAATATTAAAGCTATGTCGGTTTTCATAAATGAGAGTTTACTTTGAAAAATGATAGAAATGTTAACCTTCCCTGAATAGTTCAGCATTCAGTTCAGTATTTTACCTGATACACAGAGTTTTGTTTATGTCATGTATTTAGTTTTATTCACTTGAGAAATTGTCAGACCTTTTCCCCAAAGATAAATCCTGCAAAACCACTCAACTCAATGTTCCAAAAGGCTGTATTTCTTCTCAATCTAGTCCTTAATACCTTTCTCAGTTATTTTAAATTCTGATATTTCACATTGTCTCTTCGTTTATGAATGTGGTGTGTGTGTGTGTGTGTGTGTGTGTGTGTGTGTGTGTGTGTGTGTGTGTGTTTACCACCTTGTCTGAAAATGTGCTGTTTCACTCATGTCTGCAAGTGAGGAGAAGTGCCTTACTGGTTCACTAAATTAGGAAATGGTGTTATTTTAGGCAATAGTAATGCCAAGTAACATTGTGCATTGAAGCCTGCCTCTCATTCACCATCTTCCCTGGCTTTTTATAGCCACATGAATACTTTCAAACCCACACCTAGAACAAAGTCTGTGGACACTGTTACTTGGACAATCTTGCTCCAAGGAATATTTGGACATTAGCATAAAAGTTGCCCATGTTATACAAAGTGTAATTAAAGAAGCTTTGATCCCCAAATGTCAACTAGCTTGCTAAGTGTCATAACAAAGTGTCAAGCATCTGGTATACAGTTAATTTGTAGTCATTAACTCCATATTGTTGATGTGACAGTTTGTTAGCAAAGCAAGCTTGACAGTTGCATTTTGTTCTTGATTGACACCCACAGACCTCCCCACCAGTTTAGTTTACATTCCTGTTGGAGTTTCCTCAGGTTGCATTTTTGCTGCTTAATTTTTCTCAACTTACCAGATGAAGTGCCAATAAACTTTTAAAAACATAGGCTATAACTGTATAGAATTCCAGCATCCTCATCTAAGATATTTTAAATGTGCAATAATGTTGGAAATAAGAAAAGCTTGTTGATCTTTCTTCAGAAGTCAAAGATTTGTTCCAGTGATGTTGACAACATGTGCATTATCCTCATGCATAATTTTCACAAATGACATATTTATAACATGGCAATTGCTATGACAATTAATCTAGTCAGCACTAATTTCTTGTATAGTTCCATTAATATTTCCACTTTTCAAAGGCTCAGAAAACAGATAACTGGATACTTCATCATATTCTTAATTGCATTGATTTAATTTAAAGAGTCCATTATAATCTAATTTCATTCTTTTAGTGTTTTGAAATTTTAGTTGTATTGAATTATGTTCAACTTGGTTAATGCCAGATTTTTACCCTTGTTATTAATATAATATTATTAGAACAATGTTTTGTGAGTTATTTCAGACTTTAGTCTCACACATTTTCTCATTATGACAATCCTATTCATATATATATAGAGAATCACTTTAGTAAATGATAAATATATATATTTATAAGATAAAAAGTATATTAATTGATGAAACAATATGTTCATTTATTTCCTGATTGTAGTACCGAACTAAGCAAAATACCTAATTTAGAAGCTTGTGAAAAGATCTGTTAGCAACAAGCACAAAGTTTTATTTACTATACATCATTTTTATTTATTAATGTATTTTGCCTGTTGAAGAAACCAGACTTTTAGATAAAGATTATGAAACTATTAAAGGAAAAATGTAATTTATATTCAGTTTGTCTATTTTATTTTACTAACAGAGGTCACATTCAACTTGTTGATTTTATTATAAACCATTTATTTCATCACTTAGATTAATCTTATCCTTTGCCTATCAATTAATTTTATACAAGTATAATATGAAAATGGAGAATGACCTTGGCTGAGCTCTTGAAGTCAAAATTCAAACATTCATCCCCCATCCCACTGGCATCTCATATTGGATCTATACCTTTCTCTATGTAGGATTTAATGCATGTTTTATTTATAAAATAAAATCACTAGATTAGATAACCTCATGTTTACTATTATTTTAATGATTATAAATCACACAATTTTGGACTATAGTTGTAAAAATGCCATCAACTTAAATATTACTTGAATGAGGCCATGGGACTTGTTTTTAGGTGTTTTGTATGCTATTCTAATTGAATATTCTGGCACATCACATTCTAGTCTGTTAGATGACTTGTGTGGACATTGCTCTAATGATGTCCTATTAATAATTAGTTCTTTTTTTCTGTATTTATTTGAGTCTGTGTTCACATGTGTGATGGTGGACTTTTAGGGAGGTCAGAAGACAAGATTGGGGAGGTTGATTTTCACTTTCTACGTTGTTGGGGCAAGATCTGTCTTGTGTTTGCTGTTTTGCTGCTAGCTGGCCTACGTGTCTCCAGGTCTCCTGTCTCCACCTCTCATCACATTGTAGGAGTCCCGGAATCACAGACGTATATCATTTGGCTTTCCTTTTTCGCCTGGGTTTAAATTCACATGGTCAGGCTGTTGCTTTTACTTGCAGAGCCATCCCCCAAGCTCAGTCATTTGTTTTTGATCTTTTTGCTTGCAATGGTTACTTTTCTTTCCCAGTTGCACTGTCTTTGAGCAGGAAAAGGAGTGACTTTTCATTCAGAATGGAGAAAGGAGAACTCATTGATGGAGAGATGAGAAAGTATCTGCAAATGGAGGTGAGAATATGAGTCCTGATGCCAGAGGAGTTGTGAGTCTGAAGACTGAGTCTGACCTTTTGAGGATGATAGGTCTGTGTAGATCACTCACTTATCACATGAGATTTTGGACAACTATTTAAACATTGGGATGGTTGTGAGTAAATTATCTGACACTGTAGTTATATGATGTGGTTATAGCCACTAACTTAGTGAACCTAGATTACTTTGAAATTCAGTTCAGTTTCTTCTGGGTTAAAGAAATGTAATAACACTAATTGCTGAGACATGGCACAAATGTGTTCATGAAGTACAGTTTCTAGAGCATGTCATGCTCTCGATATTTTGAAAGGATGGACTCTATCATATTTGTTTGAAAACTTTGGACACTTTAGGAAACTGGACATATCAGACAGCATCTTAGAAGCCATGCATATCGACAACTGTGACTTGAGCAGTGATCGTGTGGAAGATAAGGTGTGAATTTTGCAAACTGGAAAGGAGTCTTGTAAGAACTAGCAGTTCAAGGCTCTCTTCCTGCACTCACATACAACATTTTAGCTTACATGGTAGAATCACGGCTAAAGCAACAAAAGTAGTTTAAATTTCAGCTTCTTAAACTGGGAGTAGCATCCTCACAGAACTCAGTGAGGAGTTGTGGAGAATTCAGCTACAATAAAGCTTTCTGAATGTGAAGGGATCAAAAATTAGTTCAAAATCAAGTGTCATGAATCTAAGAGATTTCTGGCAGTACTTGCCAGTGTTGAATCACGTGACTTCTCATTGCATGGTGCATGCTAACACACCACTCAACACCAACAAACACTGACTAAAACTCCTTGGCTCAGATTAGAGACTATTATGTTTTCAATTGTATTTTCTTTTTCTTTTTTTTTTTTTTACTGTACATACAAAATTTCTGCTCTTATAGAAACATCAGGAGATAATGACAGAAAACAAAGACATTAATATTTTTCAAGCATTATTCCTTAGTATGTAAGTATCAAATCAGTATATGTTTGTATTGTACTATGCTAGAATGTTTAATTTTAAAAATTCTTATTTTAGTTGCTGGTTTGAATTGCATGAATTACATAATAAATTGTTCAATGAAATTTGAATTGAGATTAGTAGAGTGTTTTCTGCAATTTCTGAAATGGACCAAAACACACTACTGCCATTTCTTATTACATATTTATACTAATCAGCATTCTCTACATTGGTGATTATAAGTTCAAAATATTGAACTCTGAAAAGCATTGAAATTGCTCTATATCCTTCAGTATCACATAATCAGCAAGACTTAATTCTTCATAGAAAAACCAAAGAAGTACCTCCATCTCAATAGTGCTCATAATTATGCTGCCATCACTAAATGGTGAAGACATATATGTCCCAAAGAATTTTTCTGAAATAATTTTATTATGATTTATTATCAGTAAAATTCAATTAATGTAATGAGTTTATATGTATATATACTCGGTGTGCTATAAAAATTTCTTATGCAAGAAGATCATATGTGGAAAAATTTACAAAGCTCTGGTTAGGTGATGCAGATCTACTGACTATAAATCTGGTCATGACAGTGGGAGCTAACATCTTCCCACGGTGGTGTCTCCTTTCATGTAGGACACAACTTGAACCTCTTCTTGCAAGAGAGAATCCTAAGGAAATGCTAGCACAGATTTGAGTGGTATTAAATACTGAAGCCTTTTGAACATGGACTTCAAGGAACACTTACTTTATTTTTGATTATGTCAGTACCCCATTACTGCTACTGACCTGTCTTCTACTATAGATTATAGTACATAATTTTGGAATGACAGTAATATCTTTAATTCAAACCATGGGACATAAGTTAAATACATTTGATAGACTAAAAGAGCAATAAAAGCCCCCTTCCCCATCCTATGGTTTTAAAACTTTCAAGGCATACAGCAAGTAGCAATGAAAGTGTAGGGTAGGAGAATACACTGTGATGGTTTATTCTGTAAGAAGAGAAAGTGGAGAGCAAAAATTGTGGACTATTCAACTTGTATGGGATAAAAGGATAAATATTTTTTTCTTCTTTTAATATCCAAAGGAGTGTATTTCAGCACCTCAGCTTCACTTTTTTTTTTTTTTTTTTAAATTTCCCCCAGAGGGCACTTTTTGGGAAAGCTAGTCTGGTGCTTTAGCTGAACCCTGGTACATTTCTCTTTGGCTTTCATATTTATCTGATCATTTTGCTTAGTGCATATTAGAAAGCTACCTTGGCTCTTAGAGTGCGAAATATGCTCAATGTGCACATTAAACTCTCCTGGCGAGACTCTTCCCTTAACTTATTTGTTTACAAGAATGCCAACAGCCTGCTGTGTAACATTTCATTTTTGCCATGGCAACATTTGGGGCGTTTTTTTTCCTGAATAGAAATATTCCTTTGATATCACCTTGTTTTTGTTGATTCACGTGTGTATAGCTTAAGAGACAACTTCATGTTTCTGAAAGACCCAGAGAACAGATTCTTTTCCTCTTTCCCTCTGTTTGGCAGTTTGCTGAATTACAGGCAGATGGCAGTTCCAGTTAAAATTATATCTATATTTGATTTAAATGCATATAAAGTTATAGCTTTCTGTCTATAATTTAAATATACATACAACTCTTGAATTTAATCAATTGAAAAATGTCAATGGAATATAACTTAAGGCTCAAGTTTTAAATGCTGGATGGTGACTAATTGTTGAAATTAGTACCCAGAGTGCAAGCTAAAACAGCTGCAATGAATTTAATTTAATTTATGTCAATTTTTGAAAGATTTCACATACAATAGAGGAAAAATTTAAAGAATTGAAGAGGGGTAAAAAGATCTCATTAGTTCGTTTTTTTAATTTAAAAATGCTTAAGATCCATTTGTAATGAAAGGAGCAGTGTTTAAAATTTTAACAGCTCATATCATGACTTCCAGGGTTCAAAAACTGTCCTATGAATAATAACCTATTTGCAGACCACATGTAGGTTCTAATTACTCCTTTCACTATGCTTTGGAATGTCATGGCAACAAATGCTTCTATTTCTTCCATTCGAATTACCTTCAGAGAAAAATGGCAGGTCAGAGAGCCAAAGTATACTATAGAAGGCAGAATGTTGGATTTGTAAAACTAAATTCATTGATCTCTCAAGCCCAATGTGGTGGCACATACTTTTAATCCCAGCACACAGAAGGCAGAGGCAGGCAGATCTCTGATTCCTGAGACCAGCCTGGTTTACAAATCAAATTCTAGGCTAACCAGGTAGCCAGGGCTATGCAGAGAAAACCTTCTTTGAAAATGAAGCAATTCTTGTTTTTAAAGTAGACACTGTCTAAGATATCAAAAGATAAATTATTTAATAGTAAATTACTAGTAAACTGAAGGTATAAGAAAATGCAACCCCTGAGAATGTTTTAGTTACTGTTAGTTGATAAAGGTTGATATGGAAAATGAAATATGGACCATATTTTCATTGTATGTATACATATATATGGAAGTTACACTAATTTGAGGATATAGTTTGTTTCATAGAAACTTGTACATAAATGTACAATATATAATTACACTTGAAAATTTTCTCTTTTAGTCTTTGGTGAACTATCAGTTATTCACTTTATAATATTATACAACTGTTTTAATGTATTTTAGTGTTTATTCTGTAATAATTCTATTTAAATCTTTAGTACCACTTTTGAGTAAAATGTTGAGTGACTATATACATAATTAAAGAATATCAAAGAAACTATGATCAAAAGTTGTATACTCATTTATATTAGACAGATTAACAAATTAGAAGGAAATTTCTTCATTTGTTAAGTATAACCAGAAAAACAACTAGAGATAGAATGTGTATAGAAGGGAGGTGAACGTCTTATATTTCCTTCCTTTGAACATTTATCAAATATTCACAGGAAGTTATTGAAAATAGCATTCTATTTCAGTAGAATTCCTCTTTATACTGATTTGTCCCATTGAGCGGGAACACTGGCAATCTATCCTGCCGAGATAAACAGCCCCTGCAGATTACAATATTTGGGGAATTAGCAACTAAGCAAAATACACAAATTAGGGAATCAAGGGCATCATAAAATGTATTGCATCATAAAATCGACTTCTGCTTCTGCTTTGAAACTGTAGTTTAATTTATGGTATGTGCACTTCACGGGCAGCTCTACCATAGTTCATTTTGTTAAAAATAATGAAGTTGAGACTATATGAGCTTTCAGATATCATTGTCTTAAGAAGTTTAGAACAACCAATTTATCTTTCATCAACCAGCTTTACAAGCAGATTCATAACATTTTCTCTTCCTATTCAGAATCCAAAACCTATCAGTATCCTCAGTTTACCTGTATGTGTTTTTATTACTTCTACTTTACTTAATAAATTCTTCAGGAATGGAGCACTTTTTGAAAAGAGTCTAAGTTCAAGTGAACATAATTCTCCATAAATGCACTCCTTTGTGCTATTACTTACTGCTTTACTAAACTGATTTTTTTCTTATTCAAATTGCATATATTAAAATGATCCGAGGGAGATAACCATCTGCTAAAGTGCCTGGTACTTGAGTGTGAGGCCCTGCTTTTGGGTCTCCAGGACCCACATAAAAAGTCAGCTGTGGAAATTGCTGTTGCTAAGCCCAGATTTGAGAAGATAGAAACAGGCAGATCCCGGGTTCATTGCCCAGACAGGCAACCTGATGTTATGAACTCCAGGTTTAGTGATAGACTCTGCTTTGAAAAAGAAATTGGAGAGCAATAAGGGATACCACTAGGCATCAGCTTCTGGTCTCCAAACACATCTGGGAGTGTGTGTGTATACACAAACACATCACACACACACATACACACACACACACACACACACACACACACACAAAATAAAATTTCCTTAAACGGCCTCTGTTTTTCAAATGTGGCATCATAGGCATTCACTAAACATTAATTCAAGTATTGGCTTCTTTTATGTTGTTTTGCCTGTTTTTCAACTATATGGATTCATTCTTTATAACAAAACATTTTTGTGAATATTAAAAGCGTAAGATTATAATCTAGAGTTAGAGTACTTGCTATACTCCTTTAGCTTCAGGGTCCCTTTCCCAGCACTGCAATACATATATCA
This sequence comes from Peromyscus leucopus, assembly GCF_004664715.2. Lineage (NCBI taxonomy): Eukaryota > Metazoa > Chordata > Mammalia > Rodentia > Cricetidae > Peromyscus > Peromyscus leucopus. Next base: position 26,203,150 of record NC_051070.1, read on the forward strand.
AGATGTGACATTCACGCATCTCATTGCATGGTGGCTATTATATCTACAAGTATCAACAAGTGTTAATCTCTGCAAATTTGTAAAATTGGCCAAATTTCCCTTCACCTATTTCTATTTGTATACTTTTATGTATTACTTTTCATTCACAGGCTGTGGTTCAGCTTTCTGTCTCCATCTTCTACATCCCCCCCCCCTCCACACCACATGCACTTAAAAGACAGTATTCAAAAAATTAAGTTTGTGAAGTGGCTGAATGGTTGTCTTTCTTTCTTTGACTTCTTTTAAAGCTGGAGTCTTCATATTAGTTAATCATCAGTTACAATATCACTGTATACTTTATTTTCTTTCTGTTAGATCTATAACATATGTACCACTAGTTTTGGTAATGAAGATTTACAAAATTTGAATACACATATTTTATTGTGAAGTTATTAAATAAGGCTATGTATCATGAATTCACTATACCTGCATTTCAGAGGAACAGGAAATAGATGCTCTTGTATGGTTAGCGGCAAATGGCATTCATTTTATTTTCTTATATTATTTTATTTACATTTGAATATGTATTTTTTATTTGTTTTCTATGATATTTATTATTTCATCAATTAATTAGTGGTTCTTTTTAAATTTAAAAATGTGTATGTTCAATAATATCAAAAGAGTAACTATCTTTTTTCAATATGAATGGAAATGCTTTTTCACATATGTTCTATTTGAGATATGTTATGAGTACCTTATAATTTAAAAGATTTTAATATAAATTATTACTGAGTATAGAAATGATAGAACTTTATAAAAGTGTAACAATTATCCTTTCTAGTCTGTCTTATGAAAATGCTCAAAGCTTAATAAATGGTCTGTGCTTAAAGCATCCTTCAGAATTACAAATATGTCAAGAAATCTAATTTGTATGCATCGGCTCTCATGCCTGTGTTTGTGTTGGCTTTAAGTAGCAGCACAGCTTTTAATTGTGAGGTTTTAAGTTCTGCAATTAAAATTTACCCTTTTTACTAAGGGGGTTGAGTGATAGTTTTTGATTTACTTTAGACAGTTTAGACAAATTATATTTAAAAGAGCATAAAGATGCACAAAGCATTTCCCAATTCAGAGAAGGTCAAAGTGTCTCAGTCACATTTTTTTTTGAAAGTTTTACCTTGAATAACTAATGATTCTTCCTACTGTATTGACTAAACCTCGCTGAAGACATACAAGCAGGATGTCAGCCTGCTTTAAAACATCAAGTCCTGTGAAATCAATGGCCAAAATGACCTTGAACAGAATAGGTAACATGATAGTTTATATCTTACGATGTTATATTGAAATCACAGTGAAGGATGCAGAAATAGATTACATTAGTAGTACCTCTAAAGATGCTTACATTTCTGTTTTGATTGCTTTTGTGTTTATAGAAATAATGAAAATTCTTGGCAAATTACTAGCAAATTTGTTTAGAGCTTTGACCATAGAAAAAGTGTAGTAGGAATTCTGCAGACAGATGTTTAACTGGATCAAGAGAAAGCCTAAAATAGATAATTCTGGTCAATAACAAAAGTGAGGTCACAGGAAACAACTTTATCGAATAACAGCCGCAACATGATCTCTAGGAGACTGTAGAACAGGAACACGCTAAAGAGGTGTTACAAATGGGAACTAGCATGGAAATGAATTCCTGAAAAACCCAGCAGAAATAATAGAATTTCAAAGATGCAGGTATATTAGCACAAGCAATTGACATCTACCTGACATATTTGTGTGATATCTTGGTCTTGGGTAGGAAGTGATACCATGTACATGGCTATGCTCAGATTATGACAAGTCCTCTGGATTAGAATGCTAAGCAAGGGGAGATGTATGATTTGAGTTTTGTTTTAGCTCCAAATAAATTACTCAGGCAACATTTCTTGATGTGGTTGATATTTGCTTCAGGGAATGCATTCAAGCGGCAAGTGTGACCATAACGTTTGGAGTTCGGTGAGCCCTTTCTGGCTTCAGTTCTTCAGGCAGGCTCAGTCAGGTAGAGCAAAGGTGCTATGTCCAAGGATAAGCTGAGATTTTGACCAGAACGAGATTATGAATTGTTATATGGGAGTAAATATAAGGATGTAGATTTAAAAATTCTCTCATCTTTTGGCATGTCATTTATCTATTGTTGATATCATCACCAGTGTAATAGAGTAGCCTGTGATGAACAGTTAGACCCTTCTGTCCAGGAATGTGTCTTAATGGAAATTGTAGCTTTAAAAAAAAACAACAACAAAAAACAAAACTAAGTAGTTTTCCTTCTAAGAGAGAACAAAATTTTACTTTGATCTAACTTTCTCTCCCAACCCCCCACTCTTCCCCCCACCCATACAGACCCACACACCCACCTACCCACACACACACTTCTGTTTTCTGTGTGAACTTGTAAAGATTTACAAAGTTTCCTGACTGTTAATGGCAAACAACAGCTGCTATTTTTACAAATTCAGTGGCCCACTTTTTTCTTATTTTACAATCTGTGATAAGTATCGGCAGAGTACTGTAAAGTGACAGGAGAGCTGAAAGTGCCAATGACCTGGCAAACATGAACTTCCCCCATCTATTTTGGTCTCTCTGAAGCCACAGTCTGGAGCTATAAATATATTAACAAACAATTTTTAGCTTGTTCTCATGTTTTCATTTTTAAGATATAAATCTAGCATTTTAAAAGACAGTGGTTAATTTAGCATGAAGTGTACCTGTGCTGATGTAAGGGCCCTGACTTAACTTCTTCATTTTTACTACAAAATCAAGGAGTGTCTTGGGCAAAACCTCCAAGTGCCAGAAGTTCCTATCTTATGCCTTCCTTCTGCTCACCCTTGGCAGCCACCCACCCTTACAGTGGAGTTGCTTTCTTCTCCATCTACTTCCTGTGTGCTGGGAGCCCATGATGTTATCCTTCCTACATTTCCTATATGAAAATAGAAACTCATCTCAGTTTATGATCCCTAGATTCATCATCAGATGATCGAAGGAACTAAGTAATTCCAGTATGTTAATAAAAAAAAAAGGCATGACATTTTGGAAGGGTTCCATCATTTTGGAGCTCATTCAGATAAATCACTCTCCTCATGAAGATTTTATGCCAAAGAAGGATGATAATATGACAAGCTACAAAAGGAATATTTGGGAGCAGGTGGATCGAGAGTGATTCAAAAGCTTTGTGAGCTGATGCTATTCTTTGAGAATTCTGAGGAAATTCTTTATAATCTTGTCACACTGTTTAGATTTAAGTAATATGATTTTGTTAAGATGACGTCAACAATCCCTAATATAATACATACTTAATGCCCAAGGTTAACTCTTTGTATTTAGAAGAATTTCTAATGCTAACAAGTAAAAACCATCAAAATCTAGAAAAATAATTCTTAATTATTTATAATCAACAAGAAATTGTAAGGTGATTTCTCCCGAAAGATGAGAGGATTCCATGGCAACTAAGTGTTAGTAGTGTTTAGTTCCAGGTTATCACATCAATGTTACAAAACAGAAGGAAACTTTATAATCCAGTGCTGTGATTCATGATGTCTCACAAATGCTACTTAAGTCTCTTCTAAATACTGTTGACCTTTGTGGCTAAAAGCCTGGTCAATTTAAAATAATCTGGTGTAAAATTTCTTGGAATAGATTCAAAATTATAATTAATGTAAGATTTGGAAAATATACCCCTTAGAAATTATCCTTGATTATCGTATAATGAGAAGAAATCTAGTGAAGAAAAGAATATAAAAATTACAGCAAAATCAGGTGGACATCAGCATCCCTTCAATCTTCTCAGGAACTTTTAAGAATTACACACTTTTTTGTCACTGTTAGAAGAGAAAACTCCCACTAAGTGTGATCAAAATGTCTACCTAGTTAAAAAAAGATAAAGAAAGCAACATGCATTTTCAGAAAACTAATGGTAAGCCAGGGTAATTCAGTATATTTCTATTCTGTACTTTTGACATTTACAAGGATGAGAGGCAAAGCAGAAATAAAACATTATGTGTTTTCCTCAAAAAACAAAAAACAAAAAACCCACAGCTGGTGGGTTTAATTTTATTACTACCGGCCGTGACAGTAGCCTTTTTAAATATTGAAAGTGTGAATTCAGGCTTCTACTAAACAGTTGCCACATAAATTTCTTTAACCACTATTAATTATATATGAAGTATCAGAATTATCCTGGTCTAGCTTTGATGGTTTTTCAGATAGCAAATGTGGAGTGTTCTGCAGCTAAAGAAACCTGCCCAGAGAGTATAGCCCAGTGCATGTGTCATCTTGTCCTCCAAGTCATCAAAAATGTAGTCTTGAAAACTCCCTTCTTCTCAGTCTCATTGCCCATTGATGATAGTTAGACACGAATTCAAACTGAGTTGTATTGACTACAATGGAGTTCTGCAGCAGAACTTCTCCTGATAACCTCTGTCTGCATGGCTTGAGTCAATAGGCGGTGGCTACATATGGCTACTAAGTGTTTGAAACGGAACAAATATAATTAGGAAATTACTTTTAAATATTATTTTAATTTGTATGAATACATCAATCTGGCCATCTATGTATTATGTATTGGTGCTCTATAGCATGGAAAGTATGTCACAGTTCCCGAGGTGACAAAAGGAAACCAAATAAAACTTCCCTGTAGGTCAGGAAGGGAGGCTATAAATAAGTATAGGTCACAATTCTGTATGGTTTAGATATTTCTAAATATCTAAAACAATATATCAGATCAAAAAGAAGAAGAGAAAGGCCAATTCTGGTTTGCCATGGGAGACAAAGGATTATGGGGGTGGAAACTCTTATAAGCCTTGGGGGGTACCTGGCAGATGGAACTTCTTTATAATGGCATTCCAGATGGTGGGAACTACAAACAAAGGAAGGCCTTTGGAGAGGTGAGTCCATGTCATGCAGTTAGTGAGGGTGAGATTCAGTGAAAGTCAAGACAGGAGCCTTGACTATTGGCTGGAGCCTAAAGAGCAGAGGCCAATAACCTAAGTTGACATGAAGGGATCTCTAAATATTGAAAGGAAGAGTTGGCAAATGTGAACCAGACTGAGAGAAAGTTATAAGACAGTGGTAATAAAAAAGAGATGGGTTTGCATCGGGGTGCATTTTTCTATAGCTCTTGTTACTCACAATACTATGCTCAAAGACAGATATGCCAATAAATCTGTCCATCTGTACACATGTGTTCTTCTTAGCTTAGTGCCTCATTACAGTTTAGAGTGATGAACTATTAAGTGCTCAGTCTAGGCACAAGTTGGTTGTAACTGTCACAAAATACTCTAGTCTCTAACAGGTTTTGAGCTATCAAGAGTGGTTTTCAGGAAAGGCTATGTCAGCCATGGTAGTTACATCGGGCATGAGTGAGTGACAGAAACAGAGAGGAAATGGGCAGTTCCTAGTTTGTGTGAGCTGACAGAAGATGTGTTCAATCAGAAACTTAAACCCTTTCTCATAAAATCATCGTCTAGTAGTGTTGGTTTATTTTTACTTTTTGTGATTCACTTTTGATTGTTAAGGTTAGATACAACTTATATAGAAATTACAAAATGAAAAAAAAATTTGTACTAGGAGTATTTTTTTCCCATATATGAGGTTTGCAACTGTTAAACTGGAAATCTGAAACTTTCTAGTAAGCATGGGCAAATGTCTGATCTTGATGCTGTATAAAGATTATCACTTAAACTCTATCTCAGTTTAAAATCATTGATATAACTAAAAAGGTTCAAGCAAAGAAGTGAACATTCAGAGTCTTTGGTTTAATTAACCGAGTTAAACCAAACACATCAGAAATATACATTACTATTTGTAAAATTTTGTCAAACTGCTGGAGAGGTGTTTGTTAAGAACCAGTTGGGTAATGGAATTGCTAAACAGGATGTTGAAGCACTAACAGGAGTCTTGCACATCTTCAGGGGATAAGAAACTGTACAAAGTTTCAACTTGTTCAAAAGTATTTTCAGTTATTAAACTGGCCTTTTAGTCCCCTAAGTACTCTTCAATAATGTACATGTATTTACAGACCATATTGCAGAATAGTTTGCCAGAAGACAACTTTAAATCTGTTCAGACACTTTGAAATTTTAGCTGCAGCTTATTATCAGAAACAGTTTTTAGGTAACTTGAATATTTCAGCTTTCCTATGCTCTGAACTGTAAGAAATGGAAGCAGAGCGATGTTGTTTGGGCCAATGGACAAATGAACACAATCACATGATAATAATTTATTTTTGTTTTGTTTTTGTGTCACACATTCTGTTCTTTGCCTGGCAACTGTGCTTACAGATTTGAGAACATCTCCAAACAGCTATCATGACCATAGCAGACTTTGATCCTGAATACATTTGTCCTATACTCTGAAGACAATGACATATTTTTTTTTATTCCAAGTTAATGTTTTCATTGTTCCCCAAACTGTAACTCTCTTAGTCACTGGATCTTCTTAGCTATGATTTAAGCAGATTCCCTTATTAAGAATTTGTGTGTTTGTTATTTTGTATTACTCTAAAGAATAACATCTTTTTCTGTCTTTTCTGGATGTGGGAGATGTGCATAAACACACCACATTTTCTGGTTGCTTGCTACTTTTACTAGCTTTCAGCCTGAACATTGAAAATATTTTCTAACTCCCTCAGTAATTTGATTTCTCCAGAAGAGATTCAATATGCCATATTTATATTAGCATATGAGTTAATACTGATTCTGACTATTATTTAACAAATAATAGAAGACAAGGGATTAAATGGATCCATGAATCTAGCCAGTACTTGTTATTTAGATAACAGTAGACACATTTTTCAAAGTTCTTTTTTCCTCTCATGTTGATAGGCTAAATTTAAATCCATCCTGGAATATAAGAAAAATAAAGGATGGTGAATATTTGTTAAAAAAAAAAAAAAAGCAGACAATCTGAAAGGATTAAAATGCTTTAATCAGACAGGAAAAAAAAAAGGCTCTGGCCACTTGATTAGGGCTGATTTCCACCATCTGCTTGTACTTACTAAGGATCCAGCCCTGACTGAACACTAATTTGTGCACTTCCTAGAAATTGAAATCTCTCAGCAAGCAAATTAACAGGAGCAGGGCTTCAGCAATAATGCAGCTCCTCGGCTTTTGTTTCTCTCTGACAGATGGACAGGGCGCGCTCAAATTGAATTCAGCTTTAATTGCATTGTGCCATTTAAAATTTTATCTGCTCCACAGATTTTGTTTACAGGTTTCAGGATTCCGAACCTTTGGAAGTTTTTTTTCCCTCCCTTTTTTCTTTTCTTTTATTTCTTTCCTTCCTCTTCTTCTTCTTTTCTTTTTTTCAGAACTGGGTGAGATAAAGAACATTGCAATTCTGTGTGATTGGGAGGTGTTCATTGCCACTCCTTGCCCTGAAAAGTGGCGCATTAAGAAAAAGAATTATGTTTTTAAAGTCTGGGGCAAATGGGAAACCATTCAAACTTTGCATATGCTCAAATATTAACACCTCATAAATAAAAGTAATCAGAAATATTCTGTTTTGTATCTCAGTAAGAAAGTAATCTATCTTGTTTCAATGAAAGCATTTTAAACTTTGCTTATCAGTAGATCAGTTATCACTGTGAACTTCTAAATTGTAGAGATAGATTTTTTAAGTGAATAATGATTTCAAAATTACTTTTAGTTTTTGTTTGATTGACAGTCTCCAGATAGAACTGACTTATATGAACTGTCCTTTTAAGAAAAGGTATAAAATACTAAATCACTTAGGCATATCCTAAACATTTCTCTGAATCTGACACTGAAGAAGCATTGGTCACAAAGTTGCCTGTCGATCTACAAGCATTTCCTCATAAATCAATGGCTTAGGAGGTAGTAAACTCTGACATTTCTGGTGGCAAACAGAGATTCTGAAAGCTTGAATATACCGCCATAAGATTTGAGTTGCACCCTATTTATGTGAAGATTGAAGTCTTTTAGCTGGTGAGCACCCTGTCAGGAATGACTGGATTTGGTTTACATTAAGTAAGATCATTTAGGTCTAAGGAAGTGGGGAAGAGGTGCCTGGATGTGAAAGAAGAGGAGGAGAAGGAGGAGGAGAAGAAGGAGGAGGAGGAGAAGGAGGAGGAGGAGGAGGACTCTTAAGACTGTAGGAAAAAATTGCTGCCTGCTTATCCATAAATAACATTCACATTATGTGTATTAAAAACCTTCTTAAAATGTTTTTTTTCTACCTTAAAGCACAGTTTGTATTTGCTTATATTTAGTATTATTCTAACATCACCTTCCATTTAAGACTGCTTGTTAGTGAGATTTTTGGCACTGTCTCTGGGATTTTAGCTTGGTTTGTGTGTATCTACTTTTCAAAGGGGGCCTTACATTATTATCTGTAATTAAAATGAAGTAATAATGAGAGTATCCGAAGAAGATTTCAATTTAGCAACAAAATTCTATTAATTTACCATGTAAACTTTTTAATCAACTAGTTGCCCTTTAGGAAACTGGTATCTATTTTATCATATTGGTTCATTTACTATTTCTCAGCATTCTCAGCCAGATGGGGTTTCACAAACCTGAATAAGTAATCAAGTGTAGGTGTATCAGGGAACATCTTAGTTTTATTAACTTTAGAGAACTCTATTCCAGCAAGTCTTTATTTTCATAGGCAGTTATGAGATATTTTTTTGCTTGCAAAACATTAATTGTTCATACCACTAAATAATTTAAAAAAGTATAAGAGACTTCATTTTCATTTAAAAATTTCAAGTTTCTTTAAAAAACAAACAGAACTTCACTGATACACAAATTCAGAAAATGGATGGTAAAATATTTTTTTTATCCCCTGAGGGCTTGTGTCTTGTAGTCCATATTGTATGATTTTATTCCTTGTAGTAGTCTGCAGATGCCACATTTACTTTCCCAGGCTCCTTTTCCTTCTTCCTTCCTTGCTGCTCTTGGAATTGCTGGTAATTTAGTTAGATTTTCCTGAGTTGTTATTTTCACAGATGACCGAGTTTGTCAGTGATCATATTACTTGAGACTTGGTGGAAGTTAGAAGATGCAGAGCCTTATCCTCTCATTTTCTCCATAAAAAACTGCAACTGCTCACTCTACACCACCCTGGGAGCTCTTGAAAGAACTTGAATTCAATTCCAGCTCTCAGAAATGTCCTTTTAGTAATTTTTGGAAACAGTAAAGATTTTGTGCCTCTGAAACCCTTCAATAATTAGTTTAGTGTCCAATATAACCACAAACAGAAAATGTTACCATAAATAACACTAGTAACTGTATAGGACATACAGACATTAAACACATGCACCAGTTTTTTTCATTAAAGAACAAATGATTTCTTATTGCTCATACATATAATGCATGTTGTATTAATGATTCATGTCCATATTTTCCTCTTTTCTTTCTGTTTCCACTCTGAACTCTGAACTTGGGATAATGTGTATATTTGCAGACTTATAGTCTTTGAATTTTGGAAATTTTACAAAGGACATGAACAGCATTGGCCTCCTTTGACTTCATTGGGAATTCCACTACAGAGGTGCCAATCAGCCTGCTGTATGAACCTTGTGTTCTGTTCTTGCCAACATGATGCTTGAGAGCTGGTATGTGCTATCTGTCTTGAGTTTATAGTCTGATACAATAATGTCATTGCCCCATGTGGCAAATGGTGTAAGCTATTGTAAAACTGTTTGTCTATGTGATTAAGATATTGCTGCAGTGTGCAGCACCAGCCAATTACTTTTTTAATTTAATTATAGCAGAAAAAAGAGAATAGCATAATAGAAATTCTTGTCATAGGGAATATGTAAAATGTAAATTGAAGAGCCATGAAAATTTCATGCATTGGCAGCCTGATTTGTTTTTATTTTCAACTTGTTATAAAGCTGAGTTTATTCCTTGCCATAAAATAAGACATTGTAGCATTTAGTAATTACTTAGTTCTATATCAAAATAATTATATACAGTATGCACTTGTGATCCCTTCCACTATATGTGGATGTAAAAACAAACACTCTTAGGCCTGTATCAGTTTTTAGATTTAGGTGGTGTAAATAAAGCTGAATCTTCAACTTCCAAATTAAAACTGATAACCTTGGGCATCCAAGGTTTTATAAAGGGAAGGGGGAAAACTTAGCTTGCCTCAAAACAGGTTGTGCCTCTGGAATGCTTCTGGGACTAAAGAGATCAATTAAGTATGTATAAACAAACAGTTGGAAAAAAGCTACTAAAACAACAGAGGAGAGAGCTCTCTATTGGGCCCAAGAGGCCTGGGGGAGCGAAGTTTCATTAACTGGATCTGAAGTCCTATGGCCTTCTATAAACAGGCATTAATTAAAGAATGTAAAAAATAAAGTTTCAGACCTTGCAATATGTTAATGATCATATGATTCAGGGCCCAGGAAGGAGAAGAGCAGCAGAGGTCATAAAATAAGCATGAAGCATTTAATATGAGTGCTTGGCAGGGATTTCTGCAAATTAGTTGGTTATTTGCTGGTCCAAAGCAAATTAAGGTGATTTTGCTTCACTTGCTAATTTTTTATGTGCATGCCTGGCAAAATGTTTTTCACAAATGGATGAAGGTTATTGTTAATGGCATAATGAGAAATATTAACATATTTAAATAAACCTGAAAATTCTGATGTACAGCACAAGCATGTAGTTTTATTTAACAGAGGTATTGACATTCTGTTAGGTACTGAAAATAGTGGAAAATATTCAAGTCATAATGCTTATCATTCTGAATGTATTTGACGAACTTTGTTATACATTTGCATAGTGCATTGCTATACTTTTGCTTTTGATTATTCATGGGAGATATGTGTTTATCTACTCATATATATTTATACACATTTTTATTTGCATCTTTTTTCAAAATCAGCTTTCATAGTTCCTTTGCTTGATGTTGGAGAGAGTGCAGTTAAGTTAAGCTTTTCCTAACTATATTTAAGGCTGATGGCTGTTTGCTAAGAGGTGGCATTTTTGAAATTCTGACTTTAGTGACCCACAGCCTGCTTTTTAAAAAATTCTTTATTTTTCTGTTCATATTTTCATTTTGTTTGATCACACTACATTATTTTGTGCTTAAGTATTCTGATTTGGTCCCTCTTATGTTGTTCCATTCCATCTGGGTACTCAGAGTGGAATTTAACAACTGTAGTAATGCCTGTGAAGAAGAACTCTTTTGAAATTCCAGTGAACTGGTTCTGTCACTTTAATTATCAGGAAGTTGCACAGAAGTACTGAATTTGGCAACTGAGCCACATACAGAAGGAGGTACCGAAGGAGGATGCTACTATTGACATTGTTCTGTTACAGCAATTTAGATGGACAAATTGCAGTTGAGAAAATTTCATGACTCGGTAAAATGAGCAATGATGACATCTGTGGATGCGGGTCTGTTCATATCTTTGCAGAGCCTTTAGGGAAATAAATATCTCGGAACATTCGGTGAAGTGAAGCTCACTCAATAAATCAACCTGACACAATAACACTTCTGGCACATGAGCCACACTTCTCCTCAGCACCACCTACCCCTCTGTGTTCCTGTGCTACCAAATGGTGTCTCCCTATAGGCCTCTAAATCAAATCAGAGCACACAAATACAGTGAGAATTTATTGGGAATTGGTTTTGTTCGGCAAAAACATTACTTATTAGATGAACTAAAATGATAATAAATTTTGACCTTTTAAGGGCTGAGCTAGTTCAGGCAATGGTGTTGGTTGTGAGAAGGCATTTAGAATTATTTGATGGATATCATCTTACTAGTTGCAGTGTTAACTTGTACTAGAGTGAATTTTTTGGTCTTCTGTTTAGTATTTTTCTTCTCATGCAATATATCATTTGAAAATAGCACATTTTCTTTTTGAAATTCTTTAGGGTAAACTGGACACATTTGTTGGTGAGATTTAAAGCAATAGGCAAAATATTAACTGTATGTATATATGTGTGTGTGTGTATTTGTGTGTGTTTATACTTATTAAGGTTACCTCAAAGGTGATATTATTCAGCTAAAGGTATCTACCATAGTTATTTTGATTATTATACCTCAGATAGAGAAGTGAGGAAAATTGCTAACATCTATTATATTAAAAACACTGGTAGACAAAAAATGTGAAGTTTGGTTTTCATAAGATTTCCTATGCTTAAAAAAGAAACAACACATTAATATTTCTTAGTAGTAAAATATAAGCTGATTTGCTTTTATTATTAATTTATTTCACTGGAGATAATAGTTACTAGAGATGATAAATAGAAGATAGTTTCCTATTCTGAAATATTCTTAGATCTCATGGGAAAATAAAACATTTTTAAGATATAATATAAGGGTAAATTTTATAATTATGTTGATATATTCTTTCCAGGTTGTGAATTAATACAGTATATTACTTGTTGTCTATACAATGTGATAAATAGATCCATGTGATTTTCTATTTTGTGTGATTTTCATTATGTGATTTATCAATTAGCCACAGTACTTATAATTATTTTGAAATATCATATTTCCCATGTGTTTACCTGCTAAGTAAGTCACATTTACAATAAATATGCCCTGGGAGATGTTGAAATCATTCTGGAGGGAATATTTGTAGTCTTAAAATCATTAAGCTGAAAAGTATTTTGGCATTTCCAGTGGGAATTATTGATTCTGAAAATTTGTTAGTAGTTCAAAAGCTTTATGACTAACAAAATTTGAAGTACCATTATCATTATGACAAACTATTATTATTCAAAAGAAAAAATTACCTGCTTGTAATTCTGATCAATAAGAATTAATTCCTTCAATTTTATCCAATAAAAATATTGAGTGAAGTTTTTTTTTTTTTTTAGTTTTTTACTGCATTCCACTACCAAAATGACAAGAATTATTTTTAGACTTTTTTTTCATTAAGAAAGCTACAAAACTCAAAGGTGTTAGAGGGCTTGTAGTTACTTTGTAGAATTAAAAGGGAAGATGACTATAAACTCTAAAATCCAAACACCATTTCCTAGAATCATTTTGTCTACAAATATAAGACATTCCACAAAAGCATTGTTTTAAAATTATATAGCCCTGGTTGTCCTAGAACTCTCTATATAGTTTATCCTTGACTCACAAAGATCTGCCTGCCTTTGCCTCCTCAGCTCAGGAATAAGGTTGTGTGCTACCAGCCCCAACCCTCTATTAGGTTCTTAAAACTTGGACAAAACAACAACAATAACAAAAACACACACACAAACAAACATACAAACAAAAAACAAGTACACTTTTGCTGAAAATGTTGGATTTCATAACATACTTTATCCAAACATATTTCCATGGTGTTTGGCATAACTTATTTTTATGAATTATTCATTCTGATTATGATCACACGAGCCAGCTTCTGTACTAGGCTAAGAACATGCATTGTGACTTTGTCCTAAAACTGTGATAAGACACATATTATAAACACCATGTTAGAGTTATAATAGTAAAGTTGGAAGAGTTTAGATAGGTTGCACAAAATTGTTTTTCTTCTGAGAGCCTAGGAAATCGTGTTTGTTGATGTCGAGTCTAATTCCTTCCTCTGTTTTTGCAATTGGGTTTACTATCCTGGACCATTTTTTGCCTTATTTTGTATTTTATATTAAGTGCACATAGAGGTGAATAAAATGTTTTCTTTACTTCATTTGGAGGACTTTGACTTTAAAAAAGCATTTTCAGTGTAAAATGAGATCACTGCGGGATTATAGACAAATGCCCCCCCCCCCTTTTTTTTTCTTGGAGAGACAGTAGACCTGGGTAGGATGTATAAGTTAAGGACAAAAGAGAGCTGGATCAGGAACACAAACAAAGCACAATGTGGTGCTATCAGAAATTCTAGTAGTGACTTGTACAGATTTTGGGAGAAGTATTATAAGACCAGGGCTTGGAAATGTGAGTTCACTCTTCTCCTGAGCAGTGACGCCCATTAGCACCTTGTCTATTTAGCTTAAAGAATATTTTCCTTTATATTCTGATTATTTCTCTTGGTAAATGAAGAAGCCAATTTAAACATATACTTCTAGATATGAAATAATTTTTGATAGAACTTTTCATGTTATCTTGTTTCATATTCATTTGTATTTCTCACTAACATAAAAACTATTAACTGTGATGTCAAAGAACTGTTGATTTAATTCACTATAATTTCCTTTAACCATTTATAGTAATGCTTAGGAAATACTATATTATAACTCAATTATTTGAAAGACTTGAAATATGATTTAGCACTTTTTGTGAAGAAGATCTTATACTCACTAAACATAGTTTCCCTTTGGTGGATTAAGGGCTTTTGTTATAGTCTTCCAATTAAAATGATGGGAAACAAATTCTGTTCTTTAATATTAATTCATGGTTTAAAAATTAACATAAGGAATCCTTGTGTTTTACTCTCAAAATTGGTGATTATTACTTTGAAAGGATATTAGCAGTCAAAAATTATACCCTGACAATTGAACACACACACACACACACACACACACACACACACACACACACACGTATTTTTGTCCATATATCCATATGCATGTTCATTTATATCCATAGCTAAAGGCTTAGAGAAATCTGGATAAAGGGTCATGTGGCTGTACAAATCTTATTAGATACTAGTTTTCTATGCTCTAAGATGTGTCAATAGAAAGGAATGGTTTGTCTGTCTGGAATAATAGCCTACTGGTGTCTCTAAGTAGCACTCAGTTCCTGGTTGAGTTACATAACTACTCTGAAGCTCTGCTTCTTTACCTGCAATAAGAAAAATACATGGGGAATAATCTATATTTCATGATAGCAAGCATTGAGTTTTATTTTCTAAATACCTAGAGAATATCTGTCCTATTAATTCTCAAAAATAATAATTCATGAAACAATGAGAATGAAGTGTTCTTATTGCTAGAATGGTGATCTCTCATAGATCTAACCTTCTTACCCATTAGTTATCCTTGGTTCACATTTCTTCAAAATCTCTGTGCCTTGTTTTCTCACTTAAAACTCACAGGATTGATATCAAATAAAGTAGCTGCTTGTATGGTGATTTTTTCCTTTTGTTTTTCAGTATTAGATCATTATGTTTAGATGGCGAGATGCTGAGATGGGAAACGAATCAGCTGGGGTTTTGTATTTTTCTCAGTTTGAAAGCTTCTGAAGAGATTTTAGCATTTTAACATGATTTGTAAAGAAGGAATTATGAATCTTTTAGTAAAACCAACAGATATTTAGTTCTTTAATAAGTGTGTGTTCTAAAGGCATCCTTCCTTAAAACTTCAGCCCCCTCTTCTGATTTCACTCTAACTTTTATTTGACCATATTGCTTTCAAAACAACTTTACCTATACTTATGTTTACCATTATCACCATTATTACAATTACACTATCAAGGTGTATTTATTCCAGTTGTTTGACATTTCTTCATTGAAGAGGGGAGTTCAATCAAAATGGAGATTACCACAAAGGTGTTCCAAAATAAGTGTCCTTTAAGCATTATCCTTATGAATACAGTATTTGACATCCATCAATTTAGTCTATTTCAGTCTAAGTACCTCCCTATCTCATTCCATCCTTTTCACTTTTCAGAGAAATCAGGCAATAATAATACAAGTTCTATTAGTTGTGATAGTTTGATATTATTTCCTCCTAATTGTCAAAACTCTCAGCAAAGATCATGTTGGCTCAAAATCATTATGAAGGCTCAATGGCATAGACTAATGGCTAGTTACCATTGAGAGTATACACCATTTTACAGCACCATGCTCATTCATTAATGAATAGCACATAATATGACAGTTAGTTAAAAATATAACTATCTGAACAGATTGAGCTTTCAATCTAACAATACAACCTTCCATTTTTATATGGTAGTAGTAGCTACAATACTATAATTTTATTTTATTAGTTTGTGTTTTTGGTTGTATGGTCCTGTTGATCATACTCAGGGCTTTGTGACTGCTAAGAATGCACTCTATGGCTTAGTTCTCAGATCAATGTATATTGTATATAAAAGATTTATTCTATATAATCAAACTAATAGTATTGTTTTTATAAAGTAAAATAGAAGTAGTCAATATAGTCAGAATAATGTATGACTGAGTCATAATCATTTCTCCTGTTTGTGCCTTTCAATGTTTAGATTCTAGGTAGTGTGTGTGTGTGTGTGTGTGTGTGTGTGTGTGTGTGTGTGTGTAATTTTAGATTCTGTTTCCCTTCTATATACACAACTATCTTTATTCTTCTTTAAGTTATACTTAATGGTTTCTATTTGTGTCAAGTTAGTTATAGAGCTGATCATAGCATGTCACGTATTCACAGATGTTTATTAGGTTGATAGCCTATGGAAAATTTAGTTGCTGCAGATCACATATGAATTTGTAAGGACTGTTAAGATAATCTGGTAAAGTAGCAAATAAAAAAGAGAAAGAAACTTGGAGAAAAAATAATTGAAATGGAAAAAGGTAAGAAGGGAGGCAAAGACATTTACAGTTATATACAAGTTGAGTAAATACCACCAGAATAGCCCTTGGTGGAAGGGAGAATAAGCTTTCCACAGTGGAACTGATTTTGGAAGATGTGGTACTATTGAGAATCTGATTGACCGTTGACCTCAAGCTGATAACTAGTGATTGTATGAGAGCAGGAAACTGCATTGTAACAATCTGCTCCTCTGTATACTTAGGTGTAGTTGGACAGTAACAACAAAACAACCTACCAAAGTTGAATTCACTTAATTTTGTTACTTTTATAAATAGTTTCACACTGGAATTATGAAATGAATAATTAAGAAAATAAAGGTCCAGCATAGTTTCAGTAGACATTATTCGTTCATCAACCTTATCAGACATCCAAAATAGCAAATGGATTGTTAGATGACTGCTCACATATGGCATGTTTTATAAGCAAGCATGGAAGAGTTCAGATTCTAGTAAACGATGGTCACTGTAAATACACTCCAGATAGATTTGGCTCATTAACTGAACACACATCTACACCATCTTGGGAAGTGTCTGGAAATCATCATCACATCAGGATGTTAGTCAGCCATTCTGTTATTGGTTATTCCTAGGAAAATAATGGGTCATTTCATGACCTAATAATCTGAGTTTGTTTGGCAGATTTTATACTTCCAGGCCTCTATGAACTGTTTTGTAAACTTAGAGATAGTTGCTTTGATCTAGGCATAGAATAAAACAAGAACACCTACTAAATAGCAGCTAAAGTGCCTTTCATCTTTCCTTCAAAGCCCAAAATAAAAATAATCACTGCAAAGTAATGCTTTTCTAGTTACTTAGAATTTGACTTTCTTGATTGCAAGGAACCCTCTAACATCATTGACTTCCAAAGCCAGTAGCGATAGAACTTCTTCCATGTAAGAAGTTCTGAACTGAATGAAATACAAATTTCAATCGTATATTTTAGCAGCCTTTAATAGAATCCTCCCATTCTCATAGCACCCAAGTTTTAAATTTTGTACGCATAAACTCATAAAAACCTAAGATTGTGCTCTATATTCCACATAATATAAACATTTCCTTTAAAGATAGCAGTCTCCTCACCAGTTATTTATTAAACATCCATGTCCATGCATTAGGCTTTGTGCCCAAAAGAAAAATTGTAGATCAACATCATGAGAAAAGTTGTGTTGATGATTGTGTTTCTCCAGATTCATCATTGTGATTTTTGGCCCGAAAAGAGTTCTTTAGGATGGATCCCTTTGGCTCTAAAGGGACTGTAGTGATACTTCAGTTAAACATGCACACACACACACACACACACACACACACACACACACACACACACACACACACACACAGGCATGCACGCACAGCAAACCCTCACAGTGTACTCACTAAAGGCATCTACAAGTCCCACTGGAGCATTCTTATTTTTTTTTTTTCACCATAAGAAAAAAAGTCTGCTTCCAGTCCTATTTGTCCCTTATCTCTGTTTGCTCAGTTGTTTTTCCTATCACACACTGAAGGCATTTCAATAGGAGTTACTCTGTGAAGTCATTTGTTTTCCTCAGCAAGTGGTTGCCTACTGAATTGTAAAGCAGCTCCCACTATTTGCATCCTGCATCTGGAGTGGCATATAAACACTCCCAGATATTTCTGGTAAGTATAAAAAATAATCTTATTTGTCCTTTCTGTGAATAAATAAGAGAGTGTCAAATTATATAGACTAATAAATTTGTATGCCGGCATTGACATCGAATCTCCCAGGGCTTTCTATGTCACAGATCCTGAGAAACACTTTCTTTTTTATTTCAAATGACTGGTAAGTCAAATAGCAGCTCAATAAAAACCAGAATTTGATTGCATTGTTTGTGTCTGCCCGATATTCTAATTCAGTTGCAATATGTGACAAGGAAACGCAATTTTCTTGCTTGCCAGTCCTGTTCTCAACAATCACTCACATCCAAGTGATTCTGTATGTCACAGACATTTCTACTAAGGAGTTAAATGCTCTTTAGTATTTACTTTGCAAGTTGTATCCTCAACAAATTAAATGTCAATTTCCATAATATACCCTTAGAGCGATAGAAACAACTCCCTATAAAAAAGTTATCTAAATAGCTACACTTTAAAACAAAACTTCTGAAATATGTATGTATGTTGGCCAAGGGGCACACATGTGGTAGATTCAAACATAGAACTCTACATGGAAAACACTGACTCACATCAGTTCAAGAAAAAAACATTTTTTCCCAGTTTGAGATTAATTTTTTATATATAAATCGGGTTGTATAATTTATGGTTTCTAATCTCCATATTCAGTTAAGTAATGAACCTCAGTAATAACTGTGGTTGACAGCTTAATGCTGATTTTGTAGTTGCAAAACCTAATATCACATTTTCCAATTTCTTCATGTATTTCTCCTATGTTCAAACAGCATAAAGTTGTACATTTTATAAGGTAAAGAAGAGAAAATAATTTT
This sequence comes from Peromyscus leucopus, assembly GCF_004664715.2. Taxonomy (NCBI): domain Eukaryota; kingdom Metazoa; phylum Chordata; class Mammalia; order Rodentia; family Cricetidae; genus Peromyscus; species Peromyscus leucopus. The sequence continues at coordinate 26,222,057 of NC_051070.1, forward strand.
AGAGGTCATTTTGTGTCTGAAACCCTGAAAGTTTAACTTTGCTTCCTTTACTCCTGTGTGGAACAGGTGGCTGCTGAACTGAGTGCTGTCTGTTTTCTGCTCTGGCTTTCTGGAGATTAATTTCAATAAGTAATGCACAATAGTTTTTATCAATGTGATTTAAATGAATAACTTATTTGTCAGTGTCTATTTGATTTTTGAAGACTAAGTTTTGTAAATAAGGTTTAGTTGAATGAAAGTAACACTGACATATACAAATTTAAAATCAATTTTGTTAATGTTCCAAATGAACGCTTATGCGTGTTCAAAAAACCAAATTCTTAAGTTACTATACAAACAGTTATGTCATGAGAAAGGTTAAAATGAGTTCTGACACATCATTATTTGGATACTTTACTAATACTTGTCCCATGTCCTTGAGTGTCTCAATTGTTGCTACCAAAAGTTAAAAGTGACAGTGTATGTGATCCATACACAGTGATAAAGAGATGTTCCTGTATACCTGTGTGTTTTTATAAAGTATGCTACAGCACTCACCACGTATGTTCCTTCCTACATTTGATCTTTAAATTTAGACATTATCATTTGATACTAAATTCTTGGATTCAGTTTCTATGTGTAGGTACAAAAGTATATATCTATGCAAAAGCATATATATATATACATACATATATATATACACACATACACACACACACGCACACACACACACATATATATATGACATGTCTATGTATGTGTTTATATAGAAACACATGGACATAGAAAAACAACAGGTATAGCCAGAAATGGTTTGCAGTAGTTAGGCAGACTTACAGTCTATGTAAAAAACAGAACAAACCTCTTTAACAGATCTCACAGTAACAGATTTTAGAATGGTAAAGTTCCCTCCACACTGCATCTTTGAGGCAATTTCTATATTGGCTAATAGGTTTGGATAGTATTTATTTTTATTTTTATTTTTGTTGTTGTTATTGCTTCTATGTTGGGACTGTATCCACTATCTCACACATGCTAGGCAAGCTCTACCACTGAGCCAAGCCCCCTGACCAGGCATAGTGGCCAAACATCATCTGCCAAATCAGAGCATAGTTAGAATACACACATTAACCCTCACATATGTCCCAAGGTATAAACACAGTAGTCAGTAATTATGCACTTATACACACACATATATGACATATTTATGACATATATACATATATATATGTATATATACAAACATGCACACATATAACTAACAAAGGGTCACTAAATTCTAGATGGTCATTGTGTTACTGCACTCCTGAAAATTATTCCAAAACAGAGCCCTGTTTGAAACTCCCTTCAGTTATTAAGTCCCACTAACATCTATCCTTTGTTTATTGACATGAGCCTTCCAGATTTCCTCTACTTGTGTTCAGCAGTGGTCAATTTGGCATTAAGGGGTGATATTCCAGTTTGCCTTCCTCTATAAAGTTGCTCAAAAGTCGATGAGAATTATATGCAGGAATAGGATAAACTGTGGGCATGAAGTACTCATATAAGACTACAGACCTATGAATCTGTGTTTAGTCTCTGGTAATTCATACTCAATTTAATGTTACGGAGGAGTTTCCAGCCGTTGGCTTGATGTGAAGGAGTGGAGCAGCTTTATGACTGATTACTGTCCTCAGGAGAAAAAGGGATGTGGAGTGATGCTATGTCTCTCTCCAAACCAAGTAGTGCTGTGCATATTCTGTGGCATTGATTTGAGAAGGCTCATAACTTTAATGACATCCTTTATCAGTTGTCATGACTCTAGGCTTTGAAACTCCTCATATCTAGGAAGGGACAAAAAAGAATAAGAGTCACTAGAGATACAGAAACACTATAGCATAGTAAGTTCATCCTTTTTTTTTTTTTTTTAGAAAATTTCACACTGATGGGAAGCCACTTGTGGTCTGTCACTATAGCTAAATGACACAACTAGACTTCATTTGCCAGCTGTACTTAAGGATTTTGGTTTTATGGTTTTTTTTTAAAAAATGTCACCTAGTCCTTCAATCACTTGTAAGTCCCCTGTAATCCTTTTTTCATGTAAGCTCACTGGAGTTTTCTCTTTTGTCTGCGGCCCCTGCATTATTTACTTTGATCTGCTGTGAGAAAATCTGAAAGTGTGTTGTCCTAAACGCAAGCATCTCACCAACAAGATGTGAGACCTTGTAGTTCATGCTGAAGAAAGGGCTCTGTGTGCAGAAGCAGGTTTTGTTCCTGCCCTCTCCCTGGTGGGAGCCTTAATTGCATTTTCTCCTTCTCACAGTGGCTGGCTAAGGAGTGCCTGCCTTCCCTGCTGATGCTGAAGTTTTCAAGCTCTATTACTCTGTGACGGAGAAAATTCCTTGGTCCGGGAAGAAAAAGGGTCAGTTTTTTTTTTTAAAGGAATTGTTTAAATAAGTATTGTAGGTTTACCAAGCACAATAAACAAAAGAAACAGTATAAATTTTTTTCTCTATGAAATTATTGTAGAAATTTTACACAGCCCAGTTTATAAAATATTAGATTGTACATTCTATGAAGAGGTTTAGTTCATAAGACAAAGAGGTTTAGACTTCATTATAATCAGGAAACAAGAAGTATTATAATTTGTGCTATTCCTTAAGTAATCTTACATGATTAAAATATACATCCAAAGGGGTGTTGTTAATTATTGATATAAATACCATTTTTCAGGTATGTTACAAAGATGGAGTTTTATTAACCTTCTTGCCTGCTGTTGTGATTACTGCATGTATATCCAACATGTCTGAGTCATCAGAGCTGAAATTAGTCTTCTAATTTGCCTCTCCTTTGGCAAAGTCCATCCAATCTCACTAGCTTTGAAGCTGCCACATCCAAGTCCATTTCCACTTTCTTTCTTTTTCATCCTTTTGGACTGCAAGGCAAGAATAGCATCTGCTCAACATTTGCAGTTTCAAAGTGTCCTAAATATGGAAGCTGTATTGGTCTACATTCACAACAGTGCTTATTTATTGTTTGAGGCTTAAATGTTTCATGTACATATGCATAAGCTAATTATGTGTTTAGGAACCCATGTCTGATTATTCCAACTAAAATAGATTACTCAAGCATGTATTTTGTTTGGCAGGAGCTTGTTTCATTCCTATGGCTTGCCTCTAAGCCACAGATTCTCTGAGGACCTTCCCACCTTCCCCCTTTTAAGGCAGGTTCCTTCTCTTGTCCCTTTGCTCACCATGATCTGATATTCAAATTTGTCCAGTTTCAAGCTGTGGCTCACTACTGACTGTCCCTCTTGGTACATCCCAAAATGTGTAATATCTGGTATTTGTGTTCTGTTTGTTGAAAAAAGGACCATGCATGTCTAGGGTTAGCAGTGGGATATTGGCAGATGTGGTTGGAGGGGCAGTACAAAAACATGTGACTGGAAGTAGCATGGGATTAGTTTGGTTGAGAAGGAAGCAAGAGAGACAATAGACATTAGGATTGGAAATCGGTTACAAGCAAAAGGATGGTGGGTAGAAGATGCAAAGTCTCCTTACTAGAAATTGGGATTAGGATTTAACCATGACCATACTAAAACCAGTCACTGAGCCTTTCAGGCTTTGTACCAAACCTGAGCCCAGTCAACAGAATCTTTTCAGGGATAATGAAAGCAGTGATCCCACACATGACTTGAAAACGTCTCCTTGACACAAGAGTACACAAGGCTTGATGAACACATTGACATTGTAAGAGAGACAATATTGTCATTAAAGAACAGCACTGTGGGGCAGGAGGGATAACTCAATTGGTTAAGGAGTCTGCTGCCCAGATGAAGCACCTAAGTTTGATCCCTTGATCCCACTTGGCAGAGGGAAAGAAGCAGATTTCTGAGCTCTCTCTCTCTCTCTCTCTCTCTCTCTCTCTCTCTCTCTCTCTCTCTCTCTCTCTCTCTCCCTCTCCCTCTCCCTCTCCCTCTCCCTCTCCCTCTCCCTCTCCCTCTCCCTCTCCCTCTCCCTCTCCCTCCCTCCCTCCCTCCCTCCCTCCCTCTCCCTCTCCTCTCCCTCTCCCTCCCTCCCTCCCTCCCTCCCTCCCTCCCTCCCTCCCTCCCTCCCTCCCTCCCTCCCCCCCCTCTCTCTCTGTGTGTGTGTGTGTGTGTGTGTGTGTGTGTGCATACACAGTAAAAAGTACAATGGTATAAAGAATAGCACCGTGAAGCCACGATTACTTTTATTTTTTTTTCAAATGACTGAAAGGAAACTTCCTAAAACCTAAATTTATAATAATACACATTTTAAAGCATAACATTGTTTTTGGTTGCCATAAGCAGGGTGATTTTTCCATGCTTAGAGATCACATGTGCCTTCACTGGAATTCGACTTTCTCTTCATTGAATGGTTAAGTAACAGATGAGGACAGGTTGCATGACTTTTTTTTTTCTCTCTAACTAGTGAAAAATAAAATGAAATAAGATCATATGACAAAAATAGAACAAGGTTTCTCAATAGCTTTTAGGAACATGTATTTCAGTTTCAGAACTCAAGACCTTAGCAGTTTAGAATTCTTGTTAAGTTGGAAACTAGAAGCAAGCTGTAGGATAGTGTTTTTTTTTTTTTTTTTTTTTTCTTTTAAACATATTTTTCTCCTTTTCCTACTGGTCCTCACTATCCCTATTTATTTCACCAGGAGAAAATATTGTCAGTGGATCAATACATGGCCAAAGGCTTTGAAAGAAGACCGAAGTGATTTGCAGAGTGGCTTTTCTGTTTATCAGTGTATTTTATTCTGATACAAATTCTTTAAGATGAAGGCTCTGGGACCTGATTATTTTTTTAAATAGGTCAAGAAATAGATCAGAAAATCTTTAGGGGATTTATCTCTGTTTCGAGTACTTCATAATGACAAAACTTTCTTTGGCTAATGAGCATGTCTAGATGAATTCACATATATAAAGCAAAGGGTAGAAGAGGGCAGTGGACATCTAAGAGAACTGATCTAATTGCAGTGATTGAACTCAGACAATTAGAAATAGTTTGAGAGACATAAATGTGGGATATAGGTCCCACTTTGTTAACCCAGACATACTGTTCTTACATGAGTGGATGAAAGTCACACAGAAATAAAGAAAAATGGGCTATTTCATGTTAATCCCAAATCAAAATAATAAACTTGACTATGGTCTTCCTTTTCTCATGTGGGCACCCTATTCATTCCATCTGTTTTCTAACACTGTGTTTCAGTCAATTCTCTATGCAATCACCTGCTGAATCACCTGCTGAAAGTGTTACTGAGCACCTGTTTAAGCAGCCATATTTTACACACTTGAAAAAGTTGAAGCGATCAAACTTCTTATGCTTAAGAGATTGGAACTAGTACACAAAGTCTTTTAGTAGACAACATCACCATTACCAAGCTAAAGACTGTGCTGACACGTATCACCTTGAAAATAAAAAATCAAATTCAATATGTCATCTCCATTTCTCATAAAGGAAGCAGCCTTTCTGTTGCCGTAAATTTATATTTTCATGCCAATACCTTTTGGGCACATTGTTAATTTGGAAGTACATGCCCATATTTCAACTAAGATAAAACTTACTGATTACTGTACAATTTATGTTATCCAATTATTTTCATGGCATTCCAAAGGCAAGAAGACCTTATTCATAAATATGACCTAGGCTATATTTGTGTCTTTCCTTCTTACTGTCTTCTGCAGAGTCTTCAAATACCAGTTCCAGTGACTCCTTGTGAAACTGTCCCTAACCAATCACCGAGGAAGACTTACGCAGACATACAAAAATACTTATATTTCAGTTACTCCTCTCTGCGTCCCCTTCTAATTTATTCTACTGTCTGTTCTTTGGTGCCCTTTCTATAGAAAGCCATGCTGCTGGAACATGAGAGCAGTCTTTTTCTTCTCTCTTTTGCCACCTGCTATAGTCTTTGAACCATAAATAGCAATGTTTGTACCCATTGATTTGGGTACTAGGGATCCTCGTCTTATGTATCTTCATTTGTATCTCTTGGTCAATGCCAGTTTCTTGTTATTGATTCTTCCCACCATAATGCCATGACAGTTGCTGGTGAAAAGTTTGTTTTATTTTTGCAGTAATTTGTTTTGCCTATGAGAGCAGTACTCATTTTAGGAAGAAGTTAAGTAAAAATCATTTTAATTTTATTTAACCAATATCTCATCCCCACACCTGGCAGTAGTGGCTTGCAATGTTACATATTGTGCATGTTGCCTAAAATTCAAACACAATGCAACTGTCATAGATAAATATCTTAGCCACTGATTTCACTTCCCAAAACTGAAGCTAAGAAATTGAATTCAGTTAGTACACATTTGTTTAATGCCTACCATAGAATGCTCAGTGAAGCAAATAAGTACTACAATAAATATCAATGCCATCCTGCATTCAGTGATTTCTGTAGGAGATTCGGAAATTTACTCAATTTAATACAGGGTGATAATTACTATAAATTTTACTACTACTATAAGAAATTAGACACTGGTATTACTAGTGAGATTAGAAAATGGATATTCATTTTTAAATGATGCTGAAAACATATTTTGAATAATAGGATATAAAACATGAGTGGAAAATGTCCATTTTGTCTAAAATTTGTGAATCAAATGATATGCTATTATGTGGGTCCACAATATCTGTTGAGACATAGTCACAGGGTTAAGCAGTGTAGTGACAATTAAACATTCTGTAGATGGTATGAACTGATCTATTTTGACATTTTAAATCACATATACAAAGGCCCATAAACCTCTTGGGTGGTCTGTGTCAGGAAACGGAAATAAATTCAAAATACTCTGATAAACTCAAGTTGCTAAATGATATGTCATAGAATCCTTTCCCCAAGACCAGAGAGATTTTTCAAGCATATGAATTAGGTGTCAAGTTTGAAAGGGATATTTTAAAGAATATTAATGATCCTTAGATTTTATAAGGCTGCTCAAGTTTTGACCTGTGCATTCTGTTTTGTCTTTCTGTAATTATTGAAGTCTGAGAAGTGGCTGTCTCGTTTCTGTGAGACCCATGGGACATTCCCAGGGACCTCCTCAGAGATGACTCCCCTCTGTGTTCATGACATTACACCATAAAAAGAGAAAAAAAGAGAGAAAAAATCAAAATCAATTCAGTGCTCCAACTTTGCCATATGTGACTCCTAGATTAGTAGGCACAATAGAAATCTGGAAATATATCCCCTGGTCTATGGAATACACTTTATGTTTCACTTCTTGCTAAATTTCAGGGTTTTTTTGCATTCTAAACAGTGACTGTGCCATTAAACTGAAAATTCTAGTAAATCACAAACTATTCTCTGTAATATTCATTTTTTTTATTATTCAGCAAGTAGACCAAGATAAAAAAACAAAACAAAAAGCACAAAACGTGGTTTTACATAAATGGGATTTTTTTTCCTATCAGAAGAAAGAGTGTGCATGAGCAAGGCAAGGAAGAGGAGTACTTTCTTAGAAAAAAAATTCCCACCATTAACTTTGGAGTTTTAGACAGATTTACCATGATAGTTGATTATACTACATTCTAGCAAAGTTGAAACACTATACTATATTCTCCTGCATACCCTTTGTTTGTAACATTTCCATATTTGTTTAGGTGTATTTTACATTAGAGATAAAATATTATATTTGGTCTAAAATGTATTAAGTGCTTGAGAATCGTTTGAAATGTAACTAATGTATCAATATAAAAATGTCTCAGATACTGCATATTTTGAATGGTTGCATATAAAACTTAATATAAAATATTATAACATAGAGAAGACACTGCCATGTAGCCATGATGAAATTCTTTCAGTCTCCTAGACTTGCCAAACTCATACTAACTTCTAGGCTTTTGGTATGCCATTATGGTTATTATCTGAAATTTCCTCAATCATTTTTTTTTTCTGCTTTCTCTTCATTTCCCAGTGGAGCTGTCATGACCTTCATTCTCTTCTCTCTGACTCCTCTCCCCCAGGCTAGGATAAGAACAAAGCATGAAATGTTTTATGATTTACAGAACCTTTATCATAGACCATCCCATTTGATCCTTATTATCATTGTCCACTCACTGTTTCATGCACAGAAGAGTTGTATAGCACCACTCTATACCAGGAAGTGATGCAGGGGTGGACGTTTCTCAGAATACAAAAAGAAGTACTTGTTCTTAGGTGACCCACAGCTGATAGAGAAGTCAGGGTAGATAATTCTCTGTGGTCAGTTAAAACCATGGGATTAGCACAGGGGGACTATAAAGGAGATGAACACAGTAAGAATAGAAAACCAAACAGGGATGGCAAGGACCAAGGAAGAGAAAATTTTCTTCTGGAATTTGAAGACATGTAGGAAGTGATACGGGAAGATGATATGAGATACAGAGGGGGAGGGCCTCTACAATTCCATTAAAAATGAAGCATCTTCTTTTCTTTTTAACAGTTTAGTTTTCAAATGGTTAGATTTTATGCATAGCACTGTGCAAGAATGATATCAGTTTTTAAGGTTACTTTTTACATTATGTATGTGTGTGTGTATCTGAGTGTGTGGTGTGTGTCTGTGTGTGTGGTGTAAGTGCATTCATGCCAGGATATCTACAGAGATCAAGGAAAAACTTTCAGGAATCCATTCTCTTCTTCCACTGTGTGGGGCTGGCTTGGTGTCAGGATCTTCTGGGGTCACCTCCTTAGCTCACCTTATCCCTTTCATCAGTTCCTCAGTAGATATTGTTTACAGTTAATGAGTTTCAGGAACAGATCGTTAATGTGCCTTACTCGAAGTGATTTTGCTTGCTATTTCCTATACCTTACTTTTAAAATTCTGATGTTAAAAACTATATTCTTTATCAAATATCATGGGTCATTTGAAGTCAAGTTCGCATTTAAATGAAAATCCAACTCTTGAAATTTTCTCTTTGTTTTAGTTATATAAGCACTGAGCACTTTATTTTACATTAAACTCTTAAAATTTCAGGATAGCTTCAAAAAAGTTTAACTTACATGGGACAGAAAGGCATTAAAGATGGGTTTGTCAGATGGTATCCAAAGCTTGCTTAAAGACAGAAGTAGTTTCTTTTCTTGAATCTGTTTGTTTGAATTATTAAAATGAAAACAAAGTGGCTATCTTTTAAAGATGAATGTCTGATAAATGAAGGCCATATTGGATGGATGGGTATCCTAGGGCAACAAACTTGTAGAGTCCAGTAAATTTACTATTTCTAAGTTAAACGTTTGATGAAATTTTTGTCTTAAATTATTAGATTTATATCTATCTCTCTATATATAGATAGAGAGATGATAGATGGATAGATGATAATAGATAGATAAATAGATAGATAGAAAGAAAGAAAGAAAGATAGATAGATAGATAGATAGATAGATAGATAGACAAATAGATGGATGATAAATATTTTACTCTGTAAAAATCTTACTGTATGTCTTGATATGTGATTTCTACATAGAGGGAAAGTTGTTAACTTTTTAAACTTGTATTTTCAGAACATATTTTTGTTAGACATATATTTTCACTGAAAGCAATAGTTATATCTTTTGCAAATTAACATTAGAATGAGATTTTCAGTGTAACTTTTGTTCTTAAATTTGGAGACCACTCATTAACACTGTTAAGGTATAATCTATAGAAAGTTAGTTGAAGAATTAGTGACACTTCTCATTGGTCACCAAGAAGAAATTTGCAAATGTAAATAAGACCTTGTTCCCTATGCTTAACTAAAAGATTAGTAAAACATACACCATGGAATAATCAATTCCTTTTGAATTAACTAAAAATCAAAGTATCAAAATATTTGAAACTCAATTGTCAGAAAAATAGTTTCTAATACTGAGTAAATAATTCTAGTTGAATTATTTTGTGTTTGTCACAATTAATCCTCCTCTGTGCATTGAGAAGGTTTTCCACCTTGCTCATAATTCTGGTTCAATTTAAAATGTTTCATTCTACAGTTTATTAATTTAATAATTTATACATGCTGAAAGATCATGTTGAGAACTATGAGCCATTATAAATAAAAGCTTGATGTGAAATTCTTGGTGGAGGTGGTAAACATTCTATACATTGTCTGGTAAAGAAAATAAGACCTAAGGAAAAATACATTTTAATCTGTTAATTTTGAGTATGGATTTGAAGTTTTTATTCCTGTGGTGATATTCAGATGTTGTCCTGTCAGGGCAATTACAAACAGAGTTATATATACTACTCAAAGTGGGCTATGGTGCTGTTTCTGAAAACATATCCTTCCATATTCTCCCACTGTTTCCTAGAAGAGGAAAATGCAGTAAATTTGATTAGCACTGACTGAGTACCATGAACATTTTAAAAGTCCTACAGATTTTTATCTTAATAATGACCTTTAGATTTGGATAAATATTAGTATCTCCATTTTCCCATAGAGAACATTGAGACTCATTTTTGATATTAGCAAACTGTGTGTTGGTGACTACTGTAGGCCATGACAATCTGTCCCCAAATCACATCTCTCCACTGCACAGTGCTGTCTCTTGTTAGAAGGTAACCGTGTTCCCTTAGTTCCTTTTTCTGGGAACATGCATGAAAATGACAAGGAGAATGTTGTAAGCCAAAAAAATTAATTTGATGGATAAAAAGAATTAAAAAAAGCTGAAAGAATAGATGGCACAATATTGGTGGACTGTTGAGGCAGAGAATCACACATGGGAGAACTTTACTAATGTGCTTTAGATGTTTTGTCAGGATGTAAGAGGCTCCTGATGCTTAGAGACAGATTTCAGTGGGGTGTGAGGAAGAAAGAATCTGCTATAGAATTGAGGGTGGATGGGAATCATTTGTCTGGAGGAAAAAAGAGACTAACTAATGTTACCAATGAGTGACAAGCTAAAAGCAACAGAATTATTTGACAGGTAAAAGAGACACCAAGTTTTCAATATAGAATAGCAGCATTCAAATACATTTTGTTCAGAAATGAAATGATATGTGAGATGATGTTCTCAAAGAGCTAAAAGACAGCTATACAAGGCAGCTTCCTATAATTTCATGAATGATGTATTTGCAATGACGGCAAAAGATGAAAGCTCATAGGAATTTTAAACTAATCAGTTATTAGTTGTTTTTATTGCTTTTTATAGTGTCATACAAACTACAAACCCAGATCTAATATTAAGCAATTGAATTCTTTGTCAAACAATATGTTAATGAAACAATTGCTTTAAAATACCCAAAGTTCTAATGGCACACTATTAAAATTTTCTCAGGTTATTCTTCATATTCAGAAACCAAGTTACATCCTAGGTCATATTAAAATTACTATAAATAGAAGTGAATGGTGGTGGGTCTGACCTTTTAAAGGCCTGAAATCCCAAAGTTTGTCTTGAACAAGACTTACAAATAACAGTAAAAAGTGACCTCATGATGCTGCTGTCAACCATGATTGTGAAACATTTTCCTGTAGACTACTTCCCTTATAGATTTTGCCCATTAAAATATTTCTGCTAAAATTTGGAGTACAATAGCCACTCTGAGAATACGCGAGAAGGAAGGAAGTGTTTGGTCAAATGACTGCTTAATTATTCTGATCCTGCAGTGACTGGCTTCGCTTTGCTTCTCTTACCAAACAACTTTTGATGCAGTCAAACTGAAAAGTCAGGAAATGAACTTTTATGGAAATTGAGTCATGCATTACATACATTTCCGATTCTGATGCTGTTTATTTAGTAACCAGTAACATCAAACCTAGATGTGCTACCAAGGGTCAAGACTCTACAGAAGTCATTCAGTTTTCTTCAGTGTTCCGAGATACAGCTTATGGACCATCTCTATCAATATGAACACTAATGCAATGTCTCTGTTTTAGTTAAGATACAGCTGATGGACAATCTCTATCAATATGAACACTAATGCTATGTCTCTGTTTTAGTTAAGATTATCTTCAATAACAAGAAATTCCAGTTGATCTGTGTTCTGTGCAATCTGTTGTAGCTCTGTTTTTTTTTTTTTTTTAAATCCTTTTTCAATGTCCTTTAGTTAACATTAAGATACAGACTGATGTCTGTGATAACTGTTCAGCTCAGACTTCTCGTTTCAACAAACAGGATGTTGCAGATAAACAGAAGGCGCTAGTGGTAGCATATGTGTTTTGGTAGACTGTGTGTTTTGTATGCACCTATATTTGTTTGTAGAGACATAACTTTTAAGACTGTTTAAAGCCTTTTAACATTTTAATTTTACTGAGATAGCAGAAAAAGAAGTTGACCAACCCCTTTATTTTCAAAATTCATTTCCAGGCTTAAATTTGCCTATTTCCTCATATGATTACAGAACTCTGATAGTTATTATCTCTCCATTTTCGCCCCAAGAATCTGTTAAATGTAGCATGTTTACAGTATCTCCTAACTCTCTGTCTCTCTCTTGGTAAGTGTGATGGTATAGAAACCACATTGCCCTTGGTCTACTACTATTCTGGAAATGCTTGAAAACAAAGGTCTTTCTAACCATGAACCATCAGTTTCATTGTGTGCATGTGCTCATGCATGCATAGGTACATATGGGTTGTCGATGGGTATGTAGAGTCTAGAGGTCGACCTCATTGTTCTTTGTCAGACATTGTTCACCTTGTTTTTAAGATAGAGTATGTTAATTCTCTGGAGCTTGCCAAATAGATGATGCTGGCTGGTCAGTAGGCCCCTGGGATCTGCCTGCCTTGCTCTGGTATCACAAGTGTATTTCTGTGGTGCCAGGCTTTTTAAACATGGCTCATGGGATTAAATTTAGATCTTTGTGCTTGGGTAGTGAATATGTTACTACCTGATCGATGTCCCACCCCCAACCATTTCAGTTTCACAGAAAGTTCCTGTTAGGTTCTACTGAAGAAGAGAGGGACTACTTAAGAGAATATCATTCCTTTCAAGAGCGTTGTAGGAAGTGTGCCTAGAAAGACTATTCTAGCCTTGTACAAAAATTACCATAGCTTAGAGTTATATTAATCTACCAATAAGGTAAAAGCTTCTTAACTTTTCAAACGCAGTTTCTACATCTCTCAGTTTGTACAATAATGCCTCTCTAGACAATTGGCATCAGCACAGCATATAATAATGTATGAGTTCTATCACATATTATGTACTTGAGAGATACTTATTTCTTCTATCTGCACACTCTGTATGGTAGGAGGATCGGTAAGACATCATCACTTCTATTCTGACATCTACAGTGTCTTATCTAAGTCTCCAGAACAAGAGGGTCATACCCATGCAAACAGCATTTGACAATACATTGTCTTTCTATTATGCTGATAATAGTAATGATACATGCTACGAAATAGAAATAGGACCAGAGTTTCGTGTGTTGTGTGGAATATGGGAATGGTGTGGGCAGTGTAGTTACCACCTGGGAAAGTAATTGTTTGATTTCACATCTGCTTTCAGCAAGTGGTGTTTGTGTTCCATTTGGAGTATAGATGGCATAGTGGAGCCGCCATATTGCTCCAAGAAGCTGCCAGTCTCACTGATTAGTCTGAACATCAGAAAATGTGATTTTACTCAAGGCACATGTTAACCAAGAGGGGTCACATCCCCGAATATCATTTGGAAAATTCATTATTAAAAACATTTGTTTGACATTAGAGTGGAGCTCTTGCTTGTTGTAGTCACCATTGTTATTTTGGGTAGCTTTTAGGGGAGCAGACAATAAGACAAACAGATTCTGCACTATTTATAGGAAATAAAATTAAAGCCTTAAAGATGAATGAGCACAGTTTGTGAACAAACTCAGAACAACAACCTTTATGAAGATTATTTGTATGCCATTGCCATTGGTTTCTTCCAAAGATATATTCTCAATGATAATAAAGTAATAAAAGATTGTTTTCACAGCTGTTTGTCTTTGATTACATATTTCTTTGAAGTACTGTAATAAGACAGACTTTGAACCTGGAAAGAGATCAAATAATGAATTGTTCTGCTTTGTGAAGCTTAGGAAGGGATTTTATTGTCGAAACATATAGAGCAGCATATTTTTTCTTCTTACAGTTAAATAATGGTTGAAAGTACTGTGAGATCATTACAGATGGACTAGATTAAAGGGCTTGGGGCCAAGTGTGAGTGATCAGCGCCAAAAAAAAAAAAATCAGTGCTTCAGTTTAGAACGTCACGTTTTATAATTATCAAATATTTCATTTTGGATTATCTTTAAGTAACAGTTGAATACTATGGAGATGTTAGAATACATAGACATATATTTTCTCAATTATAATCCTTATGTCTAAAAGGAATTCAAAATGTAAATTCCTATATCCCAAAAGACTTGTTTGGAATTTGTCATTGTCCTCAGGTTTAGGTGGATTAGATTAAGGAGTTGCTCTACATCAAAGCAGATGTCAATAGGTTTTTTTTTTTTTTTTTTTTTCTAAAAGTAACAAATATCATATGTCCTTCCTTTTCCTTAAAAAAACAATTTAGAAAATGCAACACAGTTTGATTGTAGCAGTCCTAGTATGTTTTCAAGCTATTCTATACTGATATAGTTGTTAACTCTTGTTCTTTCCACCTACACTTTCTATGAGAAATACTCAATATGTGATCTGCAGAATGTGATAGATATTCTAAAAATAATAAAATTAGGCATGATCATTGCAATGCTTCATGTTGGCTCAGCCTAGGGTGGATATACTGCGTCCATGATCATATGTTTCAAATGACAACCAGGCAGCTAGTTCAATATAATGTTTGAATTTAAGTTATACTGAAGTGACAGACTGAATTTGTAAACATGTAGGGGTTTGTGCTTTAGAGAGAATGAATTGCATTCCTGTGCCTAGTTCAGACCTTGTTTCCTTAGCCTATTACTTTTTCAAAGTAGTTTTATTGTATTTAGGAGAAAATGGTTTTTTTTTTTTTCGTTATTTAAGATATAAACCTTTCAAATGATAATTTTCATGGAAATACTAGACACGGGAATGTGGTACCTTTGGAGATCTTTATGATGAAGGTGTGTTTAAGAGATGTCACTTTGATATTTTTACATTATGTCCTACATTTGCCAGCTAAAGCCAGGATATTGCCTCAATGAGAAAAAGCATGTTCCGCACTTGTCAGAAGGCAGTAAGTAATGATTAAAATAGCAGTGTGAAACGCTCGGAGATTAAAGTGATGCTAATGATAAGTGAGAGAAGAAAAGGGCAAGCTATATTTTAATCCCTGAGAGAATGGTTAATGACTTCTATTGCCTGAGATTAAACTAAACCTGTCTCATCAGCTTTTTCTGCCTGGTGAAAAAAAAAAGCTCTCTGCACTTTAATTTATTAAAGTCTTTTAAGGAAGCGCATTGATCTACAGAGGTTAAACTTTTAAAAATTGTGCAAAACACACACAAATGCTTCAGCAAAAGTGTGATTTTGTTGCTTTTAGGCATGCTCACAGACTTACAAGGAATCCATTGTCTACATCTCAGTATGTTTAATTATGAAATATTAATTACTTAAACCAAAAAATTTTAAAGCAAAACATGGTCATGTTACAGCAAAGACTAAGTGCTGGTATAATGTAGAGGCTATAAATCTAATGAAGAAATTAAATTGTAATTTTTTTTTCAGAATAATGCAGGGAATATTCAAAAGAGTATTATTTTATTTATGAAAAACCCTTAAGTTATGTTATTTCTACATTTTAAGCAGTTATACATTCTATGAACTTTAAGTGACATGCTATCACTACTTTTGATGTTTGATGACTGACATTCTTAGGATTTTAATTCAAGCCTGGCAGATTTTATCCTGTACCCATAGTCAACTGTAGAGATAATAAGCAACTAACATTTACTTTCCTTATCTTTTTTACCTTTCACTATAGGAAGGGTGTGTGTGTGTGTGTGTGTGTGTGTGTGTGAGTGTGTGTGTGTGAGTGTGTGTGTGTGTGTGTGTGTGTGTGTGTGGTGCAGTATTAGCAAAGTGAAAAAAATCATAATGGTATTCAAATCTTTCCTTTGCATCTGAGAACCGCATCTAAATTCTTTCACAGTTTCCAACATTTTATCTTAGTTTAATTGTATCTGTCATAAATATTGTAACTTTTACATAGTCAGGCCCTAGATGCTTACTGATTCATTGAAACAAAGGGCAGTTGACCTCTATTTCTGGATTTTTCACTCTTCCTTCCAGGATTCTTTATATGGTGCTGTATCTTCTCCTCTGGTTTAAGAGTTGCTGATTAAGCTTTTTGTTGTTTGTTTGTTTTTGTTTTTTCAAAAGTGAATACAAGGATACATAGACTGATAAATTCCTTAGCACTTTAATACCCGAGTGACTGTTTCAAGTCAGGCTTATATTTCAGTTTGCGTGAAACATCACTTCGGGGTAGATACTGTTTGCTGCTTTTTCACTTTCGTTGATAACATTCTTTGTAATCCTTATTATTCATCCTTCTCATTTTAAGGGTCTGTTTCTTTATACTGACTAAAGGAAGAACTAAAAGAAAGATTATTTCTAAAATTTCTTTATCCAAATATGTTAAGCTTTATTTTCTACCATACTTTTTAGTTGAGCAAGTTTAAACTGAGTCCGTTCTTTGATGTTAATGAAACAGCAATTTTTCTGAAGGCCATGTAGCCCTAATGAGCAACTTCTTATAAAAGAACATTTAATCAAGGTTTATTTTTAACTTGTTTAAACAGATCTAATAGTTTGTGCTGATTTCATTTCAGTATAATAATTGCTAGCAATCCTATTAGTAAGTTCTAGTACAGGGAAGTTAACACAAATTCCATTCTAATGAGAATAGTGTTACAGCAAAAATAACGTACTGAAGAAAAAAATCTATATGAGACTGGTACTGGCTATTCTGTAAAAGTCTAACTCATGAATTAGCAGTACATGAAATTCGGTGGTCTTATTTGATACAGACTTATAGCATCTCTGAAATTCATGTTAATGATAATATTCATTAGGGAACATTTTAAAAGATAAATCATTTTTATCACTTAAGCACATTTTTATATAGTTTTTTTAAAATAATACCTGTTACATAATTTAGCTAAATTTGTATTATGATACCTATAGAATCCACTGAGAGCTGGCTAGATAGCTCAGTAGTAGAATATAGACTTTTGATGCTTAAGTTCCTTGGTCCCATCCCAGCATCCTTTCTCATGAAGTCAATTCAACCTTGAGGACCTTTATCCTTTACTTAATTTAGCCTTAGTTGGGGAAAAGTGCTACTGCATTATGACAGGTTAAAAATGTATCTAATAGAATTAAGACATAGTTTTAATATATTAAGTTTTGAAGAATAGTAACAAATAATTCAGCTATAATACAATGCAGAGCATCTTTTATAAAGAGATGGCAGAATATTAGGCTGGCAAATGTTGGGTGTTCCATTACTTCATTATTAGAATGAGCTTCAGAGGACGCTGTGGTTTGTTAAGCTGTTCCATAGTGTTAAGATGTAATGTTTATTGCCCCAACTGAGGATGATAGCAAAAGCTCAGAGCAAGACTTTCTCATACTGAAAACACAAGCAGACAAGAATTTCAGGCCCACCAATGCAAATGAATTTCTGCTGAGTTCAGGTTATAATCTTTAAACTTTTTATTGCTTAATTCGACACAGTGACATTTAAAATATGGAGAAATTGCAGATAAATAATATAGGCTGAATGGCAGAATTGATTTAAAAATTTAAAGCTGTACTAAAAGTATTCTAATACACCGAAGGACATTTGTAAGTTATACATTGTTTATAGGCTTCTGATTAGAATCCCAAAGCATAATGTATTAAAGCTTGCCTTTTTCTGGAGCAAGAAAGAATATTGTCTGTAAAAGAGTGCGTAGTAAAACTTAGGTTCCTTTTTTTCATGTAAATCATTTGCTATTTTGTAAGAGGCCTTTATGCACAAGATCCTGTCACCTATATAAATTCCAATCAATAGCTGATATTGGTTTCCTGGAACAGTTTCTGAAGAATATCCTTTATTGCTTTAAAAAAATGCTAAAGTTGGAGTAACATATTATTATATAACATATATTAACAAAACAAAAAGCATATGTAAATATCTCCCATTTTCAGAAAAGTGACCTTTACCAGTGCACACTATTATCCAACAAAAAGCCTGGTGGAAACAACAATGCACTTCTTTGGTCTAATTTTAGAAGTATTGAGTTTCACATTTGATGGAGTCTGAAAACATATAGCTTTAAAGATGCTCCCCAGGTGTTTTGATTCCACAAAGATTTGAGAACTCCTATTTTTGAGAGCATGATTCTCTGATAACTAAGAGGAAAAGGATCACTTTTAGCAATGTATCTAATGAAATGAACCTTAAGTTAAATATTTTGTTTAGAGTGTATCAGATATTGAAGGCTTTCAGGAAGACATTTGGGGCTTTAGGTATGATGTTTATATGCACATGTCAAAGCTAGTGCACCACTCACTGACACTGTATTCTCAAATGAATCTTGTCCTGACTCAAGTTTCTTGTTTGTCTTAACTTGAAACAAACTCACGTGGTTACATTGATTGCTTTGCCCATTTCTTTCCAAATATTAAGTTGAAATATAGTTACAAAACAAAAATGACTGAAGCATGTCTTCATAGAAATGAATTAACTTGTGTTCCTAGGTCAAGAAATAGTATCATGATGCAGTTGGAAGTTAGGGCAAAGCCTTTACAGTAGCTAGACTAAACGGCAGTTGGTCAACACTCAGCAAAGACGAAGCAAAATGGTGAAGCATCAAATACCACAGTGGTCCATTCTTCAGGATTCCATAAATTATGATGTTAAAATCTCTCTCAATATAGTCTACATTTTTTCTTTATCTGTTTGAACAATTTAAAAGAAATTTGGCCAACAATAGAAGGAATACAATGCAAACCAACAATGATCAGGAAAGGATTATGGATTAAGGATTATTCTATTTTATATTCTAGCTGCCTTCTTTTCTTCTGAAGTAGCCTGTCCTTTTTGAATTAGCAAAGGGAAAAAAATAACACCTGTATAGCTCACTTATTGAGCTCAGAAGCTCAGCCACCTGAGTACAGAAATTTTATAAGGAAATAAACTATATAAGCATCTTACTTTCTTGAAGGAAAAACAGTATATTTTATATTTTTCAATCACATTTATTGACTATTTTGCTTCAATCTTAGAAAATCTATATGTAAGAATGAAGAATTAGTTTTTCACGATATTGAGGTTTATCTCAACTTTTGTTACTTTCATGGGGTCTCCCCCTGGCTGCATATTAAGTAAATAGTCATTTTCTCTTTCCCCTTCTCGTCTTACCCACACACTCACTCCTCTCCTCATTGAATCTAGGGCCTGGTCAAGATAAGCAAATGATCTGTTCTCTCACCAAGCTACACTCCAGCTCCTGGGCCTCTTTATTTACATTTGTGCTCCTTGCAGACAGAGAGGAAAGAAATTAAGTAGGTTATAAGTCATCTTTGTTTTGATTATGGCAAGTATTATTTCAAAAAGAATGGCAATGAATATATAGCCTCTGGTTAAAAATATTTAAAGTGGTTGAGAACCATGATAGAATCATCAGGCATTTAGAGACAATAATGAGGCTTACATTTTTAGAATTACTTTGATGAGAATGTACTTAACACTCTGAAATGCTAATTATGATAGCCATAATAATACTAATAGCAGTAATAATGGGAGTACCCAGAATTAAATATATAAAAGTTTAAGTTGTTAAAAAATGCTAAAATTGGCCTGTGAGGCTAAATCATATTTTATTGCAAAGTAGTGTTTATATCTTTCTTATATTATCTTTTTAAAAGCCATATTCTTACTACCCCACTGAAAGTTATACAGAAGAAGAAGTGTTAAAGGGCTAGGAAAATATTATTTCATCATTCTTGTTCCATTAGAATTCACTTGGGTGGCTGAGAAAATGGTTTATGGATTAGAGAGAGAAGAACAAGCTAAAACATTTCATACCTTCATCTCTGATAAATTCCCCAAACTCATTTTTTGCATCTGAGCCATAAATAACAACCATGCTTTTTGCTAAAAAGGGCTTTTTCCTACACCAGGTCTTTTGTCTTAGAGATGAATGCTATAATAAATTTGAAGTCTTAGGGGGGGCATTGTTTGAACTATAACATTATGGTTTACAACTGTTGCTTCTATTAT
Source organism: Peromyscus leucopus (assembly GCF_004664715.2). Taxonomy (NCBI): domain Eukaryota; kingdom Metazoa; phylum Chordata; class Mammalia; order Rodentia; family Cricetidae; genus Peromyscus; species Peromyscus leucopus. Next base: position 26,242,151 of record NC_051070.1, read on the forward strand.
GAGGAGGATAAAAAGCGACTATGAAGCTTGATCTCTGTCACAGAAATGGATTAATATTTCAGTCTTCAATGTGGGTCAAGTGTATGATTCTCCCCAAAGCAATTCACTATGATTAATTTTTATTATGTGGGCATTCAGATTCTCTTTATATTCTTATGTATTTTATTCCCCTACTGACTAACTCCTCACAATACTGTAACTTAGATATTTTACATAATAGTGCAGACACAGACATTTGGGTTCTTGAAAATTAAAAAACAAAAACCTTATGGAAAAATCTCCTAAATTTTTCTTCTCAGTTATTATATGGATAAACATCAGAGAATATAGTTAAGTCATTTTATTGATAACATCATTAGATTAGTTTTCTGATAAACAGTTTTAAATATTAGATATTTTAATAGCTGAGTAATGTGATATTTTAATTTACCAATGATTAACTAATTAATCATTGAGAAATAAAGTCTCTCACTGGATGAAAATGGTAGTTGTTTGAAGGTATAGTTTTCAAGATCTGCTTTATCTGAAGTTAGGAGATAACCAAAAAGGAAAGGAAAAAAGAAAGAAATAGAAAAGAAAGCCAGAAGCTCCATGTTATTTTTATCTATAAGATACTTCTTCATACATATCTACAAAATACCTGTATCTGAAAACTTTGTAGAAAACAAAAACTATAAATTATGGCTCTCCTTTTTCCTTTTCCGAGAAAGAAGTCAATCAGAACTAAACCTCATACCTGCTATACAAATGCTCTACTTCTCTCCCTCCAGAGCTCTGAAAGTTTGTATGCATTAACAACTTCATGTATTATTTCTGTAGCCCGAGAAACATTAGAAACTCCAAAATGTAAAATTTTAATAAGTAGACTGATATTTTCTGCAAAATATTTGTCAGCATAATGAACAAGACTTATTCATGTGTTTACTTAACAAATTGTTAAGATGTCAAGCACATGTAAGTTATAAACTTAAGGAAGTTTCCTTTCTCTGTGCAAGGAACTCACATGACTGGTCTGGACAATTCTATATGATAATAATAATTTTTGGAGCCAGGGAAAGTAGAAGTCACATGACACTTAACTGCTATTACATAAAATCTAGTTTTGCTGTGTTGTATCTCCAACCTAACTACAACTTAGAAAGAAGTGAAATGCTTAAAAAAATGCTTCTTCCTGAGTCCTGCCATGGATGAGCTAAGCAAGAAGCTGAAGTGGTAAATGAGCTGACAATTTTGAGTTATAAAACTTCCTCAAGTGATTGTAGATTGTGATGTTCTAAGCTGACACAAGCTAGGAGAGTGGTTAGAGCCTCATGAGAAGATGCTAGATAGGAGAGGATGGAGATGTGAGTAGAGGACTATGGGAGAGAGCAGGACGTGCTTGGGAGCAAAAGCTTTCCATTGATGAAGATGCTCTCTCAGAATCTGGATATGACACTGTAGTTTCAGATTTGTAGAACTTTGTTGTGGAAACTGAACGTCTGGGAGCCCTATCTCTTGACAGCTGAGCAGTGTAGGCATAAAGCACTTCTAAAATACCAGGCAGATGCAATGATCAACATCATTGCTATTTATACGAAGCTGGAGACGCGGTCTGGGAAGCTGGCTCAGTAAGTAAGAGCATGTGCTGTGTGAGCACAGAGACCTGAGCTTTAATTCAAAGAATCCACATAGACGCCAGCTATGGCTGGCTGCATATGCCTGGTAGCCAGCATCGTGAGGGGCAGAGAAGAGACCAGTGGCTCCTTAAAATTCCTGGGTATCCAGCCTAACCAAACTGGGGAGCTTCCAGGTCAGTGAATAACCTTGTTTCAACAAAATAAAATGACAAGCAGTAGAGGAAAGTAGACCAAGATTATTTGGTCTCTACCTGGGCCCACCCTCACACCTGTACACCCACTTGCATTCAATGTATACACGAACACATGTACACACAGATACAGACACCCCACCACACACACACTCACAAAGATAGCTGAGGAGGAGATAGGATGTTACTAGACTAAGTATGCTATGTTCTTGAGTTTAGATTTTATTTGAAAACATTGAGGACACAATGAAGACTTTTATAGCAGTGCATTACACGAGGTTGGACAACATAAAAAGTCTAGAAAAAGTTGAGATAAGAGGCTGTTCTGAAAGTTATCATGGCTGTTTAGGAGGCATCTAGGCAGTGGGACTGGGACCTGTCCTCAGTGCATGAGCTGGCTGTTTGGAACCTGGGGCTTATACAGGGACACTTGGCTCAGCCTGGGAGGAGGGGACTGGACCTGCCTGGACTGAATGTACCAGGTTGAACTCAATCCTCCTCCCTGGAGGAGATGGGAATGGGGGGTGGGCTGGGGGAAAGGCGGGGAGGGGGCGGGAAGGGGGAGAACAAGGGAATCTGTTGCTGATATGTAAAATTAAATTAAATTATAAAATAAAAATTAAAATTAAAAAAAACAACCAAAAAAAAAAAAAAAAAAAAAGAAAGTTATCATGGTACTACAGATGGAAAATAGAAAGGGGCTGTGCTAAGACTGAGTCCAGGAGATGGATGTGACAGTCTCTTACGGGTGGCCCATCTAATTTGGTCAGCAGTGCTTGTTGTTGGAAGAAGTAAATTCCTAAATGTTATGGTTAGATAATGTAGTGCCACAGATCTTAAATGCTGTTGCCAGTGTAACATTAGTTAAAATGAAGTGTCTCTAAAGGGAGATAATTATTAATATAATTATTTACAATTGTCATCAAGTTATTCAAGTCATTGATATTTGATTATGTAGATATTAGTATTTTATAAATAGCCAATTTCTTCTACATCAGTGACTAGGGAGGATGTACACGATCTAAGTGCTCAAGAAGTGTTTGTTAAAGGCATAGATCAATGAATGAAATAATCTGTAAAGTATCCAATGGGGTGCATTTTTGCTTCTCAAGGTTTTGAAATGTGATTTGCATCTTTCATGTGCTTGGTGCTTTACATTTGGAACTATTTGTGCACTAATTTGACAACACTTTCTCTATTGAGCATATGACTTTGTCAAGGTATTCTTGCCTCTTTTATTTTAAATCAGTTCAAAGGTTTACTAGTTATAAGTGTAATATTGCATTGTTCCATAGGAAGGGATTCAGTCTCAGAACAACACTGATGAGACATTAGTATAATAACAATAAGCACCTAACCTTTTCTAATCAACCAGACTTAAACACAAGCACAGCGTTTATTCTAAATAGTATCAGTCTATTCCCATTTAAGCAAAGAAGGGGATCTTAGGAATAACCTGTAACACTTCACATTTTCCAGGTAACAATGAGAAACAATTAGTCTACACAGTCTCTCACAGTCTGTATTTTGAACTTCAGTCTAATACAATAGCATACATATCAGTTTGTTATTAACTGCTCTGCACCTGGCATAGCATCTTGGAAATGCAAGAAATACTATGATATTCACTCAGTAACACAGGTAATTATTTAGTGAGTTAATATATGGAAGGTCCTTCTGGCACAATTGAAATAAAATGGGCTGAGTGCTGGTGATTCTGATGAGAGATTCATTGAGCTTGAAGCATTAGGACATGTCAGAGCAGCTCAGTCAAGGTATCAGGCCAAGCTATGGCATGTTTTAAACTTGTCTTATCATGTCTGTGCTGTGAGCATAGGTGTTTATGTCTTAGTGATGAACTACAGACATTTTCCACCTTTTTTCTTTTAATATAAACTGCAATAACTGAGAAAAAACATATTATTTATTTGTTTAAATTGGAAATGTAAAAATTGTATCTGTAGGTTTTCATCTTTAGGTGTCTTTTCATTAACCATTGGTTAATCAGATGTTTTGAATACTATTAGCGTTTTTCTTCATAGCACTCACCCAGTCCTGGTATTACTCTTGCTCTTTGTTTGCTCAGTCATTACTTGGCGGGTAGGTCTAAATCTAAGATCGTAGGTACTTTACTTACCTTCTCCCACAGGAATCCAGATGCCAAGAAGAGGGCTCACGACGTAGCAGGGCCCCAAACAAGAGTTCTGTCTGGCTATGTTGATACAGACTCTGATGTGCTGAGATGTGATTCACTTGGGGAATTTAGCTTGTTTGAGCTAGGAAACTGAACATAGATTTCTACACAGCATTTGATACAAGTTCCTATCTTTCTCTTAACCAGTAAGTTTACTTTCCTTAATTTCAGTTTTCTGGTTTGTATCTTTAACATGACAAATGCAATCTTATAGCCATTTTAGGTCATTGAATATATAATGAGTTAATAACTAAATGCATGAAATAGACATCTAATTATAAATATAAGTATAAGTAGTAATAGCAGTTTTATTTACATCATCTGTATTTAAGATTATATATTTAATTAAGACTATATATGCATATATAGTATTTAATTTGGGGTTATTTCCCTTTAAGTTAATAAAGGAGTATTAAAACTTTTATATGTGGTTTTATCCTGGTAATGATCTTAGGGTCTCCACTTTTACTTTACTCTACACATTATTAATATATTATAAGCTTTCAGGGTCCTGTTTCTCAAATGATGACCCCAACAGTTGCAGTTGCATTATGAGCAACTTTAGTACAGAACCAAAAATGGAGATCCTCTCCAGACCTGCCAAGAATCAGGAGTATTTCAGCAGCCAAGTTCCTCCTCCCACTCCACCCAATATTTGATGTTTGAAATGTTTGAGGTTCAGGTGATATTTTAAATGGAAAAATATTTGATATTCTCAGAGGAAATAAAAAATGCAAGCATTTCCCACTAGAGAACACTTTGTCTAACTTCCCAAGAAACAGCAATTAATTACAGGATAGGTCAGTAGAGCATTTTTTTTTAATTGAGAGAAAATGAGAAGGGTTTGTAGTCCCAGTTAACTACAAGAAATCTGTGCTTTATTGCATAACACTGGATACACTTCCAATGAGCCTTTTCAAGTTCTATTACACACATTGTACTGTCCGATGGAGAAAGTTACAAAAGTGTGAAAACATAATGACTATCACCAGAATATTCAATAAGAAGGATAAAATAATAATTTGAGAGAAATGATTTCTCAAAGGGGCAAAGATTAGGATTAAAATGAGAGTTAGAACAGCATAGAGGTAATTCAACATTTGATTAAGGGCTTAATCTACTTATCTTTATTCAATTCAAGCTTTTTTCAAATTATTAAGATTCAGCGAATTGAGAATTATTTTTAGATGTTCTTGCCTCAGAGCAGAGCATAAAGGATAAAAGTCCTACAAATTGAAGGGTTTATGATAACATTGATGTAGGGACAATGGATTACGAAGATGAGCATGTTATAGTCTATAAATTTCTTCCATCTGAAGCACCAGGTTCAAGTTCTCTGTTTATGAACAGAACTGAGAGCAATCACATAGTCAGGTCTTCTCTGTATGGGTGCCCTGGGTGATTAAGACAATGACTTCAGAGAAATGACTGGACTGAAAAGCCAAGAGAAATTAAGGAAGAGGGGGTGGGGAAAGACTAGCAGAATGCCTATAACTGAATTGTATTTGCAAAACCAAATTGGTGAGTGGCACAGGGGAAAAAATCCTTAGAACTATAACACCCTTTAGTTCATAAATATTCCACCATCCATTTTTTTTTTCATTGTTAGTAGGAAGGGCTGTGTCCTTTCCTTTGATGACGGTAACGAGTTCTATGACATTGCCACTTTGAGTTCTTGCTTCATTAGATTGGGTGACTGTTTATTTGAAATTGTAATGAAATATTTACTTTATAGAGCTATAAGGATTAAGTGTGATAATTGAGGGAGGCTGATCTGGAGCATTCGGTGTAATAGGTCCCCCTTGTTTGAATACAGAGTGCAGTGAGAATGAAGGAGCAAGTGAGTGTGTTTCTGCCTGTCACTTTCTTTCTACATGTTGCTTTTTCTTCTGGAGATAAGTGGGCCTAATGCTGAACAAATACTGGAAATCAGAAGCCACTGAGAATCATTCGCCTCTCGCTTTCCCATGGCAGCGTGATAGACGCTCAATCAAAGAGCCCCCTCCTCTCTGCAAAGCAACAATTTTGTCACCACGAGCAAATCCAATTGAAAAGTCCCTTGGACTGAGAGGCGAACTCCAGTTGTCAGAATCAGCAAACAGAATGAAAAGAACTAAGAAGAGTAAATTGGCACCTGGGGCCTCCGTGGTAGCCGGTGATAGGCTGTGGCATTGTGTTGGGTAGACATTCAGCCATTTTCAGATATAATGGGAGAAATTAATGCAAATGAGTCAATGGAATGAAATGCATTTTAATGCAGATTCGAAGGACTATCCCGAACTGCTTGATAACAAGTCGCTTTAAGAAAAGGCTTCCATTGTGAGGACTCATTTTTTCCCCATTTCTTCTCACTAGTGCCTCATAAGGGCTCTTTGTTCTCTAAGTAAACTCTTTCTAAACTATTGACATTGCTCATTTATGTGAATTTCAGATTTTTTTTTTCCTCCCCTGACAAAGTAGCCTTGGGTGATCTGGGAAAACGTTAATTGCAAGAGGACAAGGAAACTGGCTGAAACAAGAAATGCAGTCATTAAATGCGGTGTTGCAGTTGTCCATGCCTCATTATTACATGCATACAAGGCAATAAAATGCATGTTTCACAAACAAATCTTTTGACAACTGTAGTTCAAGAGCCTCCAGCTGTCCTGTTTTCTTACATCTATTTCTCTTGCTTTAGTAATCATTACGGAAGCTAAGCTTCGGATTCACGGAGCAGCCCTTTATGTTAAGAAAGAACAGCAGTCATTTTACGGAGTAAAGAAAGTTTGCATTCAAACATTTTAAAATAGCTGCTTTCCAGAGTTAACCTGAACTTCTAACTAATGTTTTGCTTTGGAAATGATATTTAAGAAAGTCGAAGGCAGTGGGGAGATGTGAATTCAGTCTCAGCAAAGATAGTGTTTCATAAACCAGTATTTGGAAGACTGACTTTTCTCATGCTATTTCTCTCCAAATAGAAAACAACAACAACAACAACAAATCAAACCCCCCCCCCCACTACTTGAAGAATTAAGACTTTATCTTCCACTTTAGGTTCATGATGTTTTTTATTGGGCGACTAATGCTAACCGATTTTTTTGTTTTGTTTTAACAAGAGACAAAAATAGTTAATCAGATGAAAAGGTCATTGAGATGATAGTGCAGCTTGGAAATGGGGGACTGTCAGACACACAAGTGAAGCAGCCGGGGTGCGGGGCTGTGAGTGTGTGTGGAGGTAACAGATTCAGCAATGTCCAAAAGTTCCAGACCAGTGATTAATGTGTAAGATAATGGACTTGGGAAATGAGTAAACACTCCCCGTGCTCCCTGCTTTGTGCCTGAACGACTTGATGACAAGGGCAGACCAAGGTGAGAATTTAAACAGGACCACAGGAAAAAAAAAAAAAAGGACAAAGCCCTGGCAGCAGCAGCATGCTGAGGAGGGGAGTTTACTTCTTCTGCAGTGTCCATGGTATACAATAATGACTTCCTTCAAAGCAGGCATTAACAGTGCACTAATTTCAAGTTCAACATGGGGACAGAATTAGAGGTAGACATTATATGTCACTCAGACATCTTATAATATAGCGGATGTTAGTACTCACCTCTTTTCATTTGTTTCTTAACATCTGGGGCCCAGAAAGGACTAAGTCACACGTTTGCATTCAGATGTTCAGATGCATGATGGAGAGGGAAAGCAGAGTTTATATTTTGGTTAAATCTTCTTGTCAAGGTATTGCGGGATTGGCTTAGGTAATTAAACACACTGAATGCCCTTTCCTGAGGGCATGGTATTTGTTAGCACACCTCGATCACCTGAACTTAGGCTTCCTCAAGGCACTGGAAGCCACTGATACATATGGACTTGATATTTACACTGCATGGCATGTGATGCACTACTCTACTGACTCCAGCTCCCCATGATTCTTTCGGTTCCTACAGAGATGTTTTACTCTTCTCTATACTAATATTAGTTTAAAATATTAATGCTGTCAGTTCTTTACATGCAAATCTATTTCTCACTCTTCAGTCTGTTTGAAATGAACACATGGTACCCACCATACACTTCATTCGTGTTAATAACTCTCTAGACACTGGCCAATTCCCTGGACTAAAGTCACCCACTACTTTAAAGGGTGCTTACCAAAGTTTGTCCATGAAGAGACATCCTTCAATCTCTCATCTGATCCCTGAGGCATCTGTCTTTAGTAGTTAACTTAAAAATATCCTAAATAGTCACATGGCTTACAGATTCTAAATACATTATAGATTTTCGGTAAAGCATAGAGTTCCTTTTTGTGTTTCTACGTGTCTGCAACGTTAAGTCCCCGACTTAGAAAAAATCGTGCTGGATCTTCTTAAATGCACATTGGTGAGCCAGTCCTGAAAAGCACCATTCTCTTGCAATGTGCTACTTTCCAAGCACCTTTAACATTTTTTCAGCTTCTCCACAAGACTCTTGTGGTGTTTGCCTTATTACAAACCCATTTCAGTGATTAGGAAAAATGGTCCCTAGAGAGAGTGTGATTTACTTGGATAAGACAGTAAGAACTCTACAGAGCCAGGGCTTAGCCACTGGTCCATTTATTTTACTACAGTCTCAAAGAAAATACTTTAAAAATGGAAATCATTTCCTTATATTGCTCTTGATCTAGTGCTTATGGCATTTAGGGCATTAAAACAGTTTTTCCTAATTTTGCTTTTGATCTTGAGTTTTGAGTTGCTATGTATTGATTTAAGTGATATTTCAACATTTAATTAAATGCATGTTTATTATGAGCTACTGAGGCATAATATTAATTATTCAAGCTAAATAAACTACTTTTGCTTTACGTCAATAACAAGCCCTTTCAAAAATCTTCAAACGTGTTTTTTACCGAAACTTTCAATACCTATTTCTCATGTTTTATGCATTGAATTTTACTAAACAAGTAATCAAACAGTGGCAGTATATGAAAGTTTTTTTTTTCCTTCTTGTTACAAATTTGTTATGTGAGGCATTGTTCTTCATGACCCTTTAAATTCATCAGGTCACTTTCAAAAGAGAAAGATAGGTATGTAATCATAGGTCACAACTAGACCTATCTGTGATTGTCAAGAATTCACTCTTTCATGGTTTAAAACAACCTTTCTAAACATGTACCAAGACCATTGATTCCCTGCACCCTAGACAAGCAAGCAAAGACTTAAGGTCTTCATATCAGTTATATTATGTTTCTAAAGTTCATGATAAGGTTCTATGTTAAAATTTTTGTTTTCCATTAAAGTTATCTCTTTTATATCAGTCTCTACCACTAGACTGTAATTCATATGGTTAGAAGGATCTGGTCATATATTTATCTTTATTGCTATGAGTTATAATAATGTGCCTAAGATACAATTGTCATTTAAAAAATGTTTCAAAGGGCTAGAAAGATGGCTCAATGGTTAAGAACATGAAATAAAATAAATGTTTAATATTTGATTTTCGTAAAAATCAACTCATCAACCATTATCTAAGTCCTTTGAGAAACAGAAATTCTGAAATTATAACAATAAGGATGAATGAAAACACTCTCAGATCTTAGCTATTAAGAAGTAAACTAAAATTTCTGTAAAGTGCGTACAAATTCAGGTTTGCAGCTTGAGTTATCACAAGTAATTTTTTTTTTTTTTTTTTTTTTTTTTTTAGTATTTTTCACATTGAACACTTTTTATGTCATGGCTTCAGTATTTAGTGCATTTATCTCAGCCATCTAATTGGTAGTCTGCTATAAATATCCTCCTTCATTGATTTACTGTGGTGTAATGTTTTTAAAGAAGAGTTTGAATATATGTGTTTCTAATGCTATGGTTCAAATAAATGCTTCTAATACATATGAAAGAAGGAAGAGAAATTAAGGGGTAGATCCAATTTAACTTGAAGGCATTGTGTATAAGTTAGGTTTTGATATATAACAATAAGTTGTAGAAAGTGACAATATCATGCATTCCAAGCAAGGTATGACTGCTTATTATTCTAGAATTCTCTGATGTTTATGGGTGCCGTTTTAAAGATATACAGTCCTTCCTTAGCCTCATGAGATCCTTCCACTAATTGGGCCCAGGATCAGCATACACATTGCAGGGCCTTAATATCCACTAAAGATATTAAATGAAAAAGGAGAAAGCCAAGATGGGTTTCTTTCTGCAGACAGAGAAATAAAATAGCAATGGTTGGTAGCAATTAAAACCCACCATTCTCACAGCTATTCTCTTCTGCTCTCTGTTGATCTATCCAACTCTAGCATCTTCAGTGTTTAAAATGCCTGTTCCATCTACTTATGCATGGTTCACAATGAAATCGAATCACATCAAGTTTTACTAAGAACTTAATACAACACAATACAAAACAGGTAGGGTGCATGAGATGATACAGAAGGTAGAGATCCTTGCCTCCAAGCCTAATGATCTGAGTTCAATGCCAGGACCTCACATGGTAGAAAGAAAGCACCAACTACAGCTGGCTGTCCTTTGGCCTTTGCCACGGGTGCTAAGGTACACATGCATTCATGTGCACACACAAACCAACCAATTAACCAACCAACTTGACAAACAAACGAGCAAAGAGAAGTTTAAAAAAAATAACCAAGTTTCTAAAGCTTGGTTGTTACTAGTAAATCTTGAAATTCATTAGCCAAGTGGTGATTCCAGGAAGCATCTTAGTGTGTACAGTTTCCCTACAGATAACAAAACAAAACTCATAACTCATAGACAAAATTAATCAGTTCTTCTCATAAACTTTAAAAGAGAACTATAAGAGATGCATGCTTTTATCAGGCTTTTTGCTCTTCACTGCATAAAGATAAAATGATATTGAATATGATGTCAATGCCATGCATCATGATTCACACCTATAATTATAGCTCTTGGGAGGCTGAGGCAGGAACATTCAGATTTCCCTAGGATGTCCTGGGCTACACAGAGAGAGCCTGATTAAACCATACCCAAACAAAATGCCTGATTTAGACAGATTAAAAAGGCATTAATGACTGGCAACATGTCTCACTATGCCACTCTCATGCTTTGTTCTATTTACTAGCCACAGTAACTTGACAGATAATGACATTATTCATGTTTTCAGTTTTTTAAATGTGCTATACATTTGTGTCTTGTTTATCTAGTCATGTCTAGAAGATATAATTTGGCCTATGTTTGTTTTTCATTGTTTGAGAATTTCATGAAATACTTTAGGAAATATGAGACACCCTAGGGCATTGCAAAATCTGGTCTGGGAAGCACTGGCCCAGAGAATGGCTACTAAATTCTGACAGCTGTTGGGTCATTGGGCTAAGCCATTTAACCCCAATAAACCTCATTTTCCTCATCTGTAAAACAAAACTCTTAGTGTTGACCTAATTTGGAGTTCAGGTTGGCAGCCGCTATGAAAATATTAGGAGTGAACATCCTCCGATAAAGAATTAACTCCCCGTCTTTCAAGAATTTTACATACCACTGATCAGATTCTTCACTACACAGCATAAGAAGGGGGAAATGAGGTGCATTATTTGTAGTTGGACAGGAGCCAGAAAGCCAGTCTCAGATTTTCAAGATGTTAATTGAGGGGTACCCACATCAAGAACCATGGGTAGTGCAAGAAGGGAAACAGGTATGAAGAGAAAGAAAGCTCTGATCAGGGAGTTGGGTGTGAATTTTTCTATTCAAGTGTTGCTAGATTAGTTTTGAACTTTGTCTCAGGAAGCGATATTTTACTGATGTAGTATATGAAAAAGAGAGAAAAACTACAGAAATACTTGAACAGGGGGTGTAAAGGACTATTAAGGCAATCACTTGCCAGTCAAATCAATGCCAAAGAGGTTGGCTTCTGAGCTATTTATAGCAATGACATCTCCTATAGTCCAAAGCAATTAAGAAATTTTGAAACAATGAGGTATTTAGGCATTTACATTTTAGGCCTGACATGAGGATTGCTTTATATTTCTTTGGAGTGACTGGTACACACAGACACCACTACTTCTTGTTTTGAAAGTTAGATCTCTTGGCAGCTGTAGAAGTTACTGACCACGGTGACTTTGCTTTTAAAACGGAAATATGGAATAACCAAAAAGAGAATAAACCATTGCTCATAAGTGAGAATTGATTATGTTTCAAATTCTCAAGATGTGCAAGGCTCCTAAGCTTTCTTCCAGTTGTTAGGAGAGAGAGATAGCTGGTTGTGAAATATTGAGTACATTTTCTTTCATGCTGTTACCAGAATTATGTCAGTAATCTATGAATATTTGTATAATTTTGTACTTTGAACATACCAACAGTACTATTTATTTGTCTAAAAAGGATAGTTAATAAAAAAGACATTAGAAAGCTTGAATTCTTTCTCCTTTGAACTAGTACATCTGAATCAGATGTTGAAATAAAGATTAGCCATTTTTTGCATGTGCTGGTGGTGCAAGAACCTTTTAAGAGATCTGTGAATTATTGCCTTGGTTCAGCATGAGTGCAATGAGAAGAAATGTACCTCATCTGTAATACACTGTGTAGACTAATATCAGCTCCTTTTTTTCTTATATTGCAGTGAGATATTGATCTGGTAAAATGGTACCATATTGGAGCTGTCTGTTGTGGTATTCATCATACTGTCACATCCCTAGTGCCTTGGAGTTATTGGAAAGTGGAATTGAGAGAGTTCTGTCATTTGGTGTGGCAATTCATTCACAGGACAGTCACTACAATATTTGCAGTGGTTCACTTATCTTTCTAGCTGAGATAGCTTCACCTTTAGTAATAAGATGGCCTTTCTATAATCTTATGCATAGTGGTATAAACAGTTGAGGTTAACTCTTCTGGTGTTTCTTTTCACTGTGCAGCTTTACTCTTTTCTAGTCTTTCTCACCTGCTGACAGTCCTGATGCTGATGTTTTGAGTTGATTCCTGGGAGACATATTTGAGCTATGGCTTCAAGCTCCTAGCTGTATCTGATGATAATAAGAAGGCAAAGGATGAACTTTTATATGTATAAAGCTTTTCATTTATTCCCACTTGAGCATATCAGTTAATGTTAAGGGAGCTTTCAAAAGTATAAAAAGATACTGTCAGTCCTCAGTGACTAGATTAAACATTTTGAATGAATAATTTTGTTTTGTATTCTTGCTAACAACCTGATGATTTTACTAGACTCTCATGCTATTTTAAAAATAATTTAGAAACAAGGATTCTAATCTGAGGAATTAAGTGTTATCTATGGAAAAGCATTAATATAAAGTGTAAGAATAGTTGCTTTTCAGGAACATTCCCAGTCACAAAAATTTCAGCCCAAGCTACAAAAGTGAGCAATAACACAGAGAGAAGTCCCTGGCTCATAGGAGTTTAACTGCTTTACAAAAGCTAAATAATGTCAAAGTAGCTGACTAGTCTGATAGACACCTGCAATAACTGTGGCTACTGGAAATCAAATATGTAGTTTTTAAGTTGGCAGTTGGAGAAAAGTAAAGATTTAAATGTCTGAGTATATAGCACGTGATTTTGGTAAATACCCATAAAACACAGAGGTCAAAATGTTGTGTGAGCTATGGCCTACACTCAGGTTAAAATCCATACTTTTTTTTTTTTTTTTTAATGCTCTTCTGAAAATGTACCACTTATTTGCTGTTGCTTTCAGGGTATTAAAACCTCAGAGATGACATTTTGGTGACTAATCTGTTTTTCCCCAGTCAGCACTGGTATTTACAACACACTTATTATGAAGGATATGTTAAATGAATCACAGCAACACGAATGGACATTTTTCAAAATCTCAATGATATTACTGTAAATTTGCTGATACGTGATCATAGAACACACATGGAGAGGTTTTTAATAAGTAGCAAAACAGAAACAAATGTTGATGGCAATGTATATGTGAGGTTTTCTGTGAAATATTGTTTTATTGTGGCATATCTGGCTTACTTTGCTTTATTGCTTAGTGTCAAGTGAAATGAATCGTCATGTGGGAAACTAGACACTTCCATATTTTCTTGACCTATATACTTGGTACTGTTAGAAAATTATTTTAATCCTTATTTTCTTATTTTCATATTAGTCTTGCAGCTGCTAAATATAAAGACACATTTTTTCTTTCATTCTTACACCAGGGGATGCTGGAAAGGAAGTTTTATTCCAAGAAAATGAACATGTTTAGACACTTAACCATTTGGTCAAGATTATAAGGTATAATTACAAAATAATTTCTATATCCTATTGAGGATTTAGGTCAACAAGATCCTCAATCATTAGAAAGAGCAGAGTAGCAATCTTTTGCAAAGCCATTATTGAGCCGTGGGTATTCACTAGCAAGGACAGAAATAGAACATCACTGTGTTCTGTAAACAGTTTCAATCGGCTCTGTGTACATGATAAAAATCTTGGCTTCTCCATGCATTTAGGTGCTGTCATAGCTGCTGTTGCCAAATAAGAATGCAGTGTGATGTTATTATAGTAAACAGCACTTAAGCACAGCTGGCAGAATTGATCAGGGCCACATTAGAGTGAACTTCAACAGATGACTGACGCAGCAGAAACAATAACTGAATATGCAAACAGTTCCTGCAGTGAATGCTCTGGGGACCAGGCACCATTATTTTTGACTTTGAACAGGGAAAAGGGGGCAGATTTGTAACCTCCTTTTATACAAAAAGGTTCTGGGTATTATGTAAACATCTGACTGCCATTTATAATGGTGGTTAGTTACAATGCAAAGCAGAAGCCTCCCCTGACTATTTACATTCCATTAATTATTAAAGGAGAAAAACATAAACATCAGATAACTGTGTTTAATGTTTCACTTAAGGATTTTTGAAGCTGTCTTTTTGCAATTAATGTTTGTTATCAAGATTGTGTTTTAACTCGGACGGCAATGTGCATGCTTTGTGGATGGCTCCCAGCCTTCTTGCATTTAATTATTACACAAGTTAATTATGTGAACCACAGTTTGTTGTTTTCTTGTCTTAATAATGAAATTATTAAAAATAAGGAATGTACAAATATTGGATAACATTTATTCAGAATATCTCTTTTATTCTTAGTTTTAAGATCAATTTACATTTTTCTAATTACTAAAAAATATGAGTTTACTATACAAATTATAATGGGGCAAGTGATCAGTGTTTTCAGGTCCCACTTTACCATTTAACTACAGGATTTCAAATAAGCACATAGCCTTCAAAAGTAATTAGTAAATAATTTTATTTATTTTTATTTTTATCTGTTTATTTATCAATCTATCAGTCAATGTATTCATTTATTTTGAGATGGTGTTTCTCTGTGTAGCCCTGGCTGTCATGGAACTCTTTCTGTAGACCAGGCTGGCCTCTCATTCAAAGATCTACTTTCTTCTGCCTCCCAAGTGATGGAAGTAAAGGTGTGCACCACCATGCCCAGCCCCAATTATTTTTATAATGTTTAGCAATTAGAGCATTTTTAATGAAATATTATAGTGTACTCTTTTGCCATTACAAAGTCCATTTGCTTTAAATGCTAATTTCTCTTATTGTTTGTAAGATCCTCAGGTCCCTTGTCATTTATTTATTTTATGTGCATATATTAATTAGACAATACAGGTATGACATTTCAGCAAGGTAAAACTACACTTCCTCAGCCAAGGTTTAGGAAGACAAACACAATGAAGATTGATTGTATGGAAGCAGTAGATGAATCGATATTCAAAGAAAAGGAAATTGATGGCCAGGATGCATCCCCCAAAGGGTGATGCTTATGTGTAGTGTAATGTAGACTCCAAGCTTGGTGTAGAGTGAGGAGGAAGTGTGAGGAAGGGTTAGGGAGGGGGTATCAGAGGCAGTAAAGTAAGTAAAGGCTATGTCAGAAGTCAGGAGCTCTGTAAGCCCCTCTGCCTATCATTGTGCCTGGCTCAGAGTGTTTCTGCATATAGGTTCTCAAAAGCATAAAACTTTGCAGTGAGGAGAGCTGGTTGCCATAACTGGTCAGGGAAATGAAAGGGTTTATTTTATTTTTCAGTTGCCTATTTCACATCCACTGGCCCCATTTTTTAAAAAAAACAAATTGCCCCTTATCAGACACTCAGCTTTGTTTATGTATAAATTTGCCCTCTCATGGGGTTTTGTTGTTGTTATTGTTCGTGTGTTCTGTTTGTTTGTTTTTGTTTTTAAATGATGGCAATGGTATAATACTGTCCAGGTTGTTGAGTTCTTAGGGAAGAAGATATCATTTATGAAACTTCTGTTTCTTATTCAGGTTTACAAAATGACATCATGTCTAGAAGTCTACTACTCATTACTCTTTACAAGAAGACATTGCCCCAGTGTGTCTGCTTTAACTCTGGGTTATTCCTTAATTGCACAGTTCTGGGAAAAAACCATGGGATGGTTTCATTGGAACACTACGCCATATGATGTTACTTGTATGCATACATTTACAGTATGGCCATTTGTCATTGTATAACTAATTGTCATTAGTAGTTTTAAATGATGATTTAAAAAAGGATTTATCAAGGCAACCAATTTTGAATATGAGACTGTTACTAGGTTTTCTAAGCTAGTTTTCTTCATTTATAAAAGGAAGGATTTTTTCAAGTTCAATTCCATTCCAATCAGCATAGGTAGATTGAGTTGGCCACATGAATTAAACCTCCCTACCTGAACAGAGAGACTGGAAGAGGCACAGGAAGTTTGCCTAAAACTTTCCTGTGTAACATGGCACCTATTGCCATGGAACAATTGCTTTTTTTAAAATATCAGTCTAGTTGCTCCCAAGTATAGGTGACAATGACATTTTGGGGTGTCATAAAGAACTGGGAACCTGCACCAGAGAGCCATCCCATTGCCTTGAGAAGGAATCTTCTGGATAGTATTTGATATCAATGTGGTCTCACCCTAGTTATAGAAATGTAAAGCAACTACTTCAGAACTTATCAGTGGGGAAAGAAACACACAACACAAGAGGCAGCAGTATTTTCCTGCATCAGGTTTCCCGGTTGGATCTCCAAGGAAGGCTCACCCTATATTATTTCTTAATCTAGATGTCACATTTAGATAAAACAGATAGGTTGATGGAAACCTGACATCTGTATAGTTTTGTTTTCTCCAGCCTTCCTTGAGATGCCCTTGTAACTTGGCCATCCCTTAGAAAGTACATATTTTGATATGGCAATTATCATATTAAAATAGGCAATTAATTTTTTTCATTCCCTTTAAACTATGAGGTCAAATATTCTGACAGACACAGATACTGAAATTTGTATGATAGTGATATACCTTAGAGGGGATTATTATGGGATGTTTTTCATAGACACTTGTGTCCAAAGCATGTGTTCTTGTGATGATGAGACAACACTAGAACTTGAAGAGGGAAGAAGAGGGGACAACAGAGCAGGATGACTCCCTTAGCAGTGAGGAGGCTGGGAGGGAAAAATTTGGAAAGTAAATTAGTCAAAATAATCTTACATAACACCTAGAGCCATGTTGTCCATAACCTAATTTTAGGCATGCAGTTTAATTTGACTTTTACAGCATTCTTTAATGCAGATTGTGGTATTGCCACTTAGGATCTGAGGAAGAAGGTTCAGACATATGCGTTTGCCAAAGGTGTTTGAAACAGCACAGGCAAAGGATTCGCTGCATGAGAGGGAGAGAGAAGTGGATGCAAATTTAGCTTAAGAGTGTGGTGTGCCCAGATCATTCCACCTATTGACTTCGGGAAAATTCTCTGAAGTGAAAACAGAGATTTAAACTTGCCTATTTCTCATGCAAAACCACAAAATACACCATTTCTTCCTCAATGCCAGATATGTCTTCGTCTTTGTCTTGACCTTTCTTTTCCCCTGAGAATTATAAACTGTATAAGTTAGCTAGATTATGACAGACCACATAAATATCTCTCTCCTTATGTTTCACAGAATTTGGGAAATAATGATAAAGTTAATATATTATACAAGATGTGCGGGATTTGATTATTTTATAACTTTATCTTTTCTATTTTTTTCAGTAGTGCTATTGTACACATTTATTGTACACATTTAGATATCTTAACAAGAATTAATTCACATTTCCAATTTGGTATATAAAATATTCTTTTTAGACATGTCTTCATGGTCGCAATTCATTTTATTAGGCGGTTTGAGGATATGATTTATTATATTTTCTATTGAGCACAAAAAATGAAAAAGCAATACTGAATAGATTAAGTAACTTAATTGTGGGATTTCTCCCTATACAAATGTCTCAATTTCTTTTCCATTTTATTTCCCTTATCTAACAATAGTAGAGACAATTTAGGTTGAGTTCTATTCCTGGACGACTAATTCAGGTAACAAGTTCTTGCATGGCCATTATTTTTATGCCATTTGTTTTTTCTTACTATTATCTGATGAATTTAGCTGTTGATAGTTTTCCTTTATTTTCTCTTTCTAATAATAAAAATTTAAAAATCAGTTATTGAATGTCTTCCAACAGCTTAGTACTCTGAAATAAAAGCCATGCCAAATGTACCATAGCATAGTTTCAAAGAACTTATTTGAACTTGGTGGGAGGAAAATACATGCATAATAATTCAATTCTATAAAAAGATGCAAGGAACTTAAGAATTATCATAGAGTCAAGAGAGTGAACTATTCCGTATCTTCTTTGCATGATTACAGTTTTTACTGGCTTTTGTTGAGAAGACTAACAATACTCACTGTTGTTTTATCTAGGAAATATATTAGCACTAGGCTAGTATTAGCCCTATATAGTTATTGTCAATCTTATAAAGGAAACAAACACATTGCTTAAGTGTCAAGCCCAAATGGTAGGTATAAAGTTTTAGTTTTAATATAATTATAAAAACTATAGAGTACAACATTCAAGTCTATTATATAGAAATTCATTCTATATGAAAAATGACAACCCTTTTTAAATGTATGATATTGTCATGTGAAAATATGATCAATAAGAATAAGTTCCACTAACTTTTCATTTCAAAATAAGGTATTTGGTCTTAAGAAGTGATTGCTATAAGATGATAAATACATCCACATCATACATAAGGCAATAACATACCATTCTACCTCATCCAGCTTTAAAGGTGACACTATCTTCTGCCTCCATATCCAACTGTTTGATTGTTGATCCTAAATGTGAATTGTGTTAGCATTAAGAAAACTTTTGTCTGATGTGTAGTTATTTGAAACATAAATAAATCATAGTAATATTTAGAAATTCCAAGGAAAGTAGTCTGACGTTTGATCTCTGTATAGTTTTAAATTTTAAATCAATACCTCCATCTTTAAGGAACATAACCTGTTCTTCAATACCCTATGTTACTAATTAATTTTGAAATGTCAACCAAATGGAATACATACTTTGAGGGAAAACTATTTGTTAAATGAAACCGTCCTTGAGCTAGTATAATATTTTTGTTCCGTTTTTATGGTGAATTGTACTATGGTTGACTGATAAAGGATGAAGTATTTAGAACTCATTTTATTTGATGTAGGTAGTTAGGGGAAAATGGTTAAAAGAAGGTATACCAGATGTGTGATTTGGCTGTCTTCATCAGTCTTGAGAAAATAGAATGAGCAAGAGATAAAAACCCAATAGATGTTGAATTGTTTCTGCGTGTGGGATTGTAATAATGAGACAATGTCTGGATGCAATTATTTGGAAAGTTCTTGACCTTTTATTTGTACAAGTTGATATAATTATGATTTCATGAGGAATAGTTTTGAAATTTTTAAGCCAATTCTAGCTGAATGTTTATATTGTGTCTTTGACTTCAGAAATCATGGAAGTGTTTCCTACTTTTAACTTTTATACTACATCTTTTAAAGCTCAAGTGATTTGCTTCAGAGAGTTTTACTTTAAGATCTTGTTTCAAAGAATTATTCTTGCTTACTCATAAAGAGGATTTCTGACAGTATCCTGTGATTTTTCAACTTAAACATTTTTTCCTTTATATTTGTGTTTAATGACAGAAAATACAGAAAAGAAATACATGTAAAAATAGTTCTTACTGACTATCTAACCAAACCTCTCTCTTATGCTTATGTCTAGCGCATCCTGTCCAACATCTACCCACTTGTACCTTCTGAGCATGTAAATGTAGGTCCTATGTAAGTGAACAGTATATATTAGCTTTAGACAAGATGGCAGTGGATTGACATCATATTCAGGAGGTAAGGACGTCTGCTATCAAGCCTTAGGATCTGAGTTCGAACTCTAAACTCACATGAAAGAAAACAAGAACTGATTTGTAGGCTATCCTCTGACTTCCGCCTGTGTACCATGGCACAACATAGTCTGCCTACCTGAAATGTACACAGAATAAATAATTTTTAAAAATATAAAACACAATGGCTAACATAAACTATGTCTCAATAATTTTCAATTAATTGCATATTGAGTGATACTGTATTGAAATATTGAGTTGTGTGTTATAAAACTCTTATATTTCAAAATTGTGAGTTAGTTCTTATAAATATTTCACATTTTCTAGGGATTTTGTCAAATTTATTTTCAACTATACTAGTATAGCTATAAATAAATCTTTCTTCAATGCTGATGCTGTCTAAAGTCATGTTTCTCTCTCTTCTTCCTTTGGTGTTTTGGTTTGGTTTAATAGCAGTGGCAGATTAACTTTTTTTCTCCCTCTTTAAAACTTGTTTGTTGGCTTCTATCAAAATTCATATTCTCGTCTTTATACCGTGCAACCTGTTGGTTGTCAACTTGCATTGTGTTTTCTCTTCTTTCTCTTATTGTTTTTCCTTCAGAATTTGACAAACTTTTCTATTTTTCTCTAATTTTCGTTTACTTGAGGCAGTGCTATTGCCAGGTATTCCTTTCTCTGAATTCTGAATTTGTCCCCTCACCATGTACCCATAGCCTTTTCATTATGGAACTGTTTTATTTGGAGACAGGATGTTACCAAACTCACCTCCATAATCACTCTATCTGAACCAGTAAATGCATTTTACCTATGAATTTCAAGACCGAGTTCATATTCTCCATACATCACTATTATTGCCTCTAGTTCATATTTTCTATAGGACATGGCTTAAATGATATTTTTACTTCTTCTATATTTTTAACAATATTCATTCTTTGACCATTGGAAATAGCTACAACTATTCCAGACTCTATTTCTTCAAACTTATAGTTGACATTTAGAAAATGTGTCTATATTTATTGATATTTTCTGAACTCTGTGGATACAACTTGGTGCTTTTTAGTGTGTCTCGTACTACAAAGATAGATTTTAAATGCGTATTTTACAGGACCCATTAATAAAAAATGAGGGGTAAACCAGCTAGCAATCATTTACAGATGCCATTTTCAGGAGCCTGTGGATTCACTGGCAGTAACAATCTGCCTCATATTTTTGCCATCATCTAAACTGAATTCCTACTAGCTTGTATTAAGAAATCTTTGGTTTGTCTTTTGTCTAAAGTAACTAATTTTTTGAAATGGATTAATTCTTTGAAAGTGATAAAAATTGAGCCTAAATTACTTGAACCCTCATCACTTGGTCTGCTTAGTGAGGAGTCTTCACCAAAATGAATCCTGCCTTTGCAAGATAGAATGTGGTGCATAGTTGAGTAAATATTAGTCTTAAAACACATGCCCTTTCTTTTGACTAGCAGGAATAGTTTTTATGAGCTGATATTATATAAAAAATATTTTAAGTGAAGATATCAATTCATGTAGTGATAAACGAACTATTTTATAAAATTTGCCATTCTCCACAAAATGCTGCCCTTCTGTATTCAAGTGCTAATGACTAGCTTAGTTTTAAGGAGCAACCAGTATACTGAGATGACTAGTAGATGGTCTCTTTTTATACTTAAGAAGAATTCACTTATATTATTACCCCAATTACTTTTTGAGGGAAAAATACCTTAGTAACTTTCATTATGTATTAGTGTAGTGTAGTGCTTGATTTCTCAAAATGGGCCCCAAAATAGAGATGTCAAGCAGCATCATAACTTTAAATTAAGGAACATATATAATATATACTTTGTACCTTACTATTTGTGAATGGCTCCATTTTTAAAAGTGCCTTTCATGTAGTTAGGGTATACTCTGGTAATGAAGCTGAAAAGGGGAATCTGATTAAAGAAGTAATTTGAGTAAGTACGGATATGTTGGAGAAATCATGGGGACGGAGCAAAAGGAACTGAGAAGAATTGATAAACCATAGTGGAAGTGAGTCTAGAGCACAAAGAGAGCTAGTGGTCACATGAAAGGGTTAAAAATACCCTGGAAGAGAGTTGGCAACATGTTGGTTAAAAGGACAAGATGGTAAATATTACAGGCTTGCCAGCTGTTTGGTCTCATTTACAACTAGTTAGTTAACTTTGCTCTCATAGTATGAAAGCAGCAATAGAGAGTCCACAAACCAATCAATGTGGTTGAGTTCCATTAAGGCTGAATTTAGAAAAGCAGGTAGGCAAGATTTGGTCTGCATATGTAATTTTCTGACCCTAGGGAATTAGGAACCAATGGATGGTTTACAAGCAAAGATGTAAGATAATTAAGTTACAGCCCGAATCAGGACTGTGAAAAAGTTAGCAAAGAGAGAAAGAGGTTGAATAACACCTTTAGGAGATTGCTCATTCACTTAGCAAAATATTCAAAGTAGAGGAAGAAGTATTCTTTCAGATCCCTGAGCATAGATGGAACTGCAGATAGTGAGAGAAACAAAATCTCTCAATCTTTGGCATTTGGAATGATACATAGTATCTAAGTGCTTTGAATTTCAAAAAGGTAAATCTAAGAAATCATTGAAATAATACCCTCAGGGATACTACGTACTACTTGGACAATTTAGGTGACTACAAATTCTATTGAAAAGGTGTCTAAAGTTAAATACCATTGGTGTGTGTGTGTGTGTGTGTGTGTGTGTGTGTGTGTGTGTGTGTGTGAATTTGTGTATATGTGTGCATATTCATGTGTGTAAATGCAAGTGCAGTCCTATAAACCACAGTGTATGTGTGCGGGTCAATGAACAACCTTGTACATCCATCTTCACCTTCTGCCTCATTTGAGACAGGGTTTCTTTGTCAATAGTCAACTGTGTACGCTAAAATAACTGGCTCATGAGCTTGTGAGGTTTTTCCTGCCCAGTCTTTATGTCTTGCTTTGGCAGATACAGAGTTGCAGCAGACATGGCGTCCTCAGTCTCTGGCCTACTTTCACATGGATTCTAGGTGTTCAGATTCACGTTCTCATACCTGCATGACAAGTACTTTAACAACTAAGCCATGTCCCCAGCCTGAAAAGGGCAATGAATTGAGCTCAGAAGAAACTCGAATAATAATGCCTAAAATTAATTATTCAATTTTATGTTTGTCTTAACTTGTAAAAAATGTTAAAGTGTGACTCTCTTATTCTTGACAGAAAATGAGTTTTAGGCAATTCATGTCTAAGTTTCTTTCAAAATGACTTCCAAATGAATTCAGCATCTAATGATGAAATGTTCCAGTATTTTAACTTCAAGCAATTCTTGTGTCATAGTCTACTGTATTATTTGAACGGTAATGTTACTATAATGAACAATAATGGAACTAGGAAAATGGATATTCTTTGTCACTTTTCCTAAACAGATCAAAAACTAGGAAAAGAACAATTATGTGGTTTGCTTAAAGTCGCATTTTACTACATGATAGACTCAGTACAAGAACAGTTTCCTGCTGTGTTTTTAGTTCAGACTTGTATGCATTCTAACATGATTACCTACTGATGACTATTAGCACACAGAGCTTCATAAACTTGAGACTATTTAGAAATGTCAGATGACTTAAAAAGTTTCATCCTCATAACACCACAATGTAAACTATAATATAGTATGTAATTGTTATCATCATCATCACTGCATTTTATTTGAAACAAGACACAAGTTAATACAATCTAGTTAAGGTATTCAGTTTTAACTTCCTGATATGATTTAGATACACTACATTTTCAAAAGGTCACAATTTTAAATTAATCCCTTAAATAAAACCATTGCATTTCAGAGAGCAAGCTATTGACATGTTTAATTCTAGTTAATTTCTATAATAATTATAATTGACACTTTAATAAACAGTTATTGGAGAATAAGAAAAATCTTATGAGTTAGACATAAGTTTTATCTTCCTTCTTTTCTAAACATATTTTCAGATATGTGAAATGCATTTAAAGTATTTTCCTATTAAAATTATCAACTAATGAAATGTGAAATATGCATATTTGTGTATATATTATTGGCATCTAAAAATATTTGTATTTTATATATGTGGCATATCAAAGAAAATATAAATGACATACAAAAAATGAACATTTTATGATTGAATGAATTTTGATGCTGAATCCATAACTCTTATGCTTTTGACAAATATGTTGAAAATTAGAGGACTTGTATTTTGCAATGGAAAGTGTAGGTTTTACAGAATTGTATTCATTCTTGCTACTTCTGTGTATACAGAGCTTTTTGTTTTGTTTTGTTTTTTGTTTTTTTGAAACACAGATTTAATAGGAACTCCCTATGTAGAACAGGCTAGACTCGAATTCATGGAGATCTGTCTGACTGTATATAGAGCTTTAAACTTTGAAAAAGTAATACGTAAATAGTTGAAGTTCTTGATTCTTAGAGCGGTTTTAAAAAGAAAATAGGCTGGTATCACCAGGGAATCACTTTTGCAAATTCTTAAAAGTTTCTTGCCTTTCAGTTGCTTTGCTCATTAATTTGATGTGGTCACCTGTTTTTTTAATAATTAATTAAGTCCTTCCTTCCTTCCTTCATTCATTCATTCATGTTTTAGTTATGTTAGTAAAGCTGATATACCTTACTTCAATTACATGAAATTACTTCCATATCATCTGATCCTTTATTAAAGTTATGCACATATCATCACCTAGGAAGAATCTTTCAAGAGGAAGGACAGAATATACATTCTATATTTTTGCATTTAGGAGACACTTCTAAAGGTTTTTTAAATGGAGATGAAATTAGTACTTCATATTTACCAGGCACATAACAGGGTTAAACTGTCTTGTGGCCTCATAAATAATTCTGAGAAGTTTATTATTTTGTTTTCTGTTGCATAAGGCTTTTGCCTGATGGTCTTCATCTGGTGGGACAGAAAACTTCCTCACCTTACAGAAACTCAGAACAATTGAATCTGTAACTGCTTATTGTGTTGTCAACTGCTGTTAGACAACTTTTTCTCTATTTTTTTTGGGGGGGGCGTTGAATTGGGGATATTGCTTTCTTTTTTTTTCTTTAAATTAAGGAATTTTTTATTCATTTTAACATACCAACCACAGATCCCCCTCTCTTCTCTTCTCCTGCCCCTCTAGCCTTCCCCCTCAAACCACCAGCATTCCCTCCTCCAACAAGGTTTGGCCTCCCATGGGGAGTCAGCAGAGCCTGGTCCATTCAGTAAAGGCAGATGCAAGCCCCACCCCCATCAGAATGGTTAGGCAACTTTCACTCCACTGTCCCTTTCTCTCATTGTGCTTTATTGTTATTGTCCCTTTGATTCTGTAAGGCAGCTAATAGTAAGTAATGTCACATAAATAGTTTGCTGTCATGAGAAGCACTTTGTGAGCTCTTTATTGCTTGAGTATTGATCTTGATTACTAACCAGGAATCAGCAGCAGCTAGATTCTTGCCAAGGTCATTCCACCTTGATTCTTTCCTTAGTATATTTACTTTGCCTAAAGGAGAGTGGTGCCTTTAAAAACTCATGCTCCTGGATGGCTCTTTATATCATTGTCAAAAACGTATGCTTTGCACAGAACTTTACACAGTCCACATTTCTTCAATGCCTTTTGATATTGCAACCTTTGAGGAAGGTTTCATGCATTGTCTAAAATGTGAGTTTGGATTCAGATATATATATATATATATATATATATATATATATATATATATATATATATATATAAAATCAATCTGTACCAATGTTTAATGGAAAGTCTTTAGTTTAGATGAGGTGTCCTTGGTGATCCCATGAATTTTCCCTATCTTACACCATCACTCTTAGACTGTTTTCTCTCTAATTTGAGGTTTCTTCATCAACCTGTGAAGCAAAACAAATAAAAAGATAAAACCTTCCAAATACTTTTTATTCATTTTCTACTACTTTTTTCAAAGTAGTTGATTCACATATTTAAAAAATTCTAGGGCAAAACAAAACCCAAACAGGTGGTTTTCAGTAGATCAATAAAATTCATTTTATTATTATGAAGCAGGACAATTCTCTTTCTATTTCACATTACTTTGGGTAGAATAAAGTAGACAGCTCATGCTGAGAAAACTGAGATGTAGGGAATGCAGGAGCTAAAAGGCAGACAATGCACCCTGAGCACTATGGTGAGCCATCCCCCTTGAATGAATAAAACCATGAACTTAGTTGTTGCTTGCTTTCAGTTTGGAAAGTCATTTTGTAAAGTGAGATTGCAAATGATCTCATTGTTGTGGTTGCATTTATAAAACTCCTTATTTCCCGTATGTTAATGGTATTTGCATAAAGGAGCCAGTGACAATTATTTTTAACATAGAATACTTCCCCATTTGAAGTATTGTTTTTGTAAAGTAAAAATATTTATGATTATATTGGTGTATCCTTAAGTGTCCGCTGGTGATGCCAACCAAAATGTAACTCTTTTTATAATTTGCAATTAACCCAAGGTGTTTTAGTTTTGGTTTGCTTCTACTTTGGGGTCCTAAATATGTGTTTTTAATAAGAGATAGTCATAGTTTTACCAAATATTATACAGAAAAATAATATCCCTCCTGTTACCAAAATAAGTTTTCTAAATATTTCAATTGAATCAAATAATTTCTTCTACAGAAATTAATGCTTTCTGAAAGGTAATTCTTTCTATTTTTTCATTTATTAGAAACTATTAAAAATAGCATTTGAGGAGCAGGGAGTTTTTGAGGGTGCTGGTCCATGGCTATATTCTATCTTAGAAGTACTGGGGATGAGGGTGCTGGTCCACGGCTATGTTCTACCACAGAAGTACTGGGGATGAGAGTGCTGGTCCATGGCTATATTCTACCACAGAAGTACTGGGGATGAGGGTGCTGGTCCATGGCTATATTCTACCACAGAAGTACTGGGGATGAGGGTGCTGGTCCATGGCTATATTCTATCTTAGAAGTACTGGGGATGAGGGTGCTGGTCCATGGCTATGTTCTATCATAGAAGTACTGGGGATGAGGGTGCTGGTCCATGGCTATATTCTATCATAGAAGTACTGGGGATGAGGGTGCTGGTCCACAGCTATGTTCTATCACAGAAGTACTGGGGATGAGGGTGCTGGTCCATGGCTATATTCTACCACAGAAGTACTGGGGATGAGGGTGCTGGTCCATGGCTATATTCTACCACAGAAGTACTGGGTATGAGGGTGCTGGTCCATGGCTATATTCTATCTCAGAAGTACTGTGGATGATGTATCAGGTGTGTTTTGCTTTAGGCTTCATACCTGATCTCATGCCTGTTGGAAGTTTTCCAGAGTGTGGTCTAGAGGTACTGTTACTTCCAACTTGTACCACTGAAATTAAGATTTACTCCCCAGAGAGCACGAATGAATTAACACATTATGCTCTATGCACAGTGAAAACAAACTAATCTAGGTTACCACTTTGTTTAGAATTGTAAAATATGACTTAACACATAGTTGTAGAAGACTGAATGAATTCTATTTTTGTAAAAGTAAAATCAATGTTTTGCTTAGCTTTGTTTTAGGTTCTTCTGAGATGCCACAATTCTATGAAAACAAGAGCTGTATGCATTCCAAAGTGATACTTCCCTGCCTTTTCATTTCCTTATTTGAAATTTATTGTAGCATAAAAGATAGACAGATCATTGGTAGCAAAAAATTAAGATTAAAAATCAACGAACGTACAGCTTTCCTATTTGTACACATAAGAGCCATTTTAACATCAAGAAATCATCAATGCCATATCATTAGCAAATAAATAATAATCACTCAGACATGAAGAGGTATTCAAAGACTAGAGATTTTGGTGATGAAGACAGGAGAAATAATAGAAATGTGCACAGAGCTGTTGGTATATCTTGTATGGAATATCTAGAAAATTAGATTAATCAAGAAGCAGACATTTGGAAGAAAGTTTGTGTGAATGCCTGACAGTCTTGCTCTTTCCCTCATTTCAAATGTTGGCAGGGTAGCAGGCAGCTCCAAGGGAAATGTGCTCCTTTCATACTTGAGTAATTGATGAATTGTATGCAATATGCAAATGAGAATCCATAAATCTTATGAATGACAGCTTAATTTATGTGAGCCTTAATGAATGCAGGATTAGATTTTAATTAAATATCCTCAAAGGCACCCTGAGTAGTAGATTTTTTTAGGCCCTGTTTTTTGAAGACTTGTTTCTCAAGCAATGCATTTTACAAAAGCAGAAACCAGGCAAAGAATTTAGCCTACATTTTAATAAGAAGCAATTGCTTTGTTTTACTTAAACAACAGCAGATAAAGTAATAAGTCCTCAACCAAATGTATGTGGCTCTCCTTATTTTCTACACATTTCACTAAATGTGATTACTTTTAATTACCATCGGTCTCTGTTATCCCATGCTATTCTTAATTGCAAGAAAGTTATTAAAACTTTACCCAAAATAGTCTATTACTGAAGTAGTGCTTAATAAAAGATTATGAAAGACAGGTAAACATTCTAGGTACTAAATGTAATTTGAATAAAATAAGATTTTTTTAACCACTTTGTTCTTTTAAAAAATTACCACAGAGTACTTAATACAATAAGAAGATAAATAACAGACTTTTATACATGATATTTGATGAGAATTGTTTTTTAAACTTAGATGAAAAGACACATACTCTCATGTAATACCTGCTTCTTTAGTTCTTATCAATACTTTGAACTTGAATATAGGTTATTAATTGGTTATATGTTAGATGGTTTTTTGCTCTTCTGTTGAGAATCTACCTTTTTAAATGTATCACTAAAATGAATATATGATATGCTGTTTATAAAACCAAGCATTTATTTCTCCCATTCGAAATGTTTCTTTTGTGAAACCATACTGAATTTTTGTGTGAAAGACACATCCATTCTAACTAAGTCAGTGTTAAGTCTCGGGTGTGAATGCAACAAGTGCCCATGTGAACGTGAGATGGGGAAAAAAATATAAATTTTTCCCTTGTAAGTGAAAAAGTTAGCAAAGGTTTGAATGTAGTTTAGTCATCCAAATGCAGTGTAAAGTTACTGCGAATGAAAGTTTCCAGCCTTCTAGTGAGAGCCTTGATCCATAGCTTAGGCTTTAAGATAGGACTATCTGTGAAGACTTTGAAGTTACAGATATACTTATGAACTGATGACTGCATTTTCTTTATGATTAGCAGGGATATAATATTCATCAGCTTCCTCAAAGGAGTTCCTTTTCAAAAACGTTGAACCACTATCATGCAAAAGCTAGTTACTTAAGCTTCTTAAACCAAAGTCTATTTATGTAAAACCAGACAAAATCATGTAATCCAGGTATGCCTATTAACCAAACAGTTTGTTACAGGACCAATACTGTTTTAGCATACACTTTTTAAGCTTTATGTTAGTAACTGTCAACACTGCATTGTTTATTTTGAGAGCAATATCTAAGTGCAATATCCTGCATTTTTGTATTGTTTTCCATCATAATTGCTATCTCTATTGTGATGAATTTAGGAGTTTTTTTCCTTACATAAATATTGCATTCTTTAACTAGTTAGGCAAAGAATGTTTCCTGACAATAGTAAAAGACAAGTTATCAGTATGATATGGTGATGCATTCATGTAATCTCAGGACTTGGGTAGCTGAGGCCAGAGGATCATGACTTTGAGAACAACCTGGGTGACATGGTAGAAGCATATATTAAGATTATTCGCTATACATAGTGAATAGAAAACAAACATTTCATCACAATTATGCATATCTATGCTATTTGGATATTTCTCAGTGTCAGAATATAAGTCAACAAAAAGAATCTTTCTAGACTTGCTTGTAAGCACACAGGGAAGGTAGGCTCAGCACTGTCCTGCTCTTCTCAGGCCACAGGCCCTCATTTGTTGTAACTTAGCTGACCAAGAAGACCAGGGATAATATATTTAATCCCCATGGATGCAAACACCAACCCCGGAACTCTAAGGTCATATTGATGAGCAAAAGGTAAAAGTTGTGAGTCCTGACTTAAAATTCGAGGCTGATTTCTCATCTGGATAAGCCCACTGCTGTAGTGTGCCTACACTTTCAGCTCTCTGTCAACACATTTCAAACGCCTGGATCAAGGAATGTGAAATGGTGAGTGAGGAGATGATATCTTGCTTTCTCGGAGCCATTTAAAACACACAGAATTTCCCAGCCACATTCACTGCAATTGTCATTTTTCAAATCATGTTTGAATCTTGGAGTACCCCCTACCAAGTTTCAAGTTCAATCAAGAAAACCATTAAGCAAAGCATTTTGGTGTTGAAAATGATTGTAGGCAGTGCCTGATATGAGAAAACTATAGGAGTTTCTTATTGAGTAACTTGTATTTCTTTTTAGATGTTTTGTCTTGTTGCTTTGTTTTGTGACAGGGTCTCATTGTGTAGTCTAAACTGTCTGGTAACTCAGTGTGTGGTCCAAGTCTTCCTCCTGCTTCAGCCTCCCTAATATTAGCATTATAGCAGCCACTGTGCCTAGCTTTTATTTTGTGCCCAGCTTTAAAAAGGATTGTTGTTTTACAAATTTCTTAAAGAAAAAATGTGGCAATTTTATATTTTCTATCCAAACATATTAAATGTAGTAGGAAATCTCTACTGTTACCAAGTTCGCAAGTACGGATAGAAACAAAATGTTTTAAACTTCCCTAAACTCACCTAGAACATCATGAAGAAAAGCCAGAAGGAAGACAGAGTTCTCATTTTATTCCACATTTATTATCTGTTTACAAAATGAAGACTCATTTACAACACTGGCAAGTGCTAGTTTTATCTACCAAGAAGTATTTCTTTCTGAAGTGAAGATATTAAGACTTCATGATAAATATACTGAAATAAAAGCTTATAGATAAAAAGCGTAATTGCCTAACAACATATTCTCCAACATCAATATACAACAATAAGCATTATGGTATTATAGTACTCAGAACAGTTACTAAATCATTCAAAAATATAGTCACAACTTTATGTGTCTATATTATACCTTTTAAGGCATAAGCTGATTTAACAAAATATTAAGGGATTATATATAAAATATTGTTTTTAATATATTTATTTCTTTTCAAAATAATTTAATAAAGAAAATGTTGGAATGTTTGATTTATCTTATGCTATCACACAAAATAAAATTTTGTTAACTTTTAACAACGTTAAAAATAACACACTGTACTGTCATGTAGCAAAAGGGAGAATGTCAACTAGTTTTTTCATTATTCATGTGACTATACGTAATGATATTATTAATAGTTCTTTCAAAATAGTGAACGGGATGAAAAACACTCTGACCCTAATTATTACATAGTTATCAAACGTGTCTAAAATCATGCTGCTTTTAATGTATGCAGTGCCATATAATTATGGAATTTGGTATACCCACATTTACCAAATTAATAAAAGTGGCATTTAAATGGTTGGCCCTTTAATTCAGAGCCCTTAGTAGATGGAAATATGTTCATCTCTTACCTCCTCTAGTGATAATTATCATTGCGTTGTTGGATCGCATTTCTCGACTCTTGTGCAATTTAGCTCTGTTAGCATTAATCTCTTGGAGGTTCACATCAGTGGAACTAAATGTCTGCTTAATATTGTAGCAGTTAGGCAGTTGTCATCCGAGTTGGAAAAAAAACAATGGAAAAATTTACTGTGAGATTAGTCAAATGTAGGATCAAAGCTCCTGGTCTAATATTTGAACATTAGTACTTTTGTGATGTCATATTTGGAAATCAGTTTGTGCTTCCTTCATATAGATCTATGTTGGATTTCTTTCTTGAACATAAGTAATTAACCCTTCTCTCCTGTCCCCTCAATTAGCGCTTCTTCTACAGCAAATATTTGAGGTAATAAATAAAACTGAAATGCTTTTTGTATAACACAGATTGCTATTTTATTTTACATATAAGATTCCAGCTGTATTTATCAAGATGTGGGAACATTCTGTCAGGGGTAAGGGATAGCTGCTTGGTATAAATTCATCACTGCAAGGAAAAGAACTTTCTGATAAAATCATCATAATCCTAATAAGAAAATTTCAGAGACCATATTGTGTGATATTATGCATCATTCTATTACTTTTATGTTGATCTTGATCATTTACATTGATAGCAAAGCATTGCCAAGGGAAGACTAACTGGAAACATTTATTTGTACAAAGCACCCAGGTCTGCAATTTTTATCTTTACATCATGAGCTAGTTAGCAAGCAAAAGGATTCATATTTCATTATAGCCCCCGTCACATTCTTCATAGAATCTGAAAACTTAAACACTGTGTAGTGCTTTGGAATTTTAAATGAATGAATTCCATTTATATTAGATTTTAATTTGGTTAGTCAAACACATTTGTTAAACATGATTATGGGGTAAGCCTTGAACTAGACATTATGGCTGAGAGTGGGGAGGCAAGGTGTCTCCTGCCTGACAGCAGTGCCCATTGTATTTGGGGAATGTGAGTACATGCTATGCACAGATAATGACAGAAGATTTGATAAAAGAGTATAAAATATTTTATTTTTGATAGAGCCAGAAAAATAGAAACATTTTATCTTGGCATTCTTTTAGTGGGTATTATTTATGTCTTGCCTGATCATTTATTAAGTACAACTCTATTGAATTTCCTGATCAGGCAATGCTCCATTTTACATTAGGCCATTGGCACTCACTGGCCCATGTGTTAAAATGTTTCCTGTTATACTCCATAGCTGGTAACTTGCCAATACTCAAGATTCATCTTTTTATAGATGATGTCTCTGTCCTCCTTAACTAAAGGCACCATTCCAGTGCTCTGTTCTCTAATTTTGTTTGTCCAAACCCCATCTTCTTCCACTACAAAATAAACTCCCAATTGCTGATGAAATTCCCAGTAAACAACAAAGACAAATATATAGCTACAAGTGGAAATATTTAATGAAATTTAATGAGACTTTTCTGGAAGACCACTTTCAAAATATTTGATGCTACCGATCACAGGCATCGCCAAGACATTGGACATGCTTTGACTTCTGAAACCAATTTCTTCTGCCCTTCTTACTTGTGTGTGAGATTTTAATGTGAATACAAACACAGATTTATAAGAATATAGTGGTTCAAGTGGGGGAAAGAAAAACTCAAAAGTCAAAAGAAGAGGCTTGAAGATGCCACAAAAAGGCATGTGTCCCGTGGTTTTCCTTGAAGAGTAAATCCCATGATGAAATGAGCCATTCTGATGGTGGGTCAAAGGCAATGTTTCAAAGGTGCCCTACAAAGGCTTCATTTATTTCTGTTCTTAAGAAATCATACCAGAGGTTGCATCCACACAAAAGCAGCAGCCTCTTTTAAGTGCAATACTCATCATTTAAGTAAGCTTGTAACCTTAATTATCAATTATATTTTTGTAGCATCTGGTAGATTGTTGAAAAGAAAACACTTAGTGAGGCAATTGCTTCAGTTGGGAAGAATACAAAAGCCAAGAAGGAAATCCACACAGGCAGTGAGATAGGACAGCTGTCAGAGCCTTCATTTTCCTAAAACTTCTTTGGGTCCTTCCTCCCTGATAGTTTTCTCTCCTGATGATGTTTACTCTTCAGGGATGAATAGAGTGAGTAGTATTGGAGATGAATAGGATATTCCATCATCAAAATAACTTAAAATCCAGAAGACATAAGTATTAATTAATGATGAGCAAAAGCACTGAAGTAGAAGCAATATATTTGAATAAATCATTCACTAGAATTGGTGACGGGGATTAGAGAAAAAAGAATAGAATGTAGATTTAGAGAGGACATAACAGGGAGAGAGCAAAAATCTTCATGGAGATTCAATGTCCCATGCACCTTATTGCTGATAAACTAAATAATTAGTTTAGCTTCTTTTAGACCACTGAAGAGACAACTAGGTGAAGGAACAAACTTGCTTGCTTCTGTTAATAAGCCCTGCACTATGTTTAGCCAAATACTGTTTCCATTATCTGTGACCTCACAAGTGGAGGAGATAAATCCTAACTTCCTTTGATTTGGGTATTTTTTACTAAACAATTTTAAGTTCCTTCTCTGTTCTAAATGTCATGTAAGCTATTACTTTCCAAGTAGGAGCTTATGCATAGTCTCTTTGCTTTTTCTTCATTTATTCACTTGTTCTGTTTTGTTTTGTTTTTGTTTGTTTGTTTTGTTTTTTGTTTTTTGTCTTTAAACTGGCATTGCTATTTTTGGTGAATATTCAAAGTGACTGAAGATCTTTTTAAACATTAAGGCACAGAATTCATCAAAGGCTTTGGATAGCAACAGGTAAACTAGGAATGATACATCTCCTGGTTGTCCTTATTTTCATGCACACATGTTATACTGCTTCATTTCTGTCTGGTTAAGAAAATGCTCTGAATGAAATACTCAAGATTTAACTTTGTGCAATGAAAGGAAGAGACTTAGATGCCATGATCTGACTGCTAAGCTCAAAGATCTGTATGTCAAGTCTGAAATGTAGGTGGAAAATTTGTGGGAAATAGCAATAAAAAAGTTGCTACTGAAGTCTTTATTAATTGTCAGGTGTAGTTTTACTCTATGACTTTATATTTCCTTTCTCCATGAGAATTATAAAATGGACAAGTTAATTAAAATTGTGACAGAATAATATAAGCATAAAATGTGAAAGAGGAACAAATCTAAAAGATGCAGTCATAACTACACATTAGCTAATATAAATGCATATTTATAAATTTCCTATTCTTTACCCCTTGAAAACTAAATAGCAGACATAGAAGTATAGAAGAATGTGCATTTTGTGTAGTGGTGTGTGCCTGAATGAGTGTGTGTAGACATGAGTGAGTGAGTGTGTGTGTGTGTGTGTGTGTGTGTGTGTGTGTGTGTGTGTTCCTTGCAAACTCTCTGAGAGACTGTGTTTTCATTTCTGGTCACCACCTTAGCAAACTAATCAATGAGGCATGAACTGCTATCAGCAGTGAAAGAAATGAAAAATAAACCATAGATAATCCCTCAGTTAAAAGGTTATTCTGTGTGATAAAAGCTATTTTGTTAATTTATTTACTTACTGGTACAGTGAGATAAAGTGGAAGTACAATTAGGGAATTCTTGCTGAAAGGATTTTAAAGGGCAATGATGACTTCATATTTTGTAATATTTGACATGTAAGAACACTTTAAAACTAAAATTTCATTGCTCATAAGATTCTACATCATTTTACTTCAGTTTAGTATTTTAAATACTTATTATAGTTTATTATTCAATGAAAATAAATATAGCCTTTTTGAATAAATGTATATCTTTTAATAAGGTATATATTAATCTAAATAGAGATGATAATTCTTTAGAACAATAATTTCTATGTTTCAATATTCTATTAGTTATAGAAATGGTGTGTACTTTTTTGAAAATTGTGTGCTTCTCACATTCATAAATCTGGCATAATATTAATTTCCTTTAATTTATGAGAATATTGAAATCTGGGGAAGAAGGAATATATAGAATATACCTTCTGTAGTTAAAGGTTTTGTGTTCTTGAACAGAAAAATATATGTCAAATGTTACATTATTATGACAAAGTTTATAGAATATTGTGACATCATGGTAACGAAGGGCAATTGATAAACAATGTGGAATTGGGAAGATTAGGGGGAAAGCTGAGGAGAATTGGTGTAGGCTTAATGTGGGCAACTGAAGGAAAGGGTATTCCACACCACAGGTTTAATATCTGTGCAGCATGGGCATATGGAAGCAGTTAAGCACCAACTATGAGTCAGGGTCAGACTGATAGGGACATTTTCTGAAAGGAGCTGAAGTGTTCAATTTAGAGAGCTTTGAATTCTGTGATAAGAAACTCGGATGATTTTTCAGGAAACACGGGAGGTGTTATGATGTTCACTCTAGAATGATCAGTTGTGCCATTATCAACAACTGCAGGAACTCAAAGAAAGGGAGATAAGGCAGAGTAGCAGGAATGACGAGGAGAGTGGGAAATAAACAAGGGAGAATGGAGAAAAGCTGGAGACTGAGAGAGATGGAGGGGCTGGGAAGACTGCCTACAATCTGGCCTTCGTCATTAGAGATAGGAAGTACAAAAGCTGACGAGATGCAGGTTTAGAGTCGACAAGAGCTGTACACAAGCCACCTGGAAGTGTGGGTGTGGAAAGTCCAGATATCTGTCGCACCCATAGGAAAGTGAATTGGGGACTCATATGAAAAGGGGACACATCATTCCCATATTCTTGGAAATTTATTTTAATCATCCATCGATAAAGTATGGAAATCATTTTCATCTCTATAAAGAGTACAAGGTATTTGAATGAAGAAGTAAAGTGTTTTTACTTTTTAAAGAAAACACATTAATTCTTTAGAACTCACCAACTCCCACAGTAGAGGGCAAAAGATACTTTTTATTACTTTTTTTTAAATTTTGGGTGAGATTATAATTACATTTTCTCTCCGGCTTTTTCTCCTTCCACCTCCCTGCCCATATACTGTTCCTTTCTGTGTTTCAAATACACTTATTCTTTTCTGATTAATTATTGTTGTGTATGTATAAGCATAAACATACATTTTTCTAATTAAACCTGCTCAATCTGCATTATGCTACTTGTATGTACGTTTTAGAGGTAACTAGGATCCTTTTATCACATGAATTATATCAGACACAGATTGCTAGATTCTGATGATCCTTAAGTTAAGCAGAGGACACCGAGATGATGTCCTCTGTTCTGGTCTGGCCAGTTGTAGAAGTGGTGGTTTATTGGTCGAGGCACAAGAAATACAGGCTCAAATTACCCAAAACCCTCCAGAATAATCTACTAAAATGGACCAATTTAATGGATACTGATGGAATTAAAATTTTCCTGTAATGGGTTCCCATGCAGAAATCCAGCAGGATGGAAAAGGATAGTGCCACAGAGGCAGAAGTGGGAAGGAGATACAAATGGGGAGGCTTTATTCCTGAATATTAGGGAATACAGACTTGCATCTTCCTTCTGTTCTCTTGGTTCACACTTCTATTTGACCACTCTATAAAATAAGCTCTCATGAGTATTTATTTGAGACTTTACCATTTTATCTGCTTAGAGCATCCTTACAAGGAAGGAAAGCCGTGGATTCCAAGAGGCTAAGTGACTTGCCAAGAAAAGACATCTAATAAATGACGCTTTCTGTCTTTTGATCCTTGGTAAAGTGACCTTTGTCCCTATTATTCAGAGGTGCCAGGGTATAATGGAATAAGCACAGGCTTTGAAGTCACAGATCTATGCATCTGACACAGAGATCTAAAATTTATGAGCCATGCTCTGGAGCCAGTCTGCTGATTTTCTCCTCTGAAAAGTGGAAGTAGTATCTGCCGCAGAGAGCGCTGGGATTTAAATGAGATAGCTGTTTTATTTAGCACAAAGTAAGTTTCCTGAATATGTTGTCTTTCCCCCTTTTCACAGTAAAGTTACCACCACCTCAACTCCTTCTGTTTCTAAACTTGGGGAAAGAGACTCACTGGTCCCAGTATGCAAACGCCAGTTACTAAGTTAGGTCAGTTCTCTGGGCTTGTTTTACTTCTTAGTCACGTGCATTCCACATCTTTGAATTTTAAGATGCATTAAAGAACTCCCATCTGTGTTTATTCTAAGTATTTTCAAGGATTGCTTTAAAATGAGGTCAACACTTTCCCTGGACTTCAGTGGTGCTTTCTTGTCACTACTTGGAAGGTCAGTTTAAGAATTAGATAAAGTTATTCATTCTCTATTTTCTTAAATAATCTTTATTGTATTTAGTAGTGTTGAACTAGGACTTTATTATTCATGATTAGCCTGGTCATCTCTAATATGTGCCCAGCACTAGATCTTAATATGCATTTTTGCAAGCACTCTTGTGCATATTGCCCACCTACAATGCTAAAGTGCAATGAACAGCCAAATTGCTCAAGTTACCCTATGGAAAGAATGTTGTTTATTCATATTTTATTGTATAAAAGGGAATTTTTTTGTTATTTCCTTCTAGAAAAATAGCATTAAATGCAACATTGATAAAGCAGCCTTCATGCTGGATTGTTTGTTGTAACTGTGTCTATTTATTCAGTTAGTATTTTAAACTCCTTTACTATTCAAACCAAACTATGTTTTTCTTATTGACCTATATCATGACAAAGATTTCATTTGCGTGATTCAAATCTATCCTTGGAGCCTGTGCAAATTTTTTTGAGAAAACACAATAGAAACCAACTCATTTTGAATAATATTCAAGAGCTACACTGTAATTGAACATTTCAATAAGATTTGATACTGAAGGAGATGAAGTATTACTATGATATATTTATTTTAAATACCTAAATACACTATTGCATGGTAGAAAATAATTATTACATCATTATTTTTAATAGCATAACTGTTTAAAAGTAGTTATAAACAGACTGAATGTAATATATCCATTATGTTCATTTATGAACATTAGAGATTAATTTTCTCTCCATAATTGTCTCTGGATACAGTCACACTTTTAAGACTACTATTTGGTTAGCTAGTAACATACTTTGAAGACTGGTTTTAAGTCAGTACTGCCAATACCCTTTGAATAAAAGAAGTGTGATTGATGCTACACCATCCATTCAGCTCTCTATCATGCTTTGGTTTCAGAAATAACCCATATTTTAATTAGTGGGTTTAATAAATTGTGTTTCTTAACTTTATTGACATTAGAAAAGCATGGACTTTTTTTAAACAAAATTGTACCTTTTAACGACAGATTATCATGAGAATTTAATAAAATAGCTGGGTTTACATATAAGATCGCTTAGTTCTATAATGATTTAAACCAACTGTTCTTTATTTATGTATTGAAGGGCTTTATATAGTTCTTTTGTTGGGTTAGACCTTATCTATCAATGCACTTTGGTACTACATAATTAAGAGAGAACAATAATATATTTCTGTTGGTTACCATTCATTCCATGTTTTTTTTTTAATGCATGTTTAGTCCATTGAATTAATCTTTGAAACAATAGAAAGAAATTCTTTTGCTAGAAATAGCTAGCTGTGCCTTGGCTTTGTGGCAGACTGACATTAGGGAAGCTATCTAGTTGTTGAACCTGATTGCTTTAGCAGCCCTGAGGTTGATAGTATCAGGTTCCAGCATGCCCTGCTAGGTCAACATGGACCCAGTCCCTTAAAGAGAAAAGTTCACACAAAGTTCATTTCTATTGTTTTACCATGGTTACAAAACAGAAGGAAAAAAGGGGGTGGGGTGGGCTTGTGACCCATGCCTGCCATGGGCCCTCTCTCTCTACTGAGTTCTTTCTGATTTTGCCAGTTAAAATTGCAACAGAGAAAACTAAAACTTACAATAGTTTCTAAATGAATAAGTGTGACCTATTATCACTTGTAGGTAATCCTTGGACATAGATAAATGACGTTACAGCCATTGCAGCAAGAATTTAGATGAGCTTAATTTCGATGAAAGCGTTATTTAATTCCTTCTCTATTAAAAATTAATAAGGTTGGCATGGTATGAATGGATTGTTTATTGGTCTAGAAGTGTAAATGTAGTAATTTCTTTAAAATAATTTAACTTTTACCAAATATTTTGAAATAATTGCTATAATGAAAGGGAGAGATTGAAGCTAAAAATATTTTTCTTTCTAGATATTTTTTCACTTGAAAAAAAATCTAGATTTCTGCCAGTATTTCAAAGAATTCCCACTTATGATTTGATTTAGGAATTTTTGTTTATGTAAATTTTAAAAATTTACGATGTATAATGGGCCAGTATGCCTTACATATAGAAATATCTGGGGATCTTTTGAAATAAGTCAAAATTCAAATCAATTTATTTTTTCCCAATAGCATAAAGTCATTTATTTAGATTATTCCAACTAGAAGAAATATAACAGAATTATCAGACTAATGATTACAACTTTTTTATTATTAAAAATAAATCAAGTATAAAATAAAATAATAATAAAAATCAATTCAATTTCAAAGCCTTGATGTTCAACTACTGAACCTGCAGCAATCTTTTTTTAATAAAAATATGCATCCGTTATTAATTCTGAAGGATATCAGTGCAATATTGTTTATTTTGTACTTGACCTTCTAAGATTGTAAAACTTTGTGGCTGAAGTAGCTGAGATGTGCTAGCCTTACTTTTAAAATTGTTAACGATGTGTACCATATGGAATACCATCCATATAGCTCAAGTACAATCACTACTTGATGATATTTCACTTTTACTATTGGTGTGCATTTTATTTTTAAATGTGAACTACTATTCAAAGAAAAATTATTTCAAGTAGAAGTACTTAGGTGTCATTTTTTACCTGAGAGAATACTGTTTGTAGAAAAGGGTACATTGAAATGAAGTTTTAAAATTGACATTAGGTAAATGTACAAGAAATTTAAGACTTTATAGGCCCCTTAAAATCTGCTGCCATAACAGAAAATTCTTATCTACTTGCAATGTATACTAGTATTTAACATCAATAATGAAGGGATGTGTCTCTTAGGATCAAGACAGAAGTGTAATCTATATTTCATGCAATTGTTTATTGACCTTTACTCTTTTGATTGGCCTAATATGTTTGCCTTGAACTGCACCTATGCCCAGCATAAAAATGTAATTTTTCATGATTTAGATAGAATGTAGTGAAGGAAAGAGGGGAGGTTAACCCTTTACATTGTTTATATGACTAATATAGAAGAGGGAATACCTTTCATATTCACCAAAAATGACTCTTATGTCACACTTTGCATAAGTACCTGCTTTTTCAAGTATTGTTCTGAAATGATAAATCTTAAATTACCACTATTCTGCTTATTCTTACTGCATCTGAAAACTGCTTTTTCTTCCTTTTTGAAAATTGCTTTGGTTACACTTACATGATGCACATTAAATTGGGAAATAGCTAACTTGTAGGAAGCTTAATATTGCTAATGATCCCCTGGAATTAATGACATCTGCTTGGGTAACTAAATCAGGCAGCTGATAACAAGCAAGGTATGACTTCTGAATTCAGAGGTCACTGAGCCCTTCCCTTTCCTGTAGAAAGGACTTACTTCAACCCTTCAAGATAAATGGCTGCATCTCCTTCTCATGTTAAAAGTCTTTCAATAAGTCTATAGAGACCTTCCTGATAGCCTGTTCTAATGTTTAACTGCTCTAATGAGAGGGAGAACTATTTTTTCATATCTCATCTACATCCCTTGTTGCAGTTTAAGGGTTGATACTTATTTTTAATGTTATTTTTCTCTTCTTTATTGCTGTGTATTCTGAATTTTTTATCAGCCTGATTTTCCCAGTGCACGAAGATTCAGAAATAAATCTTAACGTGTTTTCAAAAACCCAACCTAGAGTATGACTAAATTATATATATATTGCTTAACTTCAGTGGCCTAGAGATCATTTTTTCTTTCTCTCCTTACAACCATTATCCCTTTCATAAATGATGCACTTATTTACTTTGCTGTAGAGTAATTCCCCAGGGTGAACTTGATCCCTTTGTCATGTTCTAATTTGTTGAAAAGCTCTAATATGAACTAAGCACAAAACATTGAATTTTCAGTAAATACAACCTGAAAGATTTTTAAAAGTTTCTTCCATAAATGAATTCTTCCAAAGATGATAAAAATTCATTAGCAGTTTTAAGTAAACTATTTGTTTCACAAATAATGCATATTTATGTAAAAACATCATGAAAGTATATTTTAAATAGATAATCAATCATTGTATTTACTCATATATAATTACAAACACAATCAATTTGCATATTAGGGAGATTCTTCATTTCAAGATCCCCTGCAAAGTCTGGAGATATTCAAGTCCCATTTGGAAAGTGGCCTAGCAATGACATGTGACTTATTCATGTCTTCTTTACACCACCCATTATTTCTTTACTTCTATTGCCTAATACAGAGTCAGTGGTATGTAAATAGTTGTTAAGCTACATTGTTCACCAAATAGTGGAAAGAAAGAAAAAGTCTGTCTGCAATCAATACATGGGACATTTTTATCCCAAACATTTTTAGTCAGCTGTAATTTGAATCCTTGAGGATATGGCCTGGGATTTGCTATAGAGTTAAGGAATACTTGAAGTTCTGTTTTCCTATCCTTATTTCTCAAATGCCCAGAATATAAATATGTGTCAGCTTGCCTTCACTTGAAAAAAAAAATCCAGATTTCTGCCAGTATATATGTGAAGAAGTCCTATCCTCCAATCTTTCTATGTAGCTTCACATTTATAGAAATTTATAATTTATTTCACTTTTTTTGCTGAGAGTTATCTTTTTTTTTTTTTTTTTTTTTACTACAAATAAATGTTTCCTTAGGAAAAATCTGATTATGAAGGATTCCTTTATTTTTCCTAGGTGGGAGAACCTAATTATTATTTATTTGTACATTTTATTTCATGTCTTTATCACACATTGTTTTTTTCCTTAGGGAAGGAGCTCAGCCCTTTTCCACTTGCTTTATTCTGATTATCCGTCAAGACCAAAATCAAATCTCAAGTATAGAGAGAAGCTTAAAGCTAACTATTCTATTTCCTAAGCATCTTATCAGCTGTTATCCATAACAAAAGCAAATACTTTCAGGATCTAGGAGACACAACACAAAAACACCGGGTTCTTTATTTTATTTTTATTTACATTTAATATATTTTATTTTGGTATGGTAAAGTCTCACGCATGCTGATAACTTTTATATTACTGAGTCATACACCAGCCAAAATCCCTCATTTTGAAAAATGATCAGAATTCAACATTGGTGACAACCAAGCATTCAGTTCAGTAGAAAAGTCTCTACAGCAAACATGTCCTGTACTAATACACAGATTGAATGCTTTGCTGACACTTTTTTAAGGTGCACTCCTGCAGTGTGTATTTCATGCTGTTGTGTATTTCTTCTACACAATGAATATGTATATATGTGTACATTTGTTATCCCAAAACTGTGAGTTGCCCAACAGCACATACCATGTCTTAAAATTTCAACTTAGTACATTTTCTAAAAGGAAGAGACAATCACTAGTCGATATTGAGTCAAATGTGATTGTATTGAACTGGATGTGAAATACAGTTGTAGGAATTCTAGTAAAAATTAAGAGATTCAGATGAGTAATTCACCAAGGCTTAGGTCTGAAACATAAAACAGAGAAGCATTTTACAAATATCACAATGAAAGTTATCATTTATCAAAAAGTTTTTTGAAGCAATTTAAGTAACAAATGCAAATGTTTACTACTGAAGCAGACACAACATAAACATGAGAATTCAGTTGGAAACAGATGTCAAGGGAGGACTTGTGAGGGTATATTGTATTTTGTTGACTTTAGTGAAAGAGGGGATTGTGTGCAGGGGGGGTACCAAGTATATGTATGTAAGCGTACACATGCCCAAGTGCATACACGAAGAGGCTAGAATAAGAAATCATGTGCCATACTATGCCAAATTCTGCCTTTTTCTCTTGATACAGTCTCTCACTGAATCTGGTTCTGTGCTGGCTGCCGTATTCCCTGCTTTCCTGAGCCGTGGTGTTTCAGGAAAAGGCATGGATGCGTGGATTTTCACATGTGTGTTGGGCTTCTAGACTCAGGTCCCCATACTTGCACAGCATGTATGAACACAGCATGCACTCACTGAACCATACCACCAGCTGCAGAATGAATGCTTTTAAATGTAATTCGGCAATGGAAAAGTACTTTAAAAATGGATATTTGCTTAGAATAAAATTGTGTAGTCGTAGAAAATTATCGTAGCCAAGTAAAAGTGTTCCCTGGAAAGTGTTTAACAGATGAAACCATAAAGAAAACACTATAGTTCATAACAGTGAGGAAATTAATTTCATTTTTGTGTCTTGCCAGATTACAGGGATTGAAGAGCTCCAAACAATCACAACACATGTTTTCAAAAATTTAAATACTAAAAAAGAAACAGGAAATGAATTGAGAAATTACGCATTATTGTTTGATTAATTCAAATATGAATATTTGCAAACATTTGCTATATTTATTGGATTTTTTTACTACAGATGCTAACTAAATTGTATTGTTGTCATTTAAAAAGTTAGAAAATGTTTACTCTGTCAATTCCAAACAATTCTGACTCAGTAAGGTTGAGAAGGGTTGGACACATATGTGATATTAATTTTTATTCTTTCTTATTTTAATCAGGGAGGAGGAAAACATTCCCTATAAATGCCACTT
Organism: Peromyscus leucopus; assembly: GCF_004664715.2. Taxonomy (NCBI): domain Eukaryota; kingdom Metazoa; phylum Chordata; class Mammalia; order Rodentia; family Cricetidae; genus Peromyscus; species Peromyscus leucopus. The sequence continues at coordinate 26,286,452 of NC_051070.1, forward strand.
AAAAGTTCTGCAGTGATACAGAGTTCTGTGCTGAGAGAATATTCACATTAGAAAGTAACTTTATTCCACGTCTCAGTGAATAAAGCTCTCTACTGCCAACCTGAGTTCCATCCTCAGGATGCACGTGGTAGGAGAGAATCAATGCCTGTGACATGTCCTCTGACCTCAACAGAGATGCCACAGCACAAGAACATGCACAGATACACACACACACACACACACACACACACACACACACACACACACACACAGCAAATATAAATAAAAAATATAAGGAAATCCTTATATTCTTTCTTATTGTTCTAAATGTTCTTTTCTAATTGCATTTTCATGAGTTGAGGCCAGTGAGTAATGTTAAGAAATATTTATGTTAAGTAATATTATCATTACTCATAGATTTATTGATTGACAAGAAAGAACAAAATAAACATCATATGATGATCCAGAAGAATGAAAACTAGTGGTTAAGACCAGATCTGATGTTGTGCCTTTGGAATCTCTGTACTTAGGAGACTAAGGCAGGAGGGTGTCGCATTTGAAGCTAGCCTGGGCAACACAGCAAGTTCTTTCAAAACAAAAAGACTAACATTGAGAAGGATGGTCATGGTGAAGAGAGTTAAGGGCATAAGAACAAATGCACTATTAACCATTGACAATTAGATGTGGTGATAAGCGTCTGTAATAGCTGGATAGGTGAGCAGAAGAGTTCCAGGCAATACTAAGGTGGACAGTGAGTGAAAAGCAAACCTCTGCTCATAAGACTTTGTCACGAAGAGAAAAATTAAAAGAAGCTGTGACAATAATCTGGCTACATGGATACTTAATGTGGAAGAATTTATAGCAAGCTGAAAAAGAGATTACATTGGATATACTTTATTCTTAAAGAGAAAAAAATGTAATTCGTCATATAAATGGAAATGGTAGTTCCAGAGTGTTTTGAACACTTAGCACCAAAAGTAGCTTTCTCTGAGTTTCTGTTAAGAACTAGAATAGTCTCTGGGAGATGGCAAATTGTTTAGCTTGCTCTGCAGTTGTTTTCAGTACAGGGCTGTTTGGATTCAATGAAGAATTAAAATACATAAAAACATTTTTGAATAAATTCAATTTTAATGATGTTTAATGATTTTTTTAAATCATGTTTAAACTACTGTCTTCCATATTCTTCAGCAGTCCTTGTCTACTTATTATAAAAAGATTTTTATATTAAAATAAGTTTGTTTCTTTAAATGAACCCAGGACTGCAGGAGCCATAAGCACTGTTGTTGTGGTCACTGTTTTAAATTCTAACAACTATATTTTCTCATCTCTATTCTTGGACTTTAATCTTAGTTCCAGCCTGAAGTCATTGTGTGAATAAAGGTACAAATCAATGTAAGGTATTATAACTGAAAGAATATCTCCTTCAACACTTATGAAATTTTTTGCAGTAAGCATTAGGAATTTACAAGCCACCAGACAGTTCTTCCCACATGTCTTACTCACTATTATCTTTAATAAATGGATCACATATGTAACTATATGTGGACACAGATATATGTCTGCAGACACATATGAATATGTATATATGGGATTTTCAATATTGCTACCACAAAATATAACTGAACTTCAATTATATTAATCAAAATTCATCAGGCAAATTATTCCATTGGTTTTAGACAAATAAGCGTAATTGTAGTGAAAGTATTTACCTTTCTCATTAAGAACTCTTTATTTCTCTATTTCCTTCTTTGAAATATGTCACAATTAAGTGAACGGAGAGCTTTTTATGTTTGTTTTAGATTCAGTATTTTTTTTTTTATATTTCATTTCCTTACTTTCAGGTCTCTACTTACCTTTTCCTGTTTCAAACTTACACTAATCATTTAGGGCATTGGGCAATAATGCAATCAGTCTTTTGGTAGTGTTTATTCTCTCATCCAAGTCTTAACTTGTGGGCTTCACATAACCCATACTATCATTTAAAGTTCATCTTCCCTTTGCCTTCCCAGAAGACAAATTAGCAAAGAGAAGCAGTTCTACTCTGCTTGTGGGTTTATGCTTATTCGGGTCTGATTATTCAAGTTATCTACAGCAGTTGAAGACCTTGGTTTTCTCATTACACTGTTTGTTTACATTTGGTGATTTCCATTTGCAATTAAGTTCTGTCCTATAGATAGTTACATATTCCAAATAACTACAGCAAATACTTATGCTTTTTATGATGTGCTATACATATTCAGCTTTGCCAGAACAGTGAAAGGTATCTGAATATCAATAGCTAGTGATGAGAAATCTTGATCTTCATGTCATATTACTTGAAGACAGCTAGTTTCCTCAGCTGTGTGGTGATCATTTGGTCCACATATTCTCATGAAAAGAGTTGAAAATCAGGAGGCGACAGGTTCATTTTGGGGGATGTGAAACTTCTACTCAATGATGGCATCTGTCATCTTAACTCACACATTTTCTCACAGAAAGACCTAGAGCAAGCCCAAAGTAAGGGGGAGAAAAATGATATATAACCACAGTTTTGTCATTCTACCCTTAGGAATGTTTGGTAGGGTCAAGACAGGAATAACTAAATAATTAAAAGTTCTCAATGACCAGGCAATGTGGCAGATACCTACAGTCTCAACTCTTTGGATGGCTAAAGCAGGACTACTTCAGCTTCCAAGGTCAAGGCAGCCTAGACAAATTATGACACTCTTTTCTCAAAGCAAAATAATATAACATTAGCAAATATGGATTTATTAAATGTCTTATACTTTAACTCCACTATAGTACTGTGGCACGAAAATTAAGTGATTTAAAAAAAAATAAAGGAATGTTTCAGCAGTGTGGAAAGTCCACCAAATAAGTGTTCTAAACTGTAGCCTGAGATAGCAATAAATAAGCTGGAATATTGGTTGTGAAACAGGTATTTGAAAGGGCAGCCACATGGATTCCTAATTAGTTCCTGAGTAAGAGTGTCTCTTCAATATGATTCTCCTATAGCCTCTTGAAATGTTATGGTCTAATAATTTTTTTCTCTTGTGCAAAATTCTTATGAATTGATTAAATTGACTTTAGAAGGGCTCTATTTTTTTTCTTGCTAATTTTAAAGAAGTAATTTATGGTTTAATTCCTTAAAATAAAATTAACCTCTCCTTTGGTAGCATCCTCTATGCGGCTGTCAGCACCACCTCTTCCTAAGATAATTATTATCATGTGTGTCAGGAAAGATGTTAGTGTGTATTTCAATGCTTTTTGATTTTTTTTTAATCAGTACTGTTCCTTGTCTCAATAAATCTCTATTATTATACAAGTTCAATGTTACCTTTTGCTGATGATATTTTCTGCTTCGATGTAGAGGAAAATAAATTTAAAGTAATTGCTTTTAGAAGTTTATTGTTTAAAAAAAACTCTTGTAAGTAAATAGGATTAAAAGTACTTACTAATGTTTGCTTGCTAAGCTTACTGAAGTAGATGTTGATAGACGCCCCGAATTACTTTCTTTCTTCCTATTTCATAGTACTTTAAGCTAATTGAGAAACTAATTCATGGTACCAAACTTGAAAATCATTTTGCAGAAAACTTTGATATAAGCATACTATAGGATTTTCATTTTAATTTACTATCATAAAATGCAAGTTTATATGAAAATTGTGTGCGATTTAGATTCCCTTTGAACTTGAGAACTTATTTTACATTTTTCAAAAAATTGTAGATGCAAATTATTTCATTTTAGCATCTCCATTTTGTGTCTTGCTTGATGTTTAAAAAATAGGATGCTGTCACACAGACAAGAATGGGAATAACATGGATTTTACATGGTTTTATTCTTGGTTATTTAAAAGCATTCTTTGGACAGGCTAGTTTATCTAGTTCATAGATAATAGTTTATCTAGTTCATAGATAAAGCTCATGCTGCTTGAAGCCCAAAGTTTGGTTCTAAGCACCTCTTTTCCCCAATAAATAATCCGAAGCAGCAGCAACAAACTTTCTATTTACAAGAAGTGAGAGGAAGACAAGACACTGAGGGTGACCTATAATGTACAAGTGCATTGTAAAATACAACTCACATTGGCAAGTATACTTACATATTTGCATAATTTAAGTTGATTATGCAATTGCTGGTTGTGGTTATGTACAATAAGTAGGTTGTATGTGGACTAGTACCATGGCTGTGTATCATCACATAGAAAGCTAGCCTTCATTGTAGTGTTGACGGAAATTTAGCTCCCATGTCCAAGAACAATTATGTAGGAAGAAAATGTAATCCAGGCATGGAGGTGCAGGACTTTAATCCCAGCCTCTAGGAGTCAGAGGGAGGAAGATCTCTGTTAGTTCCAGAGTAGCCTCATCTATGTAGCAAGTTCAAGTACAACCAAAGCTACATAGTGAGACCCTGTCTCAAAACAACAACAACAAACAAACCAACAAAGAATAAAATGATATAGTCTACCCTGAAGTTGGTTTATTTTCAAGGCTGTAAAATTCTGCATTAAATCATATTATTATAAATATATACTTTCTTATGGGTATACATGAATTTTTAAAATTTCAAGTTTGGATGTCTAGAGGTTTAAACTAAGTTTAAAAATTTGCATATTGAACCACTTAATTGGTGATTTTCATCTCCATAGCTTTCCATCAGTTTAAAACTGTGTGGGTTCTTCTCCTTCCAACCACCTATGTTTGAATAATGAAGACAGACACAAAGAATTCAGGTAGGAGAAGGGCTAACGTACAGAAGGCAATGACTCAGCAGGCTTCCACTTCACCATCATCAATGGACCAACATATGAAACACTGTGACATGTCTTATTGCCAGACTTGAGGCTCATAAATAACTACTAAAACACTTTTGATTCAGGTGCTCCTAATCATACACATCCATTTCTTCCTGCAGCTCGTTATTCTCATATTGTTTTTCATTTAACAACCATTGATTCCCACTTTGTATAAGACCTGTGCTTATATGCTTTAAGAAATAACATTAAACATGACCCATTAAAGCCTTATTTTTATGGAAACTGCAAGGATGTACAATTATCAATAAACAAATAAAACCATAGTATTTTTGAAACTACAGCATGGTGGTTAAAGGGAACTGCTAAATGGATCCATTGATGTAGGGCATGGTATTAGGGAAGGCAACCTATAGGGAGATCTTACTGGAGACTATTTCAAGAATTAGCAAATAATAAGTCTAAAGATGTGAGACGAAAGGATGTTTTGTTTTGAAATAATATATAGATTCATAGTTGTGTCATGAAAATGCACCCATAATGACAAAATTCAGAAATGTTCCAGATATTACTGATTATGATGCAAAAAAAAAAATGCCTTTACAGTTGAAATAGTACTGTGACTATCGTTAAAGGCCTAGTTTCATTCAGTTCTGTTACATTAGCAATCTGTGTAATTGATGATTTCCCCTGCTGGTTTATGCATTTTCTTTTTATCTCTTTCTCTCTTTTGTGATGGAGTCTTTGGATAGGTCAAGTTCATTTTTAAGTTTGATTCTCCTGCCTCAGCCTGAAAAACACAAATTTATAGGTGTGTAACACCAGCTTTAATGTTTCTTGTTCTCTCACCTATAACCATTAGATTTATTTGTGAAATGGGTCTAGAGGTGATAAATATGGCATGGCATTACTGTGAATATTAATTCATATGATGTATGCTGAGGTATTTAGCATAATGATTCTTTTTGATAAATTAAATTATTATATATAATGATGTTTGACCTCTATCTTGACAACAGTAAATTGAGTTTCATGCTAAGCTCATAAGAATCTGAAAAATCATGGGATTGCTTATTCCTAGTGTTTTACATTGTCCTTTCTGAGTCTCTCTTCTACATTTGTAATATTTTCCTAATCAGCATTTACCAAGCTTTTCCCTAGGGGTAGAGATAGGCACTTATGGTTTTCTGACCTTGTATTAGAACATTAACCAGAAAAATTCCCAGGCCAATAATTCAGTCTTGCAAAATAGTTGAGTGTAATACACACACACACACACACACACACACACACACACACACACACACACACATATGGATATACATGGATATGAGAGAGAGAGAGAGAGAGAGAGAGAGAGAGAGAGAGAGAGAGAGAGAGAGAGAGTGAGTTAGAAAGTAGCTTCAGTAATTCTGTGCATATGGAACATTGTCAAGGCCTGAACAAACCATTATTCCAGGTGTACACTTTTTCTTTTTGCGATGGACACCTTGAATGTGGCATTTGAGACCTTCAATGTCTTCATCTCACCTGTCCTCCATCTCTCAAAACCATACATACATTTTATAACTCATAACAAATACTTTTGTTTCTTTACTTTACCTGAAATTTAACCTTCCTTGTCTTTTAAAATCATTTGAGTCTTTGTGGCATAATGCTACTCTATCAACTATGAAGTCTTTTTAGGAAACAGGTCTGTATAGCCTTGTTTTTGTCATAGTATTTAGGATCTGTCTCTTTGTCCAGTGGCCTTCCAATAATTGTTTGCACACAGATGTTTGAAGGACAACATACATGAAGCAAGTCATCAGATTTATGTTCTTTGAGTCTCATTTGTTCAACTAAGACAGAAACATATTTTTAAAATTAAAAAATAGATCAACCAGTTGTCAGAAAAAAACTGAATGTAAATTGTATTTCTACTTTTAATTTAAAAAATCAAAATACAATAACTTTATTTCCTAGAATTATCTACAATATAATATTGAAGTTCAATTAAGAAACATTTAACCTGCCAGTTGTGGCACATGCCTTTAATCCAAGCACTGGGGGACAGAGGCAGATGCTCTATGCATTCCAGGCCAGACTGGTCTACAGAGCAAGTTTCAGTACAGCCAAGGCTACTACACAGAGAAACCCTGTCTCAAAAATCAAAACAAAAGAAAAAAAGAAAGAAAGAAACATTTTATTTAGCAGAAATAATAAATATAAAACCATATTTGTATACATTAAAGGTTGTAACACCTAATTTGTCTCAGTTATTATAGTTTATAACTAGGAAAGATAATACTTTGATCTTACAAGTTTCTTGAAAGTAAGTCCTTAAAATAATTCCTGGTATCTAAAAATATATCATGACTACAGTCAAGCTGTCATGCTCTAGTCAACTTAATCGCTTCTAATTATTTTAGAGCATCGTGCACCTAGGAATAAGTAACAAATACACACACACAAAGAACATAGAACTTAACATAATGATTACAATTTTAAAAGCAGCCCTTGCCCTTTATTTCAGTGAAAGTAAATGCCCATATTAAAACAAATCTATTTAAGCTTACAAACAACAACAACAAAACAATTGCCGGTATCATCCCCAAATCTGTGATACAGGACATTTACTTCATAATTTCTCATAGTACCTAATGTAGTAAAAGGCCTTTCATTAGGGTATGTACTTTTGAGAGAATGAAATAGAGTTCAATTAATATAAGTCATATTAACAGCAATGTTTGGTGGTTTTGTAACTTCTATGCCACCTAAGGAATTAAGCATGTTATTAAATGTATACATTCTGGGAACAACACAGCTTCCCATGCTTTAATATCATCTTTTCACTAATAGATAGCACTAGAATCCTCAGGGAAGTGTCAGTTGGGAGGTCACTGCATTCTACAATTAGTAGAAGAATTTGCTTCAAAACTATATTTCTTGACAACTCTCCATGTATTACGCAGTGGAGGTGACATTGTTTTTCTTCTTGTATTCAGCATTTCTCTAGGAAATAACTTATGTCCATTTTTCTCAGAAGTAAGATACAAACAACTTGTTAGTTGGAGGGAAAACATGCATTTTCCGTTGAATCAGCCATCCCGTCCATGTCTTCCTAAACAGGCAGACATGGTTTCGTGAGTTCTGATTCAAGGGGTAATAGTTTTTGCACCTTTATTTGAAAGTAATTTTCTTCCCTCATTGTTATTATAATTCATTTAAAAATGTTTGCTCAAACAATAATAATAACAATCTTGATTCAGAGCAAGACAATATATCACCACAGAAATTAAACTGAATTGAGTATTTATTGCATTTCTTTGTTCTGGACAAAAATTTCTATAAAAGCAAAATGTTGAAATACGGTTTTCAAGAAAGAAATAATTTTGTTATCTTTAAATTTCATCTATAAAATTGATTATAAAACATCAGCTCTCATTCTTTATAATTCTCTTAAATAGAACAGCAGAAAAAAGGTACATTTAAAGCACATTTATTTGACCAAATGATCAACGCTTTTTGCGTATTTTTCAAGGCTAGAAGTATGGAGAGAACATAGAGAGATAAGACATGTCCCACAAAACAGTTTGAGAATAATTATGTATGTCTGTTTGATACTTAACATTCTTAAGATAAGTGAATCATGGACTGGAGTATTAATGTAATTGTGGAAATGCATGTGTTAATGACCTAGATATATTGTATGAATGCTCCGTTCCTCAACATCTTTATTTATTAGCTTTTGCTTTTTTACCCTCATCTTTCTTAAACACCCCTACTGTGTTGCCCCAGGATATCAATTTGGAACATTTAGTTTCCATTTATTTACTATTTGTTTCCCAAAATAAATGGAGAGCTCCTTGAAACAGGGTCAGTAACTTACAGTTATTTCCAATGACACCATGAAGTCAAGCATACTGACATATCCAATTAATATTTTCTTCATAATTAACAAATACAGCATGGCTATATTATTACGAGATGCTCAGGTTTTGCTCTCTGAAGACATATAATCTTCATACACAACATAGATCTGTTATATTATGTTTTACTCCTCCATGTGTCAATATCCTTACCAACACCATGGGCGATAGTAATATCCATCATTATGGATGCAGCTCCATGGATGAATAGTTTACTAACTTATATAATACCTAGGATTTCATAGTCAGAACTTTAGAATACAGTAATTATAACTATAATAAGTAGTACCCATCTGCAATATTCTTATAAGAATATAAAAATTCAGATAACAGAGTGAACTCAATGCCATGCCTGATAGAAACATAATCAGAATTGTCATATTATCCTATTTAATATAAATATCAAAACAAAATGAAAATGTTTGGAAATGCCATCTGCCAAAGACAATAGTTTGATATATTTTGAAAGTGAATCAAATTAAAAATGATAAGAGAACAGAATGATAGCCATCTACAGCTACCATGTATTTGTGTGTAAGGCACTATTGAAATCCAACAGCTATCACAAGCTCTATGTTACAAAAAAAAAATCACTGCTAACAGTAACTGCTGAGAAGAGCCGGTCAGTTAAACAGAAAAATTGAAAAATTATATTAAAAAAAAAAAAAAACTTTCATTGTGATCATGAAGTCCAAACATTGCATTGAATTGACTTAGTCATTTTATACTATAATTGGAACATTATTTTACATGAATTGTAAATTTTGTAAAATAGTTCTAATATATAATAGAACTTCTGAAAAGAACCTAATCTAATCTAGTCTAGCAGCGACTGGTCTCCATACTTCAAAAAAGCAGTTTACAACAGTTTGAAATCATGCCAGGATGTGTTCCTCAGTGCATTCCATTAAGTGTTTGCATATCATTGCACAAAGAATTTGCAGAAAGTAAATTCATCTACAGCCTGGAATCTTACGGGGAAAATGTATAAAGTCATTAAAAAGTTAAGTGTGTTTATCTATGCAGCTGACTAGGGTACCAAATAATATTTATAAATAGCATGTTCTATGAGGGAAATGTTACATATGTGGATTTATAGAATAGCTATGAAAAAATAAACACTATTAAGTTTTTGTGTCTTTTTAATACAAATTTACATATCTTTAATTTACTTTTAACTTTATATATGATTCATAAAATATATTTTCTGATTGATTGGTGGGCATACTTTTTAGAAAATAATTTCTCATGGATATAAAGAATTCAAATGGAAATATTTCCTAAAGACTCCTCAATTGATAAAGTTTAAGTTTAAAAAATATTCGAGAGGTATTGATGTGGCTCCTCATGTAAAAATGCTTTCTGTCTGAAGATGAATAGCTTAGTTCACATCTCTAGAAAACAGACATGACTGTGTGTATGTGTGTGTGTCTGTAACCACAGGACTGTGTCAGGAAGAGACACGAATGTAGTTGGGGATAATTGGCCAGTAGCCTAACCTGAGGTGCAGCCGGAGGGAGACTGTCAGGAGAGTAAGTGGGGAACACTAGAGTAAGATACCAAAATTTTTCTCTGCCATTGTACATATCACAAACATATGTCCTCAAACATGCTCATGTACACCACACACAAACACCACACACATGCACACTTAGAAAATAAAAATACCTTGACAACCCAATTTTCTAAATACTCATAATTGCTAATTTCTCTTCCAATCACAAAGCTTCTCTTTCTAGAGAACTCCAGTGAACAAAGAGACTCATGGCTGCAATAGGTGCTGAAAATAAGCGATAGATGAGGGTCAGTCCTAAACAAGATATTTAAACCATTCCTTTCAAGTCTTAGGGAACAGGCAGAAGAGGCATGGATAGAATCTAAGAGGGAACGTAAAGAAAAGATCTGTCAAATGCGGGCTTCTCACAACCCACAGCTACTGCAACCCAGAACTCCTTAAACAATTGCAGATAGCTGTAGTGGGTCTGTAAAAAAAGGCATGGGGAAAAGAGTAGTCCAGTGAGCCCGCCTCGTCACTATTGAACTATTTGCTACAGACAGATTGAGTGAAAAAAGGAATCATTGCCTATAGTCATATACTGGCAACCCTGAAAGCCTTCAATGAACAGTCTCATCAAATATTCATATAGGTAGCACTAGTTAAACTGATTGTTTCGTGAAATGAACCAAAACTCTTGCATCTGAGAAAGGGACAAGCGGGGTAGGCTAGTTAAGGGGTGTGTGTTGAGCACAAAGAATAATCAAAATGCATTATACACAATAATTATATTATTTGAATATAATAATGATATTATTATCAAAGAATGTACTTAACAAAAGTAATAAAATAATACGAAATTATTTGGTAACATTAATAAAAATAATGATAAAATTAGCATAACTTGAATGCAGATAGTACATTCAAAAGATCTTTGTTGATGTTTTGGTTTCTTTTTTGAGTCAGTATTTTCTGGGTAGCCCTGGCTGTCCTGAAACTCCCTCTGTAGACCATGCCATCCTGGAACTCACAGAGATCCTCCCGCCTCTGCCTCCTGAGTGCTGGGATTAAAGGTGTGCACTGTTACCACTCAGGTTGCATTCAAGGGTCCACAAGGCAGAGAACCAGAATGACACAGCGATAGAGAAACTCCAAACTGATGACAAGCATGAGACTGAGAAATGGGTCACACAGAGCATCATTTCAAAGGAAAAAGTGTTTCCTCAAAATGTAACCATCTTAAAAAAAAGATAAGAATCCAAGCACACTGGGACATCAGTTCTGCCACAAGAGCCTTGCTATTATCTGCATTCATACTGTTCAGTAAACACAAAGATAAGTTTTTCTCCATAAACAAGTTAATAGTATTTAGGAGAAAACTATACTTCTTTTACTTCTTTTTATGAAATTCACATTAGTCTTAAGAGGGTTTGCACAAAACTGGTGACTCTTATTTCTTGAAGTTCATTGAATCTGGAAGATATCAATATTTATGTATGCTCTGTGTCTTTATGGAAAATAAAAACAAAAATATATAGAGTACATGTGATATAGACAGATGTAGACCTCAGGTCCTTCTAAACTTTACCCAGGATGGTGGTTTACTTATAATGAATTTTCTGTAGAATTATGATGTGAACTTTTGAAATGTAACTTCATTTTAAAGTTTTGTTTTTTATATTTGAAATGTGTGCAAATATCTTAGAATCTTTGTTCTGTAGACTCATTCACTTGAAGAAAATTTGAAGAATACAGCACATAGTAGGGGATTTCTTCTGAAAATAAATAGGGGAAGGCAAATAAGTCTTGTAGATTAGCCTAATGGGTTACCTTCACTCCTAAATAATTCTGTTCTAGGATGCATTTCAATATTCATTTTCTCCCATACATTTTTCTGCTATCCCATTTTTCATACTTGGTGCAATTTTAACTTCTACCTCAGATGAGACTGTGAATCTTGCTCATTCATTGAGTTGATATCACGTATATTTCAATGCTTGTACATGATTATTCTTTGACTCTTGTGTAAATGAAGGAGTGAGTGGTACAGAAATGTGACCCTTTCTAAACAGGTTGGATTTGGCTTCTTTTGGAGGGTGAGGGCTGGGTAGCTATTTTCATACTTACAATTAGTTACCAAAATTTCTCAAAAGCTGCTAAAGACATTAGAAGCCAGCTGCCCTAGGATGTTTGGTGACTGAAAAATCTGTGAAGTGCTCCAGACCCCCTGCCAGTATTGCCAATGACTCTCATTCCTTTAATGCACTTAGCTGCATATCACTTTGACTTCTTTTTCTAAAGCTGAATTTTGAGTCTCCTTGAATAAACATCATAAATGTGTCTGAAGTCAGGTCCTACAGCCTGGAGCCCTGGGAACAAATGGACAATGAAGTGTCAGTAAACTTTATACTGGAGAGAGAGAGAGAGAGAGAGAGAGAGAGAGAGAGAGAGAGAGAGAGAGAGAGAGAGAGAGAGAAGATTGTCCAAAGCGATTCATCTGAAAAGAAAATCTTCCTATTCAAAACTGCAGAAAAGAATGTGTTTCTAAATATTCAGGGTTTGAAGGGGGGATGTGGATAGCTCTAAGCCATTGCCCTCCTTTGAAAAATACCAAAGTCTGGGCTGTAGCTAAGATAAGGAGCTGAGAAAAAGGAGGAAGTCTTTGGTTATGATTTCATCCAAGCTGTTAAGACTAATGATTTAAATAATGTCTTCCTTTTGATTTGATATAGGACAGCTCAGCATACTTTGGTCCACTTGTCTCTGTGGTAGCAAAGTCTAGGATGAATGTGGCTGCCATTAATGTACATACTCAATCTAAGAGAGTGCTTTTAAAAAGTGTTCTGTTCCTCTGTTCAGTTTAGTTTTCATTTATCTTTTCAAGAATAACTGACCTCCAATAAAGCATACTAAGAGTTTGTTTAACAATAAGGTAATTTAATTAGCTGTTCTGAGCAGTTAGGTAATTTGATTAAGATTATACTGTCTGATAAATTAATTAATTCTATATACAGGAATATCTATTTAGACATTAGCATTTTACTTCTGGCCTTCACACTAGCATATGGTCTCTTGGAAGTTCCTTAAATCCCTGTTGAAAGAATTTAAGGATTAAGTATTTGCAATGAAGTTTTGTTTCTCAGAGCACTGCAGAAATTAATGATCTCCAGAAGTTAATGTTCAAAATTCTATGAGTACAATGCAAACTTCTCAATAGAAGAACCTTACTGTAAATAATAAAGGGATAATAATCTTTTTAGCAAATATATTTTCCTACTTTCCTTCAATGATGATGAAGGAGGAGGAGGAAGAGGAGGAGGAAGAGGAGGAGGAAGAGGAAGAGGAAGAGGAAGAGTGGACAGAGGAGAAGGAAGAAGAAGTTCTATCTGACTCACAGAGAGGGCAGCCAGTAGTCTAGTACTTAGAGAAATTTAACATCTTTTTCTCCTCTTTTAAAAAACAGTTGTTCTGGTCTTTGCCTCGGTGTCTCAATGCTTCCTTCTTACATAATTGTAAAGTAATCCCCAGTAGGGTGTTAGTTGATGGCCTTAGGGTGTTACCACCATCAAGGGTGTTTGCATTTTAATGGAAGGCTTTAAAAGAACTTCAAGCATCTAGTCTGAGTGCAATAAATCTCCATTGGTGGAGTTTGAAGCAAAGTGATAGATTGGGCAGGAGCTATCTGTGGTGAAAGGAGCCCACTGGGTTTATTCTAATCACAGCTTGAATTAAAGTGTTCCTACTTAGTGGTAGCCTGACTTTTGCTTCCAAAGAGAAAGTTGTGAGGACAGCTCCTGTGGCCTGAATAATGAAGCACTCCTTAGCAGTTTCATTTTCTTTAAAAGCAAAACAAGTCAAAGGGCTAAAAGTTCAAATCTTTGAACTCCCCTTTCCTGCCCTATTTTCTCCATGGCTGTCCCAAATGTATACCTTCTCACTTGTGCTTGAGGTATACAGGTAGAAGATGGTCACACTTTCTCTCAATTGCAGAGTTTGTGTATGTGCCTTCTTTCCTTCCTTTTCTTTTATTTTTTTTTTATCTTCTAGAGGCTTTTTTGATCACTAGAATTGACAGGGCAGTGTACTTGAAAAGTCTGGGAGTAGGAAAAATAGATTAACAAATAGATCAACATCTTTTTAAAAAATAAAAAGAGTAAGATACTGACTTTTTTGTCCTCCATGAAGTTCTGAGAATAAAACAGATTCATAAATGTCTGCGATCAGGACTGCTTAAGTGATAATGGTGTGACCCCACTGACTGTGGACTATCCAAACACACAGAGCCTTAAATGGGACATAGTGACAGAGAACAATGAATAGACTCAGCTAGATAATGTGGAGAGGAGGATGAATTTTCACAGAAACAGTAACCGAAGCAACCTTCTCAAAAATAGTATTACAAGAGACCCAACTCACCCACTGTTCAGATCAGTGTGGTGGTACAGGATCTGTAATCCTAGCATGGGGGAGGGGGTGCGGCTAAGGAATGTGTGAAATGAGTTCAAAATCAAGCTTCAGATATATAATGTAATCTTCCTTCAAAAGAAAAAGAGAAAGATTTAAAAAGAAAGAAAAAGGCATTCAGTAGAACCCAATATAAAATGATACATAAATGGTGGAATAAAATAGTAAAAATGGAAAAGAAGATTGGGCCAAGTATTCGAAGGTCTGTAGTAAGGCCATCATGGATTGTGGGTCCAAAAAGGAAGATATTTTCGATCATATGTAATATATTGATGTAAATATGTATATATATATATATATGTATATACACACATATATGCAATATTCTTCTGAAATTATGTTGGAGTTCTATCTGAATATGAGGCTCTAGACTGGAACCAAGGAAGGAGGTAGGTCTTAGAAGAGACTGGAAATCTGTAACAGTGGATCAAATGAAAAATAAAGGATGATCTGGAACAGGAGTGGGACATAGACAAGAACATAAACATAAAGAGATATCTTCATAGAGATGATATTTGAGCATGCAAAAGAGGAAATGATACATCCAAGTGTGGACGTTTGGCTTAGTCAGTCAGGTGCCATTTTGCTGAATAAGGGAAAGAAAAATAGGTTTTAATGGGGCATATGCTGAGTTCAGATTTGGATAAACTGAGTCTTAGATTATTATAGAGCATCTAAGCAGGGATGTCGACTAGATGGGCATCAATCTGTCTGCATCCTGGAGGAAGATCTGGGCTGTAGATGTATGTTTAGCCATTAGTCCCAGCATCGAAGTGATGACGAGAGAGGAGTTCACTCAGGGAGAATAGGTACTATCAGAGGCCTGTCGATTGATTCCAAACAAATGATCAGTTAAAAAGCCAGAAGAATCACAATGAAGAATACGAACACGTACCTGGAGAGATACATCAGAGCAATAAGCAGAAGGGTATCCATATTGATTTACAAGACAGGTAAAGTTGCAAATAAGCCCCCTGCTCTCAGTCCAAAGGCCTCCAGGAACTAATGCCAGGATCTAATGCAGTCTCAGTCTGTGTTCCTCCTGCTGTTTGAGCTGTGTTAGCTCAACAGACGTACTGCTACACACCCATGGTTCCTATGATCCCATGGTTCCTATGCTCCCATTTCTTTCTCATGTTATCACAGTAGTGTGCTTTTCTTCTACACACTTAACATCCCTTAAAAGTTTCTTCTAATGTTTCCCCTGCCATCTTTCTTTCCTGAAAATGGAAGTCTCATCACCTAGCCTATGCCCCTACTAGTCCACAGACTATAACTTCTGTGTGGGACCTAGCATATTACAAATTACATTGCAGTTATTTATTAACAAGATTCTTCCCTCTTGGCCAGAATATAAGCTCCTGAAGATGAAGAACTCACTCCTCTAAATTAGCCTCCATCGTGTACTGCTTTGAAAACAGCAGGTACTTAGTAATTATTTGCTCAATGACCACATATATTACTTATATAATATAAAAGAAAGACAGTTTTTTAATCTTCTGATGAAACAAGGGACTTCAGCAGAGACTAGCATAGAAATGCTTGAGGACAAAGGATAGATATATCTGATGTCTGTGGTATATCTAGGCACATATTGGCCAAATAAATAATGGAGGCCCTAGCAAAAGCACATTCATCATACTGAGGCAAAAATGAGGACATAATGGTAAATATTCTTATTTGTCTCAAAGACTGTAAGTACTACATTTTTGTATTTGGTACTTTCTTACAAAAATGATGAATGCTTAACTGTATATTTGCTTTTATAACTTAAGAGATTAATCTTCTCTAATGTGAAGGATAAGAAGTGCTAACAATAAGCACATTTTTATTTTTCCTAAAGGCAAATTTAAGATACTACATAAGCAGTTTCTCAGTGATGTCCTACAAATATTTCCAAGCCTTTCCAATTTACTCTTGTATAT